>NC_143104.1:10645500-10969000 GCF_061535455.1 Colias philodice
AAGTTGCCACCCTGCCCGCACATAACGAGCTCTCTCTTTGTCACCGGCTGCTCAGTGACACGTATGCTCCTAGATCTGTAGGATGCTTCTTCCCGTTGAAACTGGATCGAAGTGCCACGTGGTTGCGGCGCTTTGACTTTTAATCAGGTTATCGTATATCGTATCGAGGTTATCGCCACGTGTTTTCTCATTTGCTCGATTTGATCCCAATTCTGATGTCGGAGCAAGATGTAGATTGTGAATCTATTTTCAAGCTGTGGGCGTTGCGTTGGGTAATCGAGCAAAGAAACACCTCAAACTCAATTATTTCTTTATTTACCACCGATTCGGAAAGCAGTATCTACAGAGAAGAACCGGCAAGAAACTCCATAGTTGCTCTTTTTAATCATGTCAGTTTTACCATACAATACAATCACTTTAATAACCGTTACGTTACACATTTAAATTAAACACTAGCAAAGAAAAGGTTAACAGTTCCTAGTAGTGGAAGATCCGAACTCTTCGATGTTCGAATGTGAAGTGCCGTCCCGAGGGCGAGCCTTCACCGGCTCGACCCGGTACAAGCATGAAGTAAGCCGCCAACTTCACTGTGCCGCCACCTCCCTGAACTCGTGCTTCGAGTCGTTTTACATCCGCGCTATTGACCGTCTCCGACATATACGTATTCATAATATAAATAGATATAATATATACATATTATATAATACATATACAAAATACATATAGGTAACGGAAACATTATTAAAGTCATCATTTGGCCACTAAGGAGATGTAGTGGTCAAAAAGCATGTTTTTGAAAGCATCGATGGATCTCGCTTGGCGTATGGCTATTGGTAAGTCATTCCATAGTCGAATAGCCTTCACTGTAAATGAGGAATTGTAGAATTTAGTTTTGTGTACAGGTACATTAATGAGATAAGTGTTATTCGATCTCAGATTTAACCCGTGATTACTAGAGTACTCAAAGTTATTTGTTATTTGTCAAAATTGTATACAAATATCTAGTCAAAATGAACCTTAATCCGTAATAAATTAGTACTATTATAGATTGAACAGCAAACAAGACTTTCTGGAATATTATTGCAATAAACAAACGAATGTCGCTTTAAGGTGGACTTCCGACCACCGCGGCTCCGGCGTCACTAACGCAGCGACAGTAACGCGGCGACAGAGCGATAGTATTATACAGTACGGAAATGTATGATGGAACGTTCGAGCGCAGCGCCACTGTCGCAGCGACAGTGTCGCCGCGTCAGTGACGCGCGGCTGTAGCGGCCGTGCAATGCTCGCGCAAGCACTGTCGCGTGGCAGGCTGCGAAAGCACGTTGTTTTTAGGTTATTATCTAGTTATTTTCGAGAGAATATCTAAAAAATGGACGTTAGTAACATATTTACGGATGAGCAAGACGAGGCACTAATAAATTTAGTGACTCAAGATGCAATTTTGTAAATTGGGTCTGCACTCTGCTGGGCTTCGCTCCATACTATAGTAGTAACGAAGCAATTAAAGATCATCATCCTCTTCTTCTTCTAATAATATTTTTTTAATTGATCGGTTCATTCCTACTGTACCGCACAACCGTCAGGTATGGACTAATAATTACTGTGACTGACGCCGGAGTCGCGCTGCTTGGAAGCCAATCTGCGTCTAAGCCGCTGCGACAGTGACGCAGCGGCTTAGACGCTGCGGCCGTTGCGATAGAGCCGCGCTGGTCGGAAGTCCACCTTTAGTGATGCTTATGGCGCATATCGACAGTATCGATACTTTAGAAAAGATAAACATTATAAATATTAAATTTTATTTTATTTTTCCTTAGCTTTCATTTGTCCAATTTATTTATAGATTTCCCAAAGAGGCTAATTTAAAAGAGAAATGGATAAATGCAACGTGACGAGTTAGCTGGATGCCGAACAGCACTAAGCGGTCTAACAAAGGCCACCGATACAGCAAACCTACGGCAGTTCCAAGATTTAAAATAATGCATATTTTCTGTTTGTATTTTGTAAATATAGATTAATACTATTCTATTCCGTTTTTTATTTAATAATAATAATATAAAAAGACGTACTTAGTAGTAATAAACATACTCCAAAATTTGACACATTATACTATACTCATATAATAGAAAGAAAAAAAAATACACAAAAAATATTTATTTGTGAATTATCAATAACAAGGCTGACATCCCTCAGGGCATAGCATCAGATAAATATCAAGTTAATGTCATTAATGTTGAGTGACACAAATTTCAACCTTATCTCTATGTGTTGAGGTTCAAAGTTATATCTATCGAAAACTAACGCCCTCTGTTGTGGAGTAGCTGGATGTTTTCGAATTTGGAATTTCTGTGCAATGAGAAACAAAACACCTAATATACCTAGGGATGTTATACTAAAATAAACCGTAACATGGTGCGTTAGGGTACATATTGAAATGCTGAATTTATAACCTAAGTCAGTTTTACTCAAATTAAGCTGTCCAATCAAAGGCATAGATTACTTGTAGTGTACTGTATAACTATCGGTTTAAACCCACACAGGGTTTGGCGACACTGGTTTTCATAGTGAATTATGACATTATAGCACTTCTATTTGTTTTTAATGTTCTGTGGGCACAGCGATGTGATGCTATGCAATAACTTTACTTCGGCAGGGCTCGAGTGCACGTATTTTTTGAAGTGAAAACTTCTTTAGCGGCGTTGAGTATAAAATCTTAAACTCGCGTCAGGAAGCGTAAGACGGATGTTTTTTTTTTAGCTCTTATATTCCATGAGTAAGACGGATACCATTCCAAAATATCAAACATGCTGAACGTTAATAATCAAGTTTTCACTTCTGCCGGCACTCCCGGAGTGCAACCCGTCTTTTTTTTCTATATGTTATTGTTATGTGAATAAATGTATGTTTATGTCTATTACTATACTCTGGCGAGATCACAGGAGGCCGAGGTCAGGGCTTTGCCGGCCTTTTAACCCATTGAGCCCCAAGCGGCCCGATCGGTCCACGACACAATAGATTTTCTATTGTGTCTGTGGTTCCGGGGCCTGAGCTATTACGGAGAAGTAATGAATACCTTGAGCCTGGCGAGGTGCGCGGGCAGGTCGGCGGCGACGCGCTTGAGCAGCGTGACGGTGGGGCGGTCGTGGCACAGCACCACGAGGCGCACGTCGCGGTCGTGGCGCAGCAGCAGCCCCTTGGCCAGCAGCCCCACGCGCATCACGCCCTTGAGCGCGCGCGTCCCGCCCTCGCCCGCCCCCGCGCCGCCCGCCCCCGCGGCGCCCGCCGCGCTCTCGCCCTCGCCCATGAACGAGAACCTGTACAACATTGTTCATTATTAACATTCGTTCAATTGCACACCATTTGACACGTGATTTTCCAAACTTATGAGCTTAAGTAAAAAGTTGACTTTGAGTGCATATACAAGTATAAACACCTGCAGCAAAAAAGGTAAGTTATAAGAGAAAAACGGAATCTAGTCCACTACATGTTTACGTATTGATATATAAATGAAAAATTGATTCACATTTAGTAAATTCATACTCGGATTTCAATGTATATTACTCACAATTGATTATCACGGCCGTCTTCCTTGCCTTCTGGTTTGTCTTCTTTCTTATCTTCTTGTTTAACTGGCGGCTTCGCTGGTTGACCCTGTGATGTAAATACAAATTATTACATTGTTAAACTTTAGCGAAGAGTTCATTTCAATTTTTGGGGGTGTGTGGGGGCTCACCTTGGGGCGCGCCTGGTCGGCGAGCGCGTCGGAGAGCGACTTGAGCGCCTTCTCGGTGTGCGACACGGCGCGCTGGATGTGCTGCAGCTCGCCCTCCTCGGGGTAGATCTCGGCGTGGCGCGCCAGCACGTGCCGGTCGTCCGACGTCTCGGGCCGCCGCCCCACGCCGCCGTACCCCATGCCCATGCCCTGAGAGAACACATCATGTCAAAATATATGGAATAAATGGAAAAAAACAGTATAGTTACTAAAATCCCGTCAAAAAATTGCTTTGTCTTACATATTATAATAGCAAGCAGAACGGTTTTTCTATATATTACATTTAATTGTAAAACTTCACTCTGTAGCTTTTTCAATACACATTATTAAAACTCAAACTCAAACATTTATTTATTCAATTAGACTTCTTATAGAAGCACTTTTGAAACGTCATTACATATTTTTAACATTTACCACCGATTCGGAGATGGAATTACAATCTCACAGTGAACAAAATTAAGAAACTTACTTTGAAGCTAGACAAATAATGCAATTATTAATCAATTTCACAATTAAAATGTAAAATGTATGTGCTTACATGGTGATGGTGGTGCATGTGCGGCGGCAGCGGGCCGCGCGCCCACCACGCCTCGGCGCCGCCCTCCCAGTATGCGCGCTCTTCGTCATCCATGCCCTGCACACAAATGATTATTTAAATATTTATTTTTAAATATAATTTACTTGCCTACCGCTCGCGGCTTTGCCCGCTTTGTCGAAAACCTAATAAATTATAATACACTAAAACCTTCCTCTTGAATCACTCTATCTATTAAAAAAACCGCATCAAAATCCGTTGCGTAGTTTTAAAGATTTAAGCATACAAAGGGACATAGGGACAGAGAAAGCGACTTTGTTTTATACTATGTAGTGAAGTGATAGACAAACAAATCCATAAACGTTAGGCTTCGCACTGAAATATGTACTGAAGTATATGAATCCATTGTGAAATTAAAACAGACTCAATTATTTACTATAACATAATTTGTTATATATTATTATACATAATTTATTATGCATGATTATAGCCAAAAACAATCTAATAAAAATATTAGGGAATATAAATAAAATACATAAAGATTAAATTATTTCAACAACACAATACATCTATTTAAATCGATTGCTAAACGAACCTCGTGCATACGTCTCCGTGCCCACATCTCGTCGCGCACGAGCATGCGCTGTGCCTTAGCTTCCGCAAGTTTGCGCTGGTGCATCGATGGCTTCACTTTTACTTCCAGGTCTGGTTGAACCTGTCACAAATTTACTTTACATTTAACACTGTATACTTTTACAATGAATTATAATTAAATTATTTGAAATTATCCTCATTGAGAGTTGTAATCATTTGACACTCGGATCTCTTGGCGACCCGCAGATCGCCAGGCTCGACGAGCACCTCAAACCTTTTACTAAGTAATCATTGGATAATTTTCAACTGATTCATTTTCTGTAGCATATATTTATAATAATTTTTGAAGTACTTTTTTTTGTTTAAAAACTTTTCAATTTTGATTTGCTCGTTCAGAAATACAGATTTATCTTAATCTTAGTTGAATTTATTTTATGTAACGATAGTTAATTATTAATATGCACGCATACCTTCTTCTTGTACTGCAGGCGGTGTCTGCGGCCCTTCATGTGCATCTCCTTGGCGTTGGGGTCGTTGAACTTGCAGTCACACAGCTTGCAGTTGAAGGAGAGCGGCTTGCCGTCGTCGCCGCGGATCTCCTCGATGTAGTCCTGGCCGACGGGCTGCACCTCGTCGCCGTCGTCGTCGTCCTTGTCGCCGTCGGGCTTGTCTGCGCACGCGCGGCCACACGGCACGGAGCTGAGTCCCCCGGACGCCACGAACGCGATCTTGGGCGCGCCCGCCACCGCCGCGCCCGCTGCGACACGCACGCTCTCACCGCCCGCCCCCGAGCCACCCCACCCACCCCCGCATACACGGAGTGACATCCGCCAAACGACTTATTTCACATTTACATCTAATTTAATTTAAATTTCAAATTTCAAATAATATTCAATTCAACTTTTATCAAAACCTAGAATTTGATTCACTTGATACTTTATATCTTAGCCTTTTTCAAATATGTATAATGCTTCTAGATAAGAATACATATATGTATTATATAGGCAAAATATCAAGAGAATATTGCAAATTTAAGAATGGCTCTACGTACTCCATATCTGTACCGTGTGCTCGAGGGTGGGAGAGAATTTGACAATCAAATCTTTCAAACCGTGGCGGGACGCGCAATACAGATATGTTACTGTGACGTTCGGGGGTCAGCGACGGCTGACAAACATGCTCCGCAATTTCTTTCGTAAATTACCATTTGAGGAGCATATTTGGCTTTACATAAATAAAATTTAAGTTGCTAAACAAAAAATAACAAGTTAAACAGTTTGGACATGGACATAAGTTAATAAAATTATACTTTAAAAAATTAAAGAGATATAAAAGAGAGCTTATTTAAATATTGGTGTAATTTGTATGTGTTTATCATTGTTTGAAGTGTCTCATAAGTCTAATATGTTAATCTTTTATGATGTTTAATTTTATTGAATTGCGAGTGAATGTCATACTGTCTCAATGTGTAGGAAATTTTTTACATGTGTGTAAATGTTCATACTGTCACATCTATGTGTATGCAAGTGAGTGTAGGTCTGTGCGGACACGTACCGGCGCAGAGCTTGGTGGGCTCGGTGGAGGGGATGGGCTTGCCCAGCATGGTGTGCAGCTTGACCACCTTCTGGTGCTTGATGCCGCGCACGTGCGCCGCGTACGCGTCGGCGCCGGTGCACGTGACGTCACACAGCTCGCAGCGCAGCGCCGCGCCGCCCGCGCCCCGCCCGCCGCCCGCCAGCCCGCCGCCGCTGTTCGCCTTCGCGGCCGCCTCCTTCTTCTTGTGCTTCTGCCCCTCCAGGTGCTCCTTGTATGTCTACGTACGCAAACATTGCAGTATTTATTATAAGTATATCTATCAAATCATATAAATATTGTTATGTACATCCAGTAAAATCTTAAGTTCGAATGATGTGCACATAATATTATGCCAACTGCATTGTTTCCTGTTATATAAAATGCTAACACATCAAATACCAATTTCAGGTTATCACATCAGTGTTGATGTATACAATGCTTATTTTTGTTAAAAATTTTTATGAATATAAATTATTAGTACTCAATTCTTTTACAACCAGCATGATACATTATAACTACACAAGTAACGTTACCTGTGGACCAGCGCAAGAGATGCGACAGACGTCACAGTAGTGCAGCTGCTGGGCCTTGGGCGGCGGCTTGGGACGCCGCGTCTGACCCGCGCCTACACCGCTCTTATTGTAGTTTTTCCATCCACTAATACAAAGAATATTGTTTTAAACTTGATCAATAAGAAATAAATGTGAATATGAAAATATGAAACAAAATAAAAACTGAATGAAAATTAGTATGAAAGAAGACATAAATTAATTAAAAAAACATTTTCTTTTATACAAAATCTAGTAAGAACTTAAAATTATGGTCCTAATAAATAAATAAAAAGGATCAAACACGAAAATATTAAAACACAACTGATTTGTACAAAAATAATTAAAACATAATATGAAAATGTAGAGGATACTCACGTGTTGGCCGCCGTCTTATTCTGCTGTGCGACGTACATGGTGGCCGCGTTGTAGAGGGCTGTATCATAAGCAGAGTTGCCCCTGTTAGTCGCCGCTACAACACCACACAACCACACAACTCTCATTGTGCTCTACTGCGCATCGCATATCTAACTACTGTCACACAATGGTGTGGGTGGGTTCCATCTCAAACGTTTTTACAGTCGATATGTCGACTCAATAGACTCTAATTCTTACACAAGATTGGAACTTTCGAAAAAATAATGTCACTTTCAAGAATTTGTATCTCAAATTTATAAATGAAATTTAACATAATAGAAATGAAAACTATTTGAATAGCTCAGTGGACATATTAAACTTTTTCAATAAAACTTAACAATAAAGCTGCGAGCAAAGCAGTAATAAGTAAAGTACTAACGCTTAGGTGCCTGTGCCGCGGGCGCCGAGTAGGGCTGCGTGGGGTACGAGGCGGCGGCGGTGGTGGCCGTGTACACGCCGCCGTAGGCCGCCTTCGCGCCGCCGCCCGCGCGACCGCCTCCCTGGATTATTATGTTGTTCTGCTCCTTTATATTGTATACTGTTCCACTCGGATAGGGTCTATGCCCAACATTGTCCCTAACTCTGTTCACCTAACTAGTTTGTTTTGTAGAACAAAAGCACACTATGTACTTTCTTATCACTAATGTATGGAGACCATGCAACAGATGATATTGATTACAAATTAAGAAAACGAAAACATAAACTTGATACATTACTATTTTTGTAAAAAAAAAACCAAAGCTCTCATTCTGAAAGTATTATATTGAAATAAAAGTTTTAAATTATGAAAAATGCCACATATTTTATAATATCACCCACTTGGAAACTACAAACCGCCCAGTAAAACATAAATTTGACAGATACCTGTGCGTATGTAGCAGGTGTGGAGTAAGCTGGTTTAGCTGAAGTATCATAAGCTGGTTGCGGCTGAGGCGCGGCCGTCGGGTACGCCGCTGCGGCCTGCTGGTAGTATGCGCTCTTGCTAGCGTCGTACGCTGACGCTGCAGCCGCTGCGGCATGCGCGTGGGCGTGAGCCGCTGCTAATTCAACATTAACGCTTTTTAGATCGTGAAAATTTTAAGAAAATCAAATGAAAATCAATGGAGTAAAATTACAGTATATTTTAATGGAATAATAAATAAAAATAAACTAAGCAAGCAACAAATATTGATTGATAATAAAATACAGATTGAGCGTACAAAAAGTGGGCTGTGATAAATCCATTAGATATATAAAAATTATAACTGAGTGACTAGATAACTAGGTGAGCCACCAAACTTAAAGGTGAGCAACTACATTATGTACTTCATAAAATTTTCGGCAAGTAATGTAGTCTATAGTCGAGCCAATTTAATAGGCAACATTTGACGTCTATCAATTTTATCTTCCAAGAGAGGTAACCTGCTTAAAAACATTGATTAAAGTGAATTAATCGATACGGATTTGAAACATTTGTAAATCGAATTTATTAATTTATGATGATTTTTGTTCACAAGTAATCAATGCATTCGATTCTAGATGTCAGATCTCGATTTTTAGAGTAACATCTCTGGTAATTAAAAAGAAAAAAGGTTTATTGACACAAAATTGTAGCGACGTCAGTTCTTCAATTCAGAAATTGTTTATTATGTTTAGAATGGTTCATCAGTAAAATGAAATCTTAAAACTACTTGTATCGGTCATTATTATTATAAATATGTAATTGTTATTGAAAAAAGTTAAGCAAATGTGCAGATCTAACAGAAAGAAATATCATGTTATTCTATGTTGTCGTTACTAGGTTACGTTGTTGAATTTTGTTGAACTGTCAAATGTTGCCTATTAAAATGGCTCTACTATAGTAGTAGTTAGTGTGCAAAATGCTCATAGTACATTTATAATACCTACTCTACCTGCCATTATAGTATTTTTTCAAACTGATTTTTCAATTTGAAACACCTCCTTTAATCTTAAATGATTTTATCTAAAATGCCGTTCAGTATAAATAGTCATATCCCAAATAATGAATATTATGAAGCTGTTCATTTAGTATTTTAAGGAACGTAAATTAATGTTTGTTGTTCATTGGATCTATTGATTTTTCATTGCTTGCAGTCAGTCACTTACAATTATTACACTCATGTGAGTACTTGACTAGTGAAAATAGATGATTTTTATCTATAAATTTCTTTCATTCAATATTGTGGCCGTCAAACACCAACTTGCCAAGTTAGGTGTGAAAGGGATAAAAAAACATACAGGCGTCATTCAACGTCATATTTTCTTGTTACAAGTTAATGTTCATAGTGCAATCTCCAGTGTATTAGATATAAGCTTCTTGATATAAATAAACAATCTTTACCTAGATGTAGTGAATTTTTGAAAATTCTAAAAGCAAATTGGGGGGCAGTCATTAAGTTTATTGCATCAACATTCTGTGCATTGTTCTAAATACCAAATCAAATATTTTTATATTTATTTAATTACCATATTATCTAGTATAGATATAAGGAAATATTATTTTGTATCAATTTCAATTTCAGATCTCAAAAGGAAAAATAAAAAGGTCACTTATAATTAATACTTAAACATTTCATATACCTAAATGCAGGTGACACATCATGTTTATTCTAATTCAAGTGTAATTGCCAAGTTCATTGACATCTGAATCATAATTTTCAAAACACAAAGTACTCACTTTTATTATCTAAATGATAGATTAATTCAGCATTCACAGACCACAAAGAAATGTTGATCGATAAGATGAGACACCTAGGTTATTGATTTTAGGGCACGCAAATCATGGCACAGATGTGATTATATTTGAGAATATGTTTATTTTGATTAATTTGACAACAAATATCACTCGAGATAAAAAAACAGAGGAACTGACCCTGAGTTGCTGCTGCTGCCTGATATGCTGTATCGTATCCTGTGGCTGCGGCTCGCTGTGTTCCGTACGTCGCGGCTGTCGCAGCCGGCGCCACGGCGTACCCTGTTTGTCCACCGTAAGCGGCACCGGCCGTCGCCGCGCTGAAAATTACACGATACACCTTTATACACAACTGAGATACCGTTTCTTCGCAAATTTTCCACGATCAATACAGTTCAGGCGCCATTTTGATTACATAGAACAGAAGCACAAGGCTGCGTATTAGCCAGAATTTTAAGTGTGCGCCCCTAATCAATATTTTCAAACATATTTTATAAAAATTCGCTTACCCATACTGGGTTCCTCCGTGGGTAAACCCAAAATAGTTATTTGCTGCCATCATTAACCACTAATCCGCGTTAAAAAGTTATTATTTCTTCAAGGCGGAAAACGGGACATCAAAAGACCGGCGTTTTGTCTTTGACATATAAAGATGGCGGATTGTAAGCGTAGACAATACAGACTACAGATTAAATATATGTATACCGGAACTAAGAAAAAAATACAGATAATCAATAACAACTTTGTTTTCCAAAATAATTTAACTTTCTTTCGGGAATATGTTTTAATTGCAACTAATCTCACAGCTTTCTATATAAATATCTTATTCTAGACCACATTTATTATAAATGTCTCTTTTAAACTGATTAAATACCCGATCGATAGAGATGATGATGTAAGCACTACATAAGCAGAAACAGCAGAAAGGACTATTCATGAATACTTTCTTCGAAATATTATGTAGTATTGATAAAATTTGACTTAAAACTCAATAAACTTTTTATAAGGCTCCTTTCTTGTTTAATAAAATATCGAAATATTATGTGTACAGGAAACTCCCGTTTATTGGAAATGATCAAGGCCCGACAAAAATTACGGATAAACTGAAATATATTATTATTCTCACACGTAAAGCACTCCGATACAATACAAACTGCTTTTAAACCTATAGGTACCGCAAACAAGGAATCGTGCGTACAGAGCATAGATCTGGATGGGAATAAATCTGCATAATTTGAATTAAAAAAATTATATGTTAAAGAAGCCAAAATATGATTGAAATATATTTGAGTAGATGCACAGGTAGATGTAACTATTAGATATGTTATGCTAAATAATAAAACCTAATTTCGAGATAATACAGGATATTTTATTTTACAAATATTATTTTTGTAAAATTTTATTTCAGATTAAACATTGTTCGGTATGGTTCGGATGAACAACTGTTATCTGTATCTATGCATATCATCTATACTTCTATACTAATATTATAAAGAGGAAAGGTTTGATTTTTTGTTTGTTTGTTTGTATGAATTGAATAGGCTCCGAAACTACTTGGCAGATTTGAAAAATTCTTTCACTGTTGGAAAGCTACATCATTTCTGAGTGACATAGGCTATATTTCATTTTCAAAAAAAATAGGCATCCTTACTAAAATTACGATAACGTAATCCAAGGTGTGAAAAAAATATCAAAAAACTACCTTACATCGCGTGCGCTGCGAAAACTATTGATGATAGAACAAAATGATATACTACATTTTTTTAGAACACACCATTATCTACAAAAAATCAGCGGCAGCATATCTCTAACTATTACAGTCATGTCACAATAAGCGTTTTTTTATTGAAAAAAAGAAATTAAAATACCACCGCTACAAAAAGCTCTTTATTTGTACCTTGGTATTAACCCTTATCAAAATAAACGATGTATTATTTAAGACTGCTTCAATATCTTTATATTACTTTTTGAATTATTCGATTCTGACAATCCATTCAAAAGATATCACGAGTTAAAAAAAAATTAAAAAATAAACTGTATTCGGCTAGCTATGCGTTGTAGGCGTCACTCGGGCAGGGGTACGGGAGGGGGGTTAAGATCACGAAATAAACTTGCCGCGCGGCTTACTCGCGCGGTCGGCTCCCTACGTGATGGACGTGTGCGGAATTTACGCTTGATAATAACCCATTTATATAAAACTAGCTTCCGCCCGCGACTCCGTCCGCGCGGATGTCGGTCTTCATATAAAAATGAATCCCAAAATGTGTTGGTAAGCGCATAACTTGAGAACGGCTGAACCGATTTCGTTAATTCTTTTTTTATTATATTCCTTGAAGTACGAGGATGGTTCTTATGTAGAGAAAACGTAAATATGTACCACGGGCGAAGCCGGGGCGGACTGCTAGTATAATTTATAATTGTATTATTTGGCATAGCAACACAATAATAAAAATGCATTTTCACTAGATCTGTGATTTTCCCGATTTCACTATAAATAATAGATTAAAAATTCATGACAAATATATTAATAATTTTCGATAAAAATAAAAATCAGGGAATGATTCATAGTATTTATTAATATATAAAAATATTTGTATTTACTTCAAGCTGGTTCATTTACATCAATACTTATTTCAAAAGCATTCAGGCATCTCTATTTCCTTAGTTATCCTAGTAGTAACTTGAATATTATTGTAAGTATATTTAATATAATCAGAGGAACTGAAACAAAAAGGGGTATATTATTATCCATTATCTGTGCAGTACATAAACTGTGAATTCATTTATTTATGTTATTTAATACTTTATTGCACACACTTAAGAAAGAGAAATACATATTATAACTAGAGATAAACTACGATAACATGGCGCGCCCCTCCAAATTACTGTTTCAATGTGTGTAGTGACATCCTTACGAAGGAGTTTGTATGTAGTTGTACGTATTCATCTTTAGTTCTTTAGTAGCAGGCCGGCAGCGGTCTGAGACAGTCAAGTTATTAATTCTATGTCGCTCAGTAATACGAAAGTACTGATTGCAAAACAAGTTAGTAATGGAAAATTCAAGAAAAAAAATGATGCGGAGTCAGGTAATTTTGTTTGTGAAATAAGTTTATGTAATGTTTTGATTGACTTTTATGTCTATTAATTAATTAATGTAACATCTTTTCTATATATTTTAGGCACGAGAAGTGATAGCTACAGTATACCAACATATGAAGTACGAGGCTGAAAATGGAGTGGAGCGCTTGACAGACGCTAGATGGAGAACTTCAAGAGCTGTGGGGGTTAGTGAAAGGACTGTAACAAGAATTCTCAAAGAAAAAGCAAAATGTGATGCAACTGGCAATAAATAAATAATAAATAAAATATCCTTTATTGAATTATTATGTAGATTAATGGACGACTAAGATCCGTTAGGCAAAAATAAAAAATACAAGAGTTACACAGCTATTGAAATAATACAAAAACATATCAATTTAGTTCATTATTAATGTTGTGGGCCAAGTAATTAATGAGGATATTATTATTAATGCCCAGGCAGTATGAATAATGCCTTTGTTATCACTTGGCTCGTAACATAATATTATAAACTTTCTTATAATAAAAAATAAATGATGATTACGTATTTTTGTAAATGATTTTGATGTCTTAACTAGTCACTAAAAATAAATGTGTTATAAATACATAATAAAGGTTTCATTTTATTGAAAACATTAAACATGCAAGAATCAAGATATAGAGTAAATAATAAAATTACATTTCAGTATTTGAACACAATAAAATGAATTCATAGTTCTTTTGCAATCAGTACTCGTAATATCTCACTTATTACCAGATTTGTTGGTCAACTAATCATAAGTTGCCGAGCGCCCAAGACAACGCACGTGTCGTTTTCATAGAATACGTCAGTGCAGCGCCATTACTAATAATAATGAGCGATTAGAGCGTGACTAGTCGAGCAACAAATCCGTGGATTTGTTTTTGTTTGACGGCCTCATTACGCACACATGCGTTGTGAATCTTGGTGGTGCATTGTAAATACTTTCACAAATACTTTCAAACGTTTTGAATTTTGGAGGGGCGCGCCATGTTATCGTAGTTTATCTCTACTTATACAATTACGGACTAATTAAACTATTTTTTTTTTAAATAGATTTATTTAAAATCAAAGAAAGAAGAAGAAGGGATTAGAAAATACAATGCTAAGCAAAAGAAAGATAATGTGACTTAACAAATCATAAAATTTGCTGTTCACAACATACTTAATTATTTTTTAATACTAATATTATGAATACTTATTATATTGTATAGCAATATATTTCACTCTCATCATGGTAGTTGATTGAAAGTGTCCATGTAGTCCAGCTCATAATTGAGTTTTCTGTATATGATAAGCTTTTAGAAACTAAAATCTTATTGGTTGTTCAAGCCTGGAGTCAGCGTATCTAGATATTGACCAGACCAATAAACAGGCAAACTTTGGTAGTAATATTTCATTAACTCTATTTTAATTAATACTTATTAGTTATTATAATCGAAAACGAGACTTACTTCTAGTAACGGTCCGAATTGATCGAACTAAATTTAAAATTTGGAATTTAACTGAAGACTGATCTTCAAAACCTTGATTTTGGCCATGTGCTCCCCAACCCACTAAAATAAAGAAAAATTATTGGTATTACTTATAATGAATTAATTAAAATAAATCAGTTTTTGTTTTTTTTTAGTTTTGCATACCTACTTTTTTGCATAAACCTTTCTTCGTGCAAAACACACACTGCATTGAGACATAAAAGACTGGCTTCAAACAAATTCCATAAGGTAATCATTTTAGATTTTATTAACAGTTAAAATGAAAACACTGTTGTTGATTATCAATAGAAATGGATGTTAAAATTCATCTAAGAATTAAGAAATAGTCGGAAATAGCATTACACGGTGTTTTGGTGGATAGATAATTGACAGTTCATGTCAGTTGACAAATGACGTTGATAAACCCAACACCCAGTGGATGCGTTCTCCCGAAACATAACTTTCTCACTTTGATCAAGAGCTTATACAATAGTAAATGGGGACTATGATCAGTAATATTGGGAAAAACTAAATTACAAAAAATAAGTACGTAAAATTATATATATAATATTTATCTATTTAATATGTGAAAAATTATTTCATTTGGCGCCAAAAATTCGCCTTCGTCATCACCAAAGTGCGGGATGGACTTCATTTTTCAACCGACTTCAATAAAGTTTTACTCATAATGATTTAATTTGTGTTTAATTCTTTCTGTTTCTGTTATTTTTTCTGTGATTTTTCCCATTGCTCTGAGTTTTTCCCATATTTCTCGTACTTGTCAAATAATTTGACTCAACTCTATTGACAGTACCAGAACCGAGAACGATTTTCGTCAGAACCAAGGTCAGAACGAATGTTTAAATTTTGGAATTTGGATTTTGATTTTTGACTTTGCAGGCACAGAGCAAGTTTGCAGGTAGAAGTGTAGAAGTTTCAAGTTTATATTATAGTTATTCAAATTTGTATATTTTTCAAGATAAATAGAGATGAATATAAAAATAGTTATTGGTAGTCACCAAAAATTATAATAATATTACGGTCACAATAACTTATTGATTGTATAAAATTTTAATACATATTAGTAAAAAGATGGAGGGAACAGGGGATCCTAGTGATCAGATTAAAGTCAAAACTAAAACCGAAAAAACAGGAACTACCGTAAAAAGTGATGAAGATACAATGTCCTCTCAGAGTGCAGAAGAAGCGGAAGAGTCATTACAGCCTGACAATGTTATAGATAGCGAGAAACCCTCACAATCTGACCTGTATGTTCCTGATGTGGGTCCAAAGTGGTATAAAGTGACCGCCCCTCTTGTCACACCACCCATGATTTTCACAAAGTTACCAGATATGTTTGCATCATTCCCAATCAATGACAGGCCTAAAACTAAAGATGATGTTTATGATGTTGTAGAACAAAGATTGAGAGATTTTGTTGGAGCGGAAGTGAGTGATGATGATTATGAAAAGCTGGTTGACTTTTGCAAGTATGTTTTTATTTATTTATATTGTAGTAGTAAGTATTTAGTTAAAAAAGAAGTTCACTAAGATTTTTAACTGTAATTAATTTTATTCTACTTATATACCTTGAAATATTAAAATGTATAATCTACAACATATTTCAATTTTTCTTTTGCAGCCCAAGTCATTTAGAAACAGGATTAGAAATGAAAATGTCTACATCTTTGCCAGGTACAAATTCTTGTCCAGTTAAAGAATTTGAAGAGACTGATGTTGGCAGCGACCTTAATATTGCCAAAAAGCTTAAATTAAGAAAGTCCAAAGATGTAAATAACTTGTACTCGCAACATCTTAAATATAGAAGAGTGCGTCTCTTGCCCCAGTCAAAGGAAGTGAGTAAGCTTATGTCTAGATTGCAGAAGTGCATATACCATACATTATTGAAAGAAAGAAAGAAAGAAAGAAAGAAACATTTATTTATCAGAGACAGCACAACACACACACATACATAGACATAAAACATAAAACCGTACAAGTTAAATAAGAAAACACCGCAATAAGAAATAGTTACAATAAAAGAAGCAAATACTTAAATTAATAACATGAAAAACACGTACAAAAAAAAATAGAATTATAACTACATTTATTAAGGTGTGTCATACGACCCTGACAAAAAGGAGGCAGCTCAGCATATGCTGCAACATCCAGGAACATTGGCAGCCCTGTTTTTCAGTGCCCCCTTTATAATATTGCATATTTTACTTTTCTTTATTTTTAATTGCCTTGTTTTTGATCACCCACATTTTTATTAATATCTTTCTTTTACTTTATGGGTTGCTTGGTAGTGATATTGAGTGATAAGGCCGCCTTTTGCTTTTAAAAACATAAAATTATATCTTTTATGTAATAAAGTATGGTTTAATCTCATTATATTATTATTTAAAATCTTGTAAAAATTAGCTAGCATTTATTAAATAATTCCTAACAGGAATAAATATAGTGTTTTTTTTACATACTACATATATGTGTGTTACTTTTCAGAATGACATAACAGTAACAATTGGGGAGCCACTGCAACCTGGTCAGGATTTGCTGTTTCGTGTCAGAGTATACAGGCCTTTTCGCCACTCTGCTAGAGAGAGAACGGTAAGAATACATTTTTATTGTTTGGTATAAAAATTGGTATCTATAGATTTACTTGAAGGTATTTAATCTGGCAAAACTTTAATGGCAATTCACACACCACAAAAATAGATCAAGCTTTTTAATCAATTTATAGTACACTAGATTTCCGCCCGCGGCTTCGCCCGCGTTTTCAAAGGAAAACCTGCATAGTTCCCGTTCCCGTGGGATTTCTGGGATAAAACCTACCCTATGTGTTAATCCAAGTTACTTTCTATATGTGTGCTAAATTTCATTGTAATCCATTCAGTAGTTTTTACGTGAAAGAGTAACAAACATCCATACATCCATACTTACAAACTTTCGCCTTTATAATAGTAGTAGGATGAATCACTACATAGTATAAAACAAAGTCGCCTTTTCTGTCCCTATGTCCCTATGTATGCTTAAATCTTTAAAACTACGCAACGGATTTTGATGCGGTTTTTTGTAATAGATAGAGTGACTCAAGAGGAAGGCTTTAGTATATAATTTATTATTAGGTTTTAGACAAAGCGGGCGAAGCCGCGGGCAGTAAGCTAGTGATTATTAAGGCATTAAGTAGGAATTTGGTCCTTTTTTGCAAATAACTGAAATCAATTAATCATTTACTATCTGATCACTTCTGTGTGTGAAGAATGATTCTTTTAAATTTTTTTTAAGTTTTGTGCTAAAGATTTAATTAAGAAAAGAAATCAAATTACGTTTCTACTATTTCAGAACACACGACACTCAATACTGAGTAATGACATAGTGCTACTCGGTAGACAGTCACTCACGGTGCTGCGGGATCGCATTGTCTGCCTCAACGATGTGAGCACGAGCGTCGATGTATCGGATAGGCTCGACGACTTGCCCAGTACTACTGCTAAGGTGAGAACATTGTTAGTTAGTTATACATTAGTTTTTAATTTGATATAAAATTTTGAAAATAAATGTTTTATTTTCAAAATATATTACTGCACTAGCTGTGCCCGCGACTTCGTCCGCGTGGAATAGTGACTGCATAGTAGTTACTACTTAACACACAATTATTGAGTAAACACGTCTTGAAACACGTACTATCATATACAACTAAATTATAAATACTTACACATTATTATAAAGTTAAGAAATAAAATAAATAATAACACAAAAGAACTGTTAGTAAAATTTATTACTAAACTGAGCTATAAAACTTAGGTACAGAAGAGTTCAAAATTTCCAGGATGTGGCTATTCTCCCGCTCCCATATTCCTTCTACTTTCACAGACTTTCAACTTTTCCCTTTCACCCCTAGTAAATGGCAGAACCGATTTTGATCTAAACCATGTCTAATCATACCTATATATTATGTACATGTCATATCCTTTCGTTTGGTACTCCATTTGGATTATTTATCCCCACTATCACCCCTAAGGTGCCCTATATGTAATAAACAGATGAACCAATTTTGATAAAACATGACTAATTGTAATTCACACGTCATTTGATATGCCGCTTGATTATATTATTTGACCACATTTGATTATTCATTCCCACTTTTACCGCTATAAATCAATAAATGGATGAACCGATTTTGATTAAATATGTCTTATTGTACTTTACACGTCATGTCTTTCATTAGATAAGTCACTTGAGTATATTTGATAAAATTTATTTATTTATTCCCACTTTTCTTTCATTAGATAAGTCACTTGAGTATATTTGATAAAATTTATTTATTTATTCCCACTTTTACCCCTATATCAAATAAATGGATGAACCGATTTTGATAACATTGGACTACTTAATTGTTTCTGACAGGTCGTCTTTTTTCATTTGATATATCACTTGGGTATAACAGACAGCATTCGTTTTTCTCATTCCCACTTTTGCCCTACATATAATTATTGGATGAACCGATTTTGATTAAATATGCCTCATTATACTTCTCACGTCAGGTCATGCCCTTTCATTTGATATGCCACTTGGGTATATTCGACAACTTTTATTCCCACTTTTATACCTACATATTATATCCAATAAATGGATGAACCAATTTTGATAAAATATTATGTCTTATTGTACTTTACACGTCATGTCTTTCATTAGATACGTCACTTGAGTATATTTGATAAAATTCATTTATTTATTCCCACTTTAACCCCTATATCAAATAAATTGATGAACCGATTTTGATAAAATATGTCTTATTGTACTTTACACGTCATGTCTTTCATTAGATACGTCACTTGAGTATATTTGATAAAATTCATTTATTTATTCCCACTTTTACCCCTATATCAAATAAATGGATGAACCGATTTTGATAAAATTTGACTAATTGTAAACATGTCGTCTATTTTCATTTGATATATCACTTGGGTATAACCTACATTAACAACTAACATGCGTTTTTTTCACCCCTATATAATATAATAAACAACTAATGTAACAAAAAAACGCATCTAATTCGTATTACCCGTTAGCGAGCTACGGTGGCACAGACAGACACGCAATACACACATAGCGGTCATAACACCCCTCTTTTTGCGTCGGGGGTTAAAAATATAATACCTACGACATAATTTCAAAGACCTTTTATATAGAAAATTTACCTAGAAGTAACCATAATGCTATTTGTGCAGGTTTTAGACTTATGAGCAAAAATCTAAATAAAGGTCCTTTGACCCCCCTACTACCCCCTCAGCATAACCACCCCCCCCACGTTTGGGGACTTTCGATATGATCATCTGGACATGTCAAGGAATAACTTTAGCGTATAATTTACGTAATAAAGTAATTCATGTATAGAATGACTTAGCAAATGTTCGCTGTGATTACTTAAATGGTCATAACTTTTTTATTTATGAACCGATTGACATGAAATAAACACTAAATGTTAAATGAAGCTTACCACAATATATTAGTGAAAACCGCATCTAAATCGGATAAGCCGTTTCTGAGATTAGCGTGTTCAAACATACAGACAAACAGACAAACCGACAAACAGACAAACAGACAAAAATTTTTTTAACAACAGTTTTGGGTTTGGGATCGATTTAGTAATAACCCCTGCTAATTTTTTTTTACATATTTTCATTGTACAGACACCACTTTTCTAGAATTTTATTATATGTATTGTATTACTGCATTATTCCTATAAATTTTAAATATAATTTAAATACGAAATATATTATTATAAAATTTATACACAATAATTTTTATACAAAAACGTCTTTAAATAACGATGTAGTTAAAATTAATTAAGTTTACATTTATGTATGATTTTAAGGCACAATATGTGTTCCACAAGTTCCGGAGAATGTTTCTGTATATTATTATTCACTGCAATATTACTAATCATCTGGATTAAATTTAAAAGTAGCAATTGAGCAGCTCAAGTGTTAAAAACAGCATTCGAATTTACTTCTTATTTTTGGAGCCGGTTAAATAGTCTGTGTTTTAACCATGTTCGCACGCGCAGGAGCTGTTCCCATCCGGGTTCCTATTCATAAACAACGTGTTCTACGTGGACGCGCGCTCGGGCTGCGCGGACCGGTCGCGGGCCGTGCGCGACTGGGCGGCGGCGCGCGGCCTCGGGGCCTTCCCCAAGCGGGACATGGCCAGCACAAGGCTGCAGGACATCGCGGTCAAGATGGGGCACCCAGAGGTGGGTGATTTGTTTAACACACATTTAGTTAACACACACACACGCAAAAATACAGAAATGTGACATCACGGACGCCAGATGCGATGGCCAGCACGCGGCTGCAGGACATTGCTGTGAAGATGGGGCATCCGGAGGTGGGGGTGCTTTGCTTTTTGCTTTGAACACACATTTAGTTCACATATTCAAAAATACAGAAAACATGATAATAATGTGCTCTTCGATAAACTCTATTTAACGCATGGTGATCAAATATGTACTTCTGTACATATTTATGTTTTTACATCAGAAGTTGGCGGGAAAAAATGACGTCATTCGCTTCTGTTAATCATGACTATCCTAGTACACGCGATGACGTCGTATAAGTATTGTTAGGGCTTTGCATTCTACCAGGATCACATAACGTACAAGGAAATGATTGAAGTTGTGACGTCACAGAAGTTGGCGGGAAAATATGACGTCACTTATACTTCTGCAAATTTCTGCTATCCTAGTACATGTGATGACGTCATTCGCTTCTGTTAATCATGACGTCACTTAATCTTCTGCGAATTTCTACTATCCTAGTTAGTACATGTGATGACGTCATGTAAGTATTGTTAGGGCTTTGCATTCTACCAGGATCGCATAACGTACAAGGAGATGAGTGAGGTTGTGACGTCACAGAAGAAGTAATGTTAAATTACATTTCAGTTTTTTGTAAAATTATGACGCGGAGATAGACAGATTTATTCCCGATTCACTGACTTACAGTTAACACTTTTTGTTAATCATTTCCAGGTGTACTCCCACCAGGGCAACTGTGAGCACTTATTCACATTTTCCGAAGTCCGTCTAATGCACGCTACCGACCCGCTCAAGATCAGCCTCTACCCGTTCCACACGCAGACCACACAGAACCACTCCATATATTGCACAACTTGTGGAGAATTTGGCAGCAAATGGATCGTCACAGGGTGCGATAGAGTCCCCTTCGATCCTACATTCTTCTGTGAAACCTGCTTCAAGTTCTATTTATACAAGGATGGACAGAAAATATGCGATTTCAAAGCATATTTGTATAGAGGCAATGAAATCAACTCGCTGAAGCCATTTGGATGATACGAAAAGATAGTACTTGAATATAAAAAACGTAAATTATTCTTGTAGAACAATACTGAATATTATCTGAAATGCACCTTGTGACCCATGACATTAATGCTATTTTAGCTTGCGTATGAGGTATATATTATTTTTTTATATTATTTTAAACGGGACTTTTTCTATTAAATAGTTGAAGTAGTATTTACATATAAGTTAAAGCGTTAATATTGGTAACATTTTAAACAAATAACTAAAAGACTTAGGTATTTTTTTCAGACTTTAATTTATTTTGCATATTGTTAAACCAAATGTTAATATCAAGTTAATATTCGACAAACCCATGAATAATATTATAGATACCCTTAATTTTGTTACTTTCAAATTCAGTTCAGTTAAATAGTGACGCATAATGATGTATGGAATATTAATATAAAATCTATACTAATATTATAAAGCTGAAAAAATTGTTTGTTTGTTTGAACGCGGTAATCTCAGGAACTACTGGTCCGATTTGAAAAATTCTTTCGGTGTTAGAGTTAGATAGCTTATTTATCGAGGAAGGCTATAGGGTATATACAGGGTGTCACACTATTGGTATACTAAGCGCGAAGGGACTTATAGGTTTGCATACAGTGATCATGAAAAAAATACTTAAACAACAAAATTACGTCAAAAATTTTTAGCTAAATTTTTCCTGAAAATCCATGTTTTCTTCTCTGGCTTCGCGCAGCCGGCTTAAAACGCTTCTCTAATGTGAGCATTTTGTCTATGAAAACATAATCTTAAACGATAGCCCACGTGCTGGTGGCAAAGCTGGGCGGGTTGCTTGTTATGGGTATACACATAGAGTTTTAAGATTTCATCTATTTGAAAAAAAAATGCGTCTGGAATTTTTTAAGTATTTTTTACGTACTCAGCGTATGCAAAACTATAACCTATTTTGAGCTTAGTATACCAACAGTGGGACACCCTGTATAATCACGCTAAGACCAATAGGAGCGGAGCAATGCGGGTGAAACCGCGGAGCACAGCTAGTCGTTAAAAAAATAAAAAATACACAATAAAACTTTATACTGGATGTGATCTCAAATTTTATACTGAATATAATTCTTTAGGTTAAAAAGTGGCTGTGTTAAGACAATTCTTCACTTGGAAGAATCAAAAATGAAATATGGAAGGGTGCAATGTATCTTAAGGATTTGTCAAAGAGGTTGGTGTGTGTAGTAGCTTTCAGTAGTGTCCATTATTTTTTTATGTAGTTGCAGTATGAAATACATAGAATGTTTAGTTAGCTATTATTGATAATATTAATGTTTTGAAGTGAAACTTAAATAGGTGAGTTGAGAGTAAAATTTCAAAATCGCGTAATGGCAATACCGTCACGTCATTAAGGCGACGATTTTGGTTTCTTTGAATCTTGCCAAAGAAGTTTCACTTCTGACACGTGTGCTCGGCCCACACGCTCTTTTTATGTATTGTCCATAAATGCAAAATTTTAGAACAATAATAAGTATGGTTTTTCTTTGACAGTATGTAACAGTATACTCGGACAGGTAGTGAGTTGTGATCCTTTTTCATTTTGTTATTAAATATTATGTATTTGATATTGAGTTCTGCATGAACAGCACCTTATGAACTGTTGTAAAATTATTGTAGCAACATTGTAAATATACCTGTATTTTGATTACTGAAAGCATATTAGCATTGTAAAATTATTAAATAGATGCAGTACCATTACCATTTAAATTTTAGTTTTATTTCTCTCTTATACTTTTGTGCCATTTTGAAATGAAATAGAATGTAAGATATCTAGTAGCATTATGTGATTTAATTATTTTATTCATTAAGTTCAAAAAGGTATGGATGAAATAACTATCTAGTAAGTGAACTTTTTGTACTGACAGGTAAGTTTTTTTGGTGAAAAAATAATATCAACAAATAATGACTACTCATTCCCACCTAAAGTTTCCTGTAGTGTCTACATTATTATCATGAGGAGGAAACTGACTTCGTTCGGAAATTACTGAACCTATTTGAAACAGTTTTTCATCATCCTATAACTACAATAATCCTAAGGCTATATATTGTTTTTATCCGGGTTACTCGGGCGGAGCCGGGGCAACACGCTAGTCTGTCATAAGACTACAATATCCTATGATAACAATCGTAACACTTCTGAATATAGGTCAAGATTTATTGATCTAGGATACGGATTAAAAGCTAATGAGAATTTAATGTTGCTGATCCTCTACACTGCACCAAGAAAGATTGGCTCGTTACGAAAAAAAACTCGTCTGCGATGTTTTTTTGACGTGACAACGTCTTATAATTCGATAGAGCCGGCTGCACGCACGAAAAAACATGACTCATGCGGCGTTACCTCGCTCTGAGGCGTTCCATGTAAGTCTTGAAGTGCAAGCGAGAGCGCGGAACGAGCGACAAAGAAGCTGACATTTTTACGTTCAACTATCGTCAGTAAACTGACTTTACAGACAACCTTTTTTTTTGTAAAATTTTCGTTTACCAATTTTTTTACTGAAAGTGTCAGCAACATGCAAAGCTCATAGTCACCTCATTTTCTTAGATATTTTTTGCTGCTTAAGTCGCTGACCGCCATGACGAATGGTATGCAGAGTGAAATGGAAGAGAAGAAGTCATAATATATGACCACTCACCAGTATGCAAAAAATAGTTGTAAGTAACGTAAGTAGTAAGAAAAGCTTAAAGTTAAAATAAAGTAACTATCCTAAATAAAAATACTAACTAGATATTTAATATCATTTATGGATATTATATTTGTTAAAAAAATGTACTTTACATTGGCTCTTCGCCCGCGACTTTACGTTATCACAAACTCTCCTAATACAAATTTTGAGTCCCGGAAAGTTTGGTCTTCGTGACAGAATGTATCAGAATCAGAAGCTTCCTTTTGTCCAAATGATTTACATATGATAACTTATTACGTTTATGCTATGCTTGAGCATAGATTCAAATCAGAAGATCTTGGCAGAGGCAGAACTTCTAGTAGCTATTTCTTCAAGAGGAACTCGATACTTAAGGCTTATAGGCCTATTTGAAAGCATTAAGCAAATCAAAACAAAAGCATTATTAACATTCCTCTAACAATAGAAAAAACAACGTGGAAATATGTAAGATAAACGAACGGGATCGCGTGTCGCGTCTCATTGTGCTGATTGTACACACGATCATTAGCCATAAACAGTGCACCGGGATGACATTATTAGTGCATCTGTAAGGACTTGTAGTGGGGCAAAGAATTTGAGTCTTACAGTCGCTGCATATTTGTAGGCGCGTGTTATTTTGAAGGCGTGTCGAAGGCGGATTTTGGTGAAATTTCTCCATGGTAGTTTCATCTTGGCCTAGTACTTTTCTGCATTCGTAACTAGTTAGGTTAGGTTTCCTGTTTGTCATATTTATTTCAATTATTTTTAATGATAAACCAAACAATCCATACTACTCCTGTTACTTATTTTTATTTGGCTAATATACTTATAAGACCCTGTTGAGACATGGGTATTGTGCATAGCCTTGTCTCAATATAATACTATACTGATTAATACAATTTGCCTGTTTCCACCTGACATCATACGGTATTTAAAAGAACCCACGTGCCAATCGTAAATCTGTTTACCCAGTACCTTGATCCACTATGTTGTATGATGAAAGCATGCAACCGCTAGAAATAGTGTCAATTGTGGAATTACATGTGGCACAGGTGGTCTTCCGTGGGGGCGTTGCATCCGCCACGTGATGGCCGCAGGGCACGTGGGATAGTGTTGTTGTTATGGAGTATAGGACAATGTAGGATAGGTTTTGTGGACGCTTGGTATAAGCAGGAACAATGTAGCATAGTTACTGGGAATATTGAAATAAGTAGTAGAAATTGTAGGCAGGGTGGCTACTGGGAGAGAAAACGTAAATATGTAGATACCACGGGAGAAGCCGGAGCCTAGGACCGCTAGTTGTTAATGAAAATGTTGTGGTCTTTTAAATAGGTAGTATCTTTACGATTACTTACGGTATTATAAAGTTTGACATAAATGTTACATAGCAACCTTGCATAGAAGGAAAGATTGACTAGAGAGGCTAGTTGTTCATACTACATATTATAATACTGTTTATTGTACTTGATGTGGACTAAATACGTTTCTCCCATGCAGAAACTACTTTCCAAACGTATTCTATAGAATACTAGCGGTCCGCCCCGGCTTCGCCCGTGGTACATGTTTACGTTTTCTCTAGGATAAGAACCATCCTCGTACTTCAAGGAATATAATAAAAAAAGAATTATCGAAATCGGTTCAGCCGTTCTCGAGTTACGCGCTTACCAATACATTTTGCGATTCATTTTTATATACAGGGTGTCCCAAAAAGTAGTGATATACTGAAGCTGGGAGGTAGAGGACTTAGAGGGCTATCCGAATCCCCCCCATGTGTGTTATGCGATTTTTCGTATTTTCGGAGTTATTACATTTTTTTCAATTTTTCATCTATCGCCGAGTACGATGAGATTTTTATTTATGGTGACGTGAATTATTGCGCTAGATGCTTGATTTTTTTTGTGTGCTAAGCTGAAAGATAGGCCAATTCAGTATGGTAACATTTACTATCGTTAGATCTTCGAATAGAATAAAAAAAAGAATTAAATGCCAAGAAAGATAAAATTACCCAGTATGTTCATAACTTCAAGGGCCCATAAAAAATAAAATCACATAAAAAAGGTTTTCCATTTGGCTTTTAAAAACTTGCTCTATCGATCAGGTAGCTACCCTAAAAATTTCATTTTATTATTCTGAAGGCTTCAATCGAAAAATTGAAATCTAAATGTGGTAAGTGGAAAATTTTTATTAACATGATGATCATTAAAACCAATAAATAGGTGTTAAATTACCAGATTTTTTTTAAAATAGCCCCGCTGTTGCTCAATGCAAGTGCGACATCACCGTAAAAAGTTGTCTTTTTAATGTCTGAATGCTCTTTTATCATTTTTAATGGTTTCTTCTGCAACTATGAATTTCCGGGTTATTTCGTCCAAATTGTGGCAGTCTCTCGTCTTTGTAGTATTCCCACGGAAAAAATTCAATAGGGTTTATGTCCGGAGACCGTGGAGGCCAGGCTAAAGGGCAAAAATACTCTGAAAGATGGATTGGTCGTTGCAGCCTGCGCATGCGCCGGTGATGCCTGCTTTAAAGCCTGGCCTCCACGGTCCCTCGACCTAAACCCCATTGATTTGTTTTAATGGGGATACTAAAAAGACCTTGGCCACTTGAGAGAATGCCACAATTTGGACGAAATAACCCGGAAATTCATAGTTGCAGAAGAAACCATTAAAAATGATAAAAGAGCATTCAGACATTAAAAAGACAACTTTTTACGGTGATGTCGCACTTGCATTGAGCAACAGCGGGGCTATTTTAAAAAAAATCTGGTAATTTAACACCTATTTATTGGTTTTAATGATCATCATGTTAATAAAAATTTCCACTTACCACATTTAGATTTCAATTTTTCGATTGAAGCCTTCAGAATAATAAAATGAAATTTTTAGCGTAGCTACCTGATCGATAGAGCAAGTTTTTAAAAGCCAAATGGAAAACCTTTTTTATGTGATTTTATTTTTTATGGGCCCTTGAAGTTATGAACATACTGGGTAATTTTATCTTTCTTGGCATTTAATTATTTTTTTTATTCCATTCGAAGATCTAACGATAGTAAATGTTACCATACTGAATTGGCCTATGTTTCAGCTTAGCATACAAAAAAAATCAAGCATCTAGCGCAATAATTCACGTCACCATAAATAAAAACCTCACCGTACTCGGCGATAGATGAAAAATTGAAAAAAATGTAATAACTCCGAAAATACGAAAAATCGCATAACACACATGGGGGTGATTCGGATAGCCCTCTTGGTCCTCTACCTCCCAGCTTTCGTTCATCACTACTTTTTGGGACACCCTGTATAAGATTAGGTACCTTAAAGGTCCTTATTACTTTAATGTTTTACAAAAGTGATTCTAAAAGAAGTAGAGAAGAAGAGTAGATCTCTCAGTTTCAATTTAATGATTTATCAAAATTAGGTAAGGCAATAAATTTGTAATTCCATACCATTAAACATCTTCATACTGTGTAAAGCTTTTATGCAAGCAATTCATTGAATTTAGGACAAATCTCTGTGATGGTCATGAACTAGGACGCGTTGCTTTTATGTCTTGTTTGAATTTCATAGCTAAATGGCAAAAACGAGTCCCAGTAGCATTTTTTATTCAGTAAATTCGATTTGCTATTTTGTTCAGAATTATTGAAGCAATTAACTACCCATTTAAACTATTTTACTCATTCAACTGATTACTGAAGTAGATGGAACTTTAAGATGAAGGAAATAAAGTCTTGTTTACTTTATCTATAATCGTTATTAAAAGCTTTGTTTAGGTGCGTATTATGAAACTTTCATAACGTGAGAAGGTATTTCGTTCACATGTTGTGTTACATACTCTAGCAAATATCCCTGAAAACATCACAACAGTAGGTATCTGCATGTTTGTATCTGTTATCTGCAGTTTCATCATCGCAAGAAAACTGGGGAGACCCAGAAACACTTGTGACCGGGTTAACAAGCGTACAGAAATTCAGTTTAAATTAAACTCAATCAGAGTTTAAATGCGATTCTAATTTCTGAGACGATTTGGCTTCTATGATGGGGATAAATTGATCTATAAACATAGAAAGGAAATTTCGTTCCGTTAGAGATATATTACCGAATTTTCAAATAGATGTTCGACTAGAGAATTTGGCAGTAAACAGCTTTTAACAAATTAGATTTCGTATCCTACTAAGACTATCTCCGGATAGTTACTATGTTCTATACAGATTTTCTGCACTTTCTTGTATCAAAATTAAAGAATATTGAAGTCGTTCTTTCGGGGCACTTCTTTTCCATTAATCTTTACGAGACACTAAAATACAAGGGTTCGATAACCGATGTCGATGATGATTGGTTGGTTGGATGGTTCGATGATATACTACATATACAAAAATGTTAATATTACATTTTGTAGAGACTATCGAAGTGGACTTTATAGGAATACCACGCTTTTTTACAGTACAGGATGTCTATGATGATATTTTTTTTGACTTGTTAATATACATATATGTATTGTGTGTGTGCTAGAAGAATGTGACCCAATTCGGTTGTTTTTGACGCAAAAACTAGAGTTTCATAAAATTTTATTATCCTTATCGCATTTCGCTAAGAAGGTGAACATGGTTAACGTTGAGTTAATATTTGAAGTATACTGGATTTATAATTTTGGATTTTTCTTTAATCCACGGAACTTGCGAGAAGAAGAGTTTCTAATTAGGTACGTACCCGTAAATAGATATTATCTACTATCTAATTCTAAATTCGCGTAATTTCTCATTCTTCTTAATATCCTGAAAACTTTTATTAAATAGAACAATAGATAAAAATTTTTAATAATAAATTGTACAAACTGTTACAAGCAAACCAGTGCGGCGGTGATCTCATCACGCCGAACGAACGTACACGTGCGTTGTGTCAATATTATATCATGGTGGGATTATTTCAATTACATAATTACTGGTTTACAGTGTTATAAAATATGTTAGGGAGGTATGTAGGTATAATATTTGTGATAAGATGACCAATTGTTATACCTGGCCGTTTAGGTTGGTACGTATAGTGGAAAGAGAGGAACCAAAATTGAAATCTGCTCCATTACGAGCTTATTTGCCGGTAATTTGAAGATAGAGATTTATTCACAAAAGGGATCATGATAGATATAGTTTTATTTTGCTAGTTGCTTAATCCTGGAATGAGATTTGAGAGAATACTGAACTACTACTGACTAATATGAAGCAATCAACCATAGAGCTCTATGGTCTCATTCATTCAGATATACCTAGTCCTTTTGCCAGTATGTGCCGTCATTTTATAACATATCTAAGTTATTGCACATTCTCTATCCGTTAATTGTACCCAACATTGATTCCATCTAATAGCCTCAAATTATGTTGTTGTGAGTCCAATGTAACCTACATTTAAATGAAGTAGTTTAAAATACAAGAGCGTTGTGTCACATGGGCAAACATGCAAACAACCTAAAAATATTATAATCTATAATGCACCAAGGAGATAAAGAATGCACATTTTAATATGTATAACAATTTAAACTGTTATAAGACAAGAAAGTATGCTATAAAATTGGTTATACGGCATTATCAATAAAGTCTGGATTACGCAATCGAATATTCATATCAGATAGATAATTAATCCAATTGAGCCTATCTTGCAATTGTATAATGCGGATCGTAACGCCGATTGGCTTATCTGAAACCTTGGATGCCTTTTAACCATCTCTAGTTAAGGTATTCCTTGTTTATGTAATACATAGCCTGTTCAATATTCTTAAGGATAAAGATAGTTATGGGGCCTTAAATACAACTGGTACAATTTCTGCTTATTTTGTGCTATCACAAATTCATTGTGAAATTCTGCTGGTAATGTTTAGATATCAGGAAATAAAGATCCAAGACAAAATATCTACCCTAACGAAAACATTCGGAGCTTTTTAGTTATTCGTTTAGTTACATGGTATGCCAATAATAAATCTCACTCTGAAAATGAAATACATTTTATAATTTTTTATCTACGGACTACGTATCAAACTAGTGACTGAAATTCATATTTTTAGACGAACTATTCGATGATGACGAACGCCATCGATCAACGGCACTATTGTTCGCGTTTTGGGCAGATTTTCCGAGTAATAAATCTTTTAATAGTAACAATTAACATAGTTTTCTATAACACTACGATAGCTTCAACTAATTGGGTCACGTTGGAAGGAGGCTGTGGCAAACAGAGATTAGATATCTCTCGCAAACAGCCTGTGTGATAATGTTGATATAGCGCCGCCGAATCACCATAAATAGCATTTCGAAATGAAAATCTTGAAAATTATACGATTGCTCCAGTTGTGATCTCATGGAAAGATGTAGAACATTCGAGAATCATATTTTACACGAAATACAGAGACCCAATTTAGGTATGGGAAGGTAATGGAAATTCATACAATATATTCGCTAGTTTATTTATTTAGTTACTTACCTACTTATATATTTAATTTAGAGGTTTATCGTCTTATTGAACTAATTGTTGTTATATTATGAACTTTTTTGTAATGAAAAAAATTCAAAAAGCAGATCTCTACAGAGCGAGCAGCCTCGCGAAGCAATTTCTTGCAGGCTGAAGCTCGGTCAGTGTGGACGTAGCTCGCGGGAAAACGGCGGCACATACGTTTGATATTTACATACAAAGCTCCGTTTGGGATAAAGTTAAATATTAAAACAATTGTTTATTTATTCAAATTCTTATTTAAATGGCATCGTATCTCTCTAATCCCCACGTATCACGGGATGTTTACAGTCGGTAACTTGAAACAGAGGAATGTGTTTTGGTGCGTTGACGCTGAGTTCGATGTTCGAACGCAAAGTGTGCCAAAAGGATCTCGCATGGCAACAGATCGTAATCTTATCTCGCATTGTCTAGTAATCCCAGAGGTGCGAATTCTTAGCGTTCTACGTAATCAGAGTAATGAGTGCTAACTTGTGTATAAATACGAAAAATATGAACGTATCATCTATGGACTTTGAAGAGCTTCAATCAAAATCAAACCCCGCAACGTTATATATGTATTTTACAACACTCTATATTGCTCAGTTTCCCAAACGAAATACATAAATATAATATTTTTATGTCTTGAAATAATTGACTTTGTATCATAAAGGCTTATTCAATTCAATCAAATGGTATGCAGACGATTTTTGCACGTTGTCAGCAAATGACATTATAACGGCATTTAAAAATTATGTTTTTAAGTCTAATAAAATTAAAATAAATAAGTAGTATCTACTTCTTATTTTCATATTATTATGACTTATGAGATTTCTGATTAGGCCAAATCAAGGCCAAATCATGGGCCAAATTAATAATATTTTTTAAATTCCTCTCGAAACATTTGCTGCTGCATTTGCTTTATTTAAATAAGCCTTTATGTCATAATATGACAATAATAAGTAGATACTACTTATTTATTTTAATTTTATTAGACTTGAAAACATAATTTTTAAAAGCCGTAATTAGAGAAAATAAGTAATAACGTGGCACAATATTTGTTTCTGATGCTAATATTAAATTCATGGATTTCCCATGGCTGTAATACAGCTGTGGACTAAGTACACAAACAATATTACTTGGCTTTGTAACATATACATATGAAGGAAATATTATCTTGAATTTCAAACGTTTAGATTAATAAATCATTGTCTCTACAAAAACTTTTTTAACGTTTTTAACAATTACTTAATACTTTTTTTTAGTGTCAGGAACGGTTATAAGCAGAGAAATGTATTGGTTAATTATTATTTAACCGTTTTCTATACGCCTTTTATTAATAAAAAATTATAATACACACCTGTTCAGGTGTCCGTGAGACGAATCGTCAATAACAATAATGTGGGTCAAATTGTAAGAATAGCTATTAAAATAATACGAATGCTTTAATTATGAAACAGTTGTCACTATATTAGATAGAGTCTTACAATTTTGGCTGGCATTAGTTAACATTCTTGCTTTTAAATTTTTCCTCTAGGCGATCTTTTATACTGGCTCTATATGGTTAAAAATTATTACATTCCCAAATTCACCTATATTAAAACTATAAAAACCAAATTAACTTTGTCTGGAATGTTTTTACGTCTGAAACGGGCCACGCAAACAGATACGAGTTATTTCAATAGAAGAGGGACTTAGATATTTTTTTTTTTTCAGAATATTGCAATTTTTAGCTGTGTAGTCGAAATATGTGACGAATGCTCCTATGGGAAAATGTAATAAATAATAATTGAATATTTTAATCTGGAATAAATCCATTCGGTCCTTAAAGCATTTAGACGTGACAAGCTCACAAAAAGCTTTTATTGCGTATTCTTTTTATCGGAGGATTGGAGAAAATTACCAATTATAACAAAAATATGTTTAGTTTCCACTGTACAGTGCACATACATGTTAATTGTCCTGTTCCTTTCATCTAGTGACGTCTTCTGTATTGCGTTTCATGATTATAATAATCTAGCAATAGCTCGTCAAGATTTTACAAAAGAAACTACTTTGTTGTATTCCATACACGGTGCATTTCATACACAATGACACAATATTTGTCCCACAATATCAAACTACACCTATAATACCTATAGGATGAAATATATTCTTCCTGTGTTTAAACTAAACACATAAATCAATCTCAAATCACGGAGATTTGTCGGCAATATATCAATTTATAATTGGTTAATTACAATTATCTGCCCACAGTTTAATCTATGCCCAAAACTGAAACAAATAGTTCAAGACGTTGACGTCATTCGCACATCATGAGAAGGCTGTTTCAGGGTCGTCATGAATTTACATTGGTACATGTGCATCTGTTATCAAAATTTTGCAAAACAAGAATTTTTACGATATTTATTTTGTGAATAACTGGCTCGAACATATCAGCTATGTGGTATACAAATAGTAGGTTTATCGCGGTTGTTTAACGATATTACTTTGAATAAAATACCAAATTGTGTCGAATTATTTTTAATTAGATGTAAAATTTTTGTATCATTATAATATTTTTTCACTACAATTAAAATTTCCACTAATATTTAGCTATATTATGAGTTAAATTTGTTAGGTAGGTAACGTTTATTATTCTGTTGATTTTTATAGGGGAACTCTCCTAAGTGAATGCGTCACTACTTGAAATATTATTCAGGCATTTTAAAGTACATGATATTACAGGATTTGGGAACTTTATTAGAAAATATGATTATCATATACAAGTGTCGTCTACTGTGTATGGAGTATCTTGACAACAAAAGTTCAGAATATTTTGAAATTAAGTAATAATTACTATAGAATATGTACATTGCACTTTATACTAGTACCTAATATCTCTCACTATTTTTGACAGGTATTTAAGGGGTTTTATTTATTTAAATTAATATTCGATTACAGGAATTTCATAACTTGGATAACTTGATTTTTACTTATCATTAAACACTATTGGTTTCCTTTTATTGCAAGGACGTGAATCCAATAACTTGTTCTAGTATTTTTATATATGTTAAGGTAATTATATAAGCAAAGGGTAGAGAAAGTACAAAAAAATAGAGTGAGTGGAAAGTGTAATATTAATTTATCAGAAGTAGTATCAAAAGATGTTATTAAATGATTAAATAGTTAGTGAACTTCTCTATTTGCTCAATTATCATTATTTATTTTATTTTTTGCAGACGTTGAGGCTGCGATAACTCTACATACCAACTTGCAGTCAAATAATAATGGATAAATTTATTTAAAATTTGCTCTATGTTGATTTGTAGAGCAAACATAAGTATTGCTCTATGTTCCAATAGCTAAAACATATCAGTAGAGTTTATAGAAGTTACTCCCAAAACCTGTTTTACTTGACCCATATCATCAATCAACTTAATCTAACTTATCAAGAAAACAAATGCATCATCGATCGAGATCGGTCGCAATAAACAAACATTAGGTAAAACTGTAATAGCGTAACGGAAGCCCAAGATCTAAGTGGTTGGGTACATACGTGCGCGCGCGCTGTTTGCCCATTCCATTGATAAAGCTCGCAATTTCTGCCAGTCGAGAGCGAGTCGCGGTCGTAGACGCTCGCCTCGCGTTACCTCCGCGTTCTAACGCGGCCTACCCTCTGTTTTCGTGCACTAAGAATTTATACCCGGATCAACAGAACAACGGAGTGGCATGGTAATTTGTGTTTATTTAATTTTTTGGACTTTTCTTGTATTGCAATGTGTTAAATTTAAAAATTTTAAATTTATTGTGTGGTTATAATATTTTGTCAAACTTGACAAATTAAGCAGTTTTGAAATTTATTTCGTCCATGTTAGAATTTTCTTAATAATCTTATAAGAGTAGGTTTTTATCTAATAGGCAATCAAATCAAACAAAAGCAAAGTGTGAACTTATGACGCGAGCGTAAACGACAAGTTAACTATTTGCTCTTATCTCAGACAGCTTTCGCAAATTATCTTTACACACACTTCAAATAACAATATTTGTTAAAATCAAACAATATTGTACAAGTTAATTTATTAGAGCCCTGTTTTTCATACCTCGACTCTATCTATGTGTGAGGTTGTTTTCATATAAATATTTTTTTACAATCAATTATTTTCGAGCTGTGAAGAACACTAAATTTACAAGCATATAGAATTCCTATATTTAAATTAATTGACGATGATAACTGCTACAAGTGCTATTACGTGTTTTGTCTCTACATAATCGACGGCAGAAAAATATCGTTACTTGATTGTAGAGGGTAGAGTCTGTGGTAGAGCGCAAAGTTTGGAATATTTTAGCAAATATATAACAATAATTAGTGGTACATCCTCAGTAAATAGGGCCAGGGTTATGTCTGGTTTGTCATGTTATCAGTAGGAACAGCAGAAGGCTAATGTTTTGCGCAATCGTACGTATCGCGTCCGCTAAATTCAGTTGTGTGGGAATTTTCATCTTATATCATTTAATTTAAAGGTACTTTGTCCTTTGTGGCTGAAAATTTCAGCACGTTTTAAGTTAAAGAAAAGCTTTTATATCTAGAGTCTAGTAAGTACTTATTACTTACTGACTCTATATTATGCAAACACTTATAGACAATGTTAAAGGTTATAAGAATTATCATTTCTCATGTGTGTACTTGACTATTATTGCAAAATAAATTGTAATCATAGTTAACAACAATAAGGCATTAGAATTTAAATTTAAATCTTCTTTTCTTTGAAGGTGCCTTTTAATTTAAAGCAGCGATGTAAAAAAAGCTATTGTTGAAACAGAATATTTTATAAGATCGTCGCAAACATTTGCGAAATCCAAAAAAGTCGTTGAATGGGTCTATTTTAACTTTTTTAGTGTGATCCAATTTTGGCTAACGACGCATCTACATAAAGTCGAGAGAATATCAAATTTGCTATTATTTAAACGGTTGCAACAAAATATGATAATGTTTGAAAATTCACATACCTACATATGCATAAATCAATTCATATTTATTTCTGTAATAAGAGAATAGAGTTTTCATGCATGGAATTATTAATTTTCACCAACTTTGTGACTTTAGAAAAATACTCTGGATATTTTACGATCTTCACCTATTAGTAATAATTTGTATTGTTAATAGACAGATAGATAACGACTTGCTTAGCATATATAAGCGAAGCGAGCGAAAACGGTTTTTCTTATAGGACTGTACGGTTGTTAAAGACCGATCCTTAACATTCAATATATCCAAATTAAATACCTTATAAAACGTGTAGCTTCATACTTGGTTACAAAAAAGTCACTTTCAGGAGAATTATTAACAATTAGGTACATAGTTGAATCATACATATAAATTATAATATTTAATCCGATACCGTTATATCTGCTGTAACAATTATTCAATTTGTCTATCAGCTTCCTGTATTAGCGTGTGATGTTCATTATCTAAATGATTCATGTAATTATCACGTCCAGATTCCACTGCAAAGCTCCACTGTTTCACTGAAGCCTTGCTGGAGCATCGTAGATTTATAACTCTGAATAATTCCGAATGTATCTCTCGGATTCTAAAGAACATGTTGCTAACTTAAAGATTTTATCCAAACTTCCTTATCCTATCAAATAGTGTAGATTCTAGACCATAAAAATGTGCTAAAGTAGAGATGACATGATCTGTATTTAATACATAGTGAATATTGTAAAAACTTTCCGTCCTTTAATTCATTTAAAGTTTCCTTAATGAAAATTTAATGAATCAGATGTGATTTAAATGTTAGATCAACCTGGTTTATAGGTACTTAAAAATAATAATGACTTTTATCTCCTTCGTTTATCTAAATAAACGAGTGTAACACGAGACAATCAAAACCTCGATTTGCATTACATAATTTACATATTAGGTGGTACATTGAGGTTCCAGATCCCCCAATCTTCTGTAACCTTTATATCAACCGCGAGAATGAAAATAAAATACTGTACGAAATTATCAGTAATCAGTATACTTCCAGCAAGAACTGGACTTTGACATATTTCCATTGCTTCGCAAGCTCTACATTCTAACACTAAATATTTACATTATTATTAACATTAACAGAGATGTTGTCATTGGCCCTACACCTTTCCGAAGATAATTCACTATTGTATGCATGATTTTATTGCTTTTCGTATCCATAAAAGGATCTAACAACCTGTAGCTCGGACATCAGAATTGAGGTTTACATCATGATTGTAAGGCTTAGTTTCGATTGTGTTGAAGTTTTCAGGTGTTAAAGTTGGAGTCGTTATGAATTACAAGTTAACAGTGTCATTGGGTCTATTGTCACAGTGATATAAAGTGTTGGGACAAAATTGCTATTGCGTTAGTGTGTCGGGTGTACAATACCACAAGAATTGATGGTTAAAAAGCAGTTTTAATTTTATTACTTCGAAGCTACTTTGTCAGGTGATTTATCATGAAACTTGAGTGTGACAAGTTTTTCAGGTAGCCTTCGTAAATGGAATTTACTTTTGTTTCCATCAATTGACGATTGTTTTCGGGAGTTTATCCAGAAATATTAAGTCTTGATGTAGCAAGTTTTATTTTTCAGTAGTTATATACGAAATTTTATCACAAATTTAGTTCGTATTTGCCCGGCGTGTGCTCGTTAAAGCTCCTCGGTGTAGCAAGGCAAACATGGAAGATAATTGTGCTATCGTTGTTTGTTCGATCATCAACGTTACTATTTCACGTCCTCCACATTCCTCCTCTATTTGCGTTTGTATGTGTATCGTTATGTAAGTGTTAACTAATTTGCTTGCCTGTTTTAGTTATTTAACTTGGTAGTTGGACAGGTTCTAATCAAAACATATCACTACATAGTATAAAACAAAGTCTCTTTCCGCCGTCTGTGTGTCTGTATGCTGATCTTTAAAATAACGCAACAGATGTTGATGGAGTTTTTTATTAGATAGAGTGGTTCTTGAGGAAGGTTTTAGTATACAATTTGTAAAGTTTTTTACAAAGCGGGCGAAGCCGCGTGGGGAAAGCTAGTAAAAATCTTTTTTTTTCTTCGTAGGGTCTGTCTATTAAGCCTTAAAGTTTCGCGTCTAAATCGCATAGTGTATTTCCATCCAAATTATTTATGTGAAAGTGACGAATATATTTTGCAGACAATTCATTAAAATATGGATGACTTGGATGACTAGAGCAAATAATTTTGAGTACTTAAACAGCAGTACTATGCTCAGAGCATTATCTTCTGATCTGCAGAGGTTCTGCTCTATATTGTTGAACATAAATTCCAGTGTTCTGTTGCCCAGTTTTAGTTTGTTAAGATTCCGAATAATATAACATGCTTATCCTCTTTTTCATTTTTAGGTTTTGATTATAAATCAGGTTTTTGGTTCAAATAATTTATGACTCTATTCTTTTCTAATCTCTAAGTCTCTTCAGAGGATACCATGAAACATATCTATTATATAACTAGCGGTCCGCCCCGGCTTCGCCGCTCTACATAAGAAGTAAGAACCATCCTCGTACTTCAAGGAATATAGTAAAAAAAGTCCGGTCCACCCGTTCACGCGTGATGCCGTGACCAAGGAAAACGGGTTTCATTTTTATATATATAGATTACTTATTATAATTTAATTAATATTGTATACAAATACCACATTTTTTTCTAAGTTTCGTTTTTAATTAATAAGTAGGTCTTCGCTGGTAATAATAAGTTTCCTCTTAAAACATAAAATTTTAAGCACATATCATCAGAGTCTCAGATAACACATGATTTGTGCAAAATATTTTTAAATGTTATTGTAATTCTCAAGGTAATATAGATTAGATAAGATGCACTTTTCACTGTGCAACTCGATTTGAATTTATCAAATTAATGAAATAATTTGATTGCTTCGCCACTCAATACATTTGATCGAAATAATGTGCTTTTATTTTTGTGTTTTTATTAAATTGTAGGTGATACAATATATATTTGTATCGTATATATAATTTTCTTGCGCCTCCAGCTTCCTCGAAAATAGACTGAACCCAAACTGTACCTATACAAATTGGCAATCATAATATATACAGACGATTTTTTAGGTACTCAGATATATATGCATCTCTTCAATGTTATTTTGACATACAAAACAGAACTTAAATTTTATCTATTTGTACAGATTACATTTACTAACACGTCGTTATCCAATAATAACCTCGCTGCAACCAAACACCATATAACAAACGGCCAGAACAGGTTCTGTCCTATGAACCCATAATCACTAATTAAAATAATGAAGATGATACAGCCAACGAGATATAACACTAAATCAATTACAACATAATCATAAATCCAATATGGCGACTTCATTCGCGTACCTTGTAATATTATAAAGCGGGAAACATACAATTAAATGCAAGTTGTTAGCCGATAGAAGCGCACCGAAGTCCGAATGGAACTCGTTGATACGCCACATACCAATAAACAAAGCACTTCATAACGAAAGCTCGTGTTGTGACGAAAGCTTTGCGTGGATATGCTCATTGCAAGATTTATGCCGTTCACATCTTTAATCAACGAGACAGAGCGCTATTTTTAGCCGGTACTTAAAGATTGGTGTCTAATTTTACATTTATAAAGATGCTTATATTTTTCAGAACTTTCTTTATATTATTTTTAGGAAAATGGTTGTGCAAATACATAATTTTAACGGGGAAATTTATACTGCATTTTTATGACTATATTTAACTTGCAGTAAAAGATACATAAAAACATATTAAAACTTTTGAATACTTTGCAGTAAAAGATAAATATATATCATTAATTATTCTTCCTAGTCATTAATCATAATTAATGAGCACATCCACAAGTTTCGAGCGGGTAGCGCCACGTTCGCGTGCATCTCAAATCACGCTAAGTAGGCCTTTGATCACTGAAACACAACCGCTTGCACTTCCTACTCGCTATCAATGGCTTCTATCATCGCTGTTATGATATCTAATATTGTATGGATTCCGTTATCCCGCGTGTGCTTGGATTGCGGCGGGCGGCGGGCTGCGGGCTGCGGCGGGCTGCCAGTCTAGCATTGTTGTCTGTTTATGTGTATGGGGGCAAGGGTGCCGATTAGTTTCTTTGATTTAAATTATCTTATGTACCTAGGTGGATTATGGTCCTTTGTTAGTATTTTGCCTACTGTAGATAAGGTAGGCACTACATGTATGGGTTAGGGTAAACATCGCGAGGAACATGTGATATTTGCTAAACCGCACTTGTTACGGAGATGACAATTTAAATAATCATTTTATAGCAATGTTGATTACAAGTTGTTCCCATTTTTTGTGTGTAACCCATGTGAATAAATTCTGTAATGACAGTTGTATAATATCAGCTTCAAACAAGTCGATGATTGAGCTCAAATATGTGTCCAAATGTAATCCGACACTACTTAGCTGGTATTCAGCAAGATTCACATGTCATTTATTTCACCTGTCAATACAAATATTAGTTCAGTGGACATGCTTCGAGTGCTATTTTTAGCTGCCGTTTTATCTTTTTTACAACAGTATACGTGATAATAATATTGAAAAAGATAGAGTGATTATCATGGTGTTAGCATACAGCTTTCAATCATGATAATAATTAAAAACAAGTAGGTATATGTAACAAGTAATTGTATGAAATCCTGACACCGAGATAGTTGCGTATAAAATTCGTGAACGCATTTTGTTTGAAGCCGACACGTGTTATCAAATGTGAAGCTCAGATATCTCCGTACGATCAGGAATAAGCGAAATGTGATATATTTTAGATGGTAAAATCTTTGTCTCACAGGAACTATTTAATTTAAATTTTATGAGAGTTTATTTCCTGTCGTGTTGTTGAATCGAGTTGTTGAATATGAATGTGAAATTATTTTTCCATAAAATAACTTAAATTAATCGTGCTTCTGTAAACTATGCCTGAGTCAGTCGGTTTTCTACTCTTACAAAAGTGTTCTGCTTAATCATAATATTATTATATTTAGCTCTCAATAGCATTTGCATGGCTCTGTCTATCTGGGTAACCATGCTAATCAGCTCTATCGCATCTATACATACGATATAGTGCGACCGCGGTTCAATTTCTGAACAATCCTACATAATTTACAAATATATCATCTCAGAAATAGTCTCCTAGTTTGACCGTCTCCCAAAAATTATATTACAAAATAAATGTAGCAACAGTCTACATTTTCGTAGGTAACCCTTGTGATTACGGCCACTAATTAAGAGGGATTTGTAGGTACGAATGTGCCCTCTATAGTCCTCTTGAAGTCGCCTTAGTTGGAGTTTGGTCGCCCGTGAGGCCGTCAGTGAATCCGTACAAAGTACCTAATTGGAATTATTTCGTTTTCGGCGATGTGCTGTGTTCACAGGTATAATGTAAGTGCATTAAAATATACAATATGTTGTCTGTTTTTTTTGTAGAATTTTAAATTTTTTGGTCGTTAAAATATCAAGTAGTTCTTAGCTTATTGATAAAACAGTTTTTTTTTGTTTTCCCAATTGTTTTTCTAACGCTTGTTGAGGATAATCAACTCTATCCTAACAAAACAAATCTTGTTTTTTCAAATTTAAATGTGCATGCCTCGTTTCAACAGAATTTGCACATATCTAGAATACGCAATCAATTAATTTATCTAACAATTGAACCTAAAAAGTGAGGTTATCTCTAGGCGAATAATAGGCGACTGAATTCGGTCTAGTTCTAATATTTATCAAAGCCATAATGCACAATTATGTCACGGCCACTTTGCAAAATGTACACATAATTACTTAACCAAATATATAAGAAATTAGTTATTAATTTTAAATAAGTTCAGTGATAGAAAGTTGTTTAAGAATTTTTCTTGAGGAAAACATGACGTCTAGAAAGGCATTTCACCACTAATGAAGTAGCTAAACTAAATAATAACGCGTAATTAATGTTTGGCTTGTGACAATGATTAGTACAGTTTTTGTTTGCAAACTTAATATTTTGTTCATATACACTCTGAATTTTTTATGCAATCAAAAGCTCTGTTTTCCGTACGTTTCTTCTATCTTTAGAATCAAATTGAGCATGTTTCTAGTATAGATATAAGTTTTCTTAGCTCTATTCTTCAAAATATGTCCCAATCACCTTGTCCCAGTAAAAGGTTTACGTCAGATGTTCCTAACCTATAATCAGAATCGGGGTCGTCGTACGTTAGTGTTTGTGTGAGATAAGGGTTATCAATCATCTTGATTGATGCTGCGTTCCGATGCTTTTTTAATTCGCAATTTAATGAGGCCGGTGGCGCTAGTACTGATAGTTTTTGTTATAATTATTTATCCTCGTGTGTAGTTTTAGACCTATTTGACGGCCTGTTCAGGACTCTAGAAAACATAATCAGTTTCTAATAAGAATGTGTCTGGTTAATCACTTGTTATATAAAATTAATTACGCAGCGCGTAGATATATTCTCTTCACCAGAGTAAAACTACTTTAGACGGCTTTTTCATAGTATCTGGATATTGTCCTAATCTTTTATATTATTGTCTTAATGGTTCCTCCATGATTTTACAGTATAAAGTTATTCCTAATTGTGGAATGGTGCGGAACTAAAAAATATTACAATAAAGAACTCATTCATGTTTCTGGTATCATTAAGATTACGCAGTTAAATATAAATGGACGCTGATTATTTATATTAAGCTTTACATATTTTTAGATGAGGTCATCTTTAGATTTGGTTTGTGGGTTACATCTGGATCTTTCTTGACCTATCTAAATGGCAAATAAATTCAAATTATAATATTAATTTGCTTCATAGTACATTTCTTTTATTGTATGAATGTTTTGTCGTTAGTTTCATTTTAAAGAAATTTCTGATAACATTTTTATCGTTATATTTTTTCTCTAGAAAATAAGTGTCGTCATACCAATTATAAAACAAATTTCACTGATTAGTTTAATCATTAAAACTATTTATTAGTACGTACAATCGACACGCTGCAAGTGCGCATCGATTAATTACTTTATCTCAAAGAAAAACGTCCGTTGCATCGGCCTTACACAATTCATAGCGGATACAAAGGGTCGGCCGGTTTATCGGCTCAGAGACGATCGGATTATCGGACCATCAATCATTACGTCGATGCGCTGGCGCCTTACCGTCTGTGAGTTCGATGACTTTTGAACTATGATCAACATTTTTGGGAGTCTATAGCCTTTCGTCGGTTAAGACGATACACAAAAAAAAATCCACTGCTTGGCGGGCGGAGTCTAATAGCTCGCTATCGCGAACGCGGGTGTGCGCGAAGTCTTTCTTGCAAACTCGCCGCGCTGCCGCTGGCCGACTCGGGACAAACATGTATGGAGTCGTCATACAGTTATAATATTGTCATACATTTATTTAATTGTTGATTTATTGCTTTTATTTTCTTGCTTATAAACAAATAATCTTCTTTTTAACAACTACTTAGACATTATTAATAATTATTATCATTTCGTAATGTTTACTTTATTACAAAATAATACAGGTTATAAATAATCTTTAAAATAACAAAAAATATTGTTACTCTGAAAAAATGAAATGGTACTCAATAACGCGGACTACTGAATTGATTTAGATAGAATTTGATGCTGACGTAGATATTACATCATGCCCAGAAATGAAAGGTACTATTTCTGAAAGAAGTTATAAACCCTAATTCTTCTCAGTCAAAGTCAAGAGTGGAAGATATCACTAATACAGTAAAACTGATGCGAAACTTTGGATGTTAATTTGTATATTTTTTTGTTAGTTGTTACTTAATCACGTCAAGACTACATTACCAATTTTGATAAAATATAGCTAATTGCCTGGATTTACACATAGGATACTTTTTATCCGAACTGAACACTTCTGTGGGAAAAAACAGGATTCACGATATAACCTAATTCCACGCGGGCAAAGCCGCGGTCGGAATGATATTTTTTTAAATAAAAAAATTGTTTAAAAAAAAACACAAAATATATTGACGCATGTATTTATTTTTTGCACTCTATTATAATTGTAATTATTCATTACAAATAATCAAAATAAAATAGCCAGAACAAAGTTAGGCCCTGGTAGGGTAGGTAGGCAGGTACAGCAATGTGAGACGAACACTGGCTTATTTATACCAATAATAATGTATTATAAACATTAAATTAAGTTTACAACAAAAATACATAATATGTATTAGCTAATGTGAAAACGAATCAACCAATCATCCCACAACAATGAAATGTGCACACAAATATTCATCCAAATCGGTTCATGTGATTAGGAGGAGTGACTGCAGCGCCATCTTCCGGGCCCAATTGTGTTTCCAGATCACCCAGGAACTCAATTTAATATACTTACACAAAATTTTTCGAAATGAAAACTCACATTACTATGTAAATATGAATATAAACCGGTTTTAGTACTAAGCAATTTCCCGCACAGGTGTAGTAAGTATAAATGAAATAAATATCAACATCAAATTCTTTATACAACATATACTTATCTACCACCTACTAAGAAATGTAATTCTTGAAATTTTTTCGTATTTTTTTAAATATAATACTACTCCAATGAGCTCCTGTTCCATATTACGGCCACCATACTTCCACTAAGTTCACCATGATTTTTTATTTCTTTGCACTTTGTTGCTTTTTGCTAAAAATGGAATCATGCGATAAAACCAGTAGAGCGTTGATAACATACATTTTTGACTGAATAAAGGTACTTACGAAGGAGTGGGTTCACATTGTGAACAATCAGTGGGTTTATTTTCCTTCTGGATTCCGGATTTCTGAAAAGATTATCTATGCTATAAATGAAAAAAATCTTACACATTCGTTATGTACTTAAAACAGGGGTACATATCAAACATCGTCTATAATACAATTATCGTCAAATTTAAAATAAAACCAACTTACTTCATTAATTTGTTCCAATTGTAAGCATTCTTTTTCCTAGAACCTTTATGTTTCTTCTTCTTATTTTCTTTATTGTCCCCATTTGTCTCATTTTGTCTTATTGTGTTGTCACCCTTTTTTACGATGGCGCGAGCGACACAAGTTCCCCGTGTGACGGCCGTAGCGGGAATGACGCGTGCAGCGATCGGTCATCGGGGTAGGAAGGTACAGGGCGGCTCTCGCTATATTGGCTGGTCACGCGCTAATTTCAAGTATTTCTTGTTTATTTCAAAACCATCGCATATTTCAAAATTCTAAATCGGTAGACATATAGGTTGTATGTTTTATAGTTAATATCCAAAAAGTCGTAACTTTACGTTTGTTATTTTGAAGATGCCAGAGATTAAAAAAAATAACAATGAGAACTTTGTATTTTTTTTCTATCGAGAAAATATCATGGAATCATGTTTCTAAAACGGTAGACGTATTGTGTTACTATTGAACTTTCTTGTCAAGAATTTTCATCACGACAACTTTAATAATATAAAAATTACGAAGGTTTAAAAAGGGCCGTAAATGTTAGAAAAATTAATTCATCACCTTAAGTATGGTGATGAAAAGCTCTGCTAAAGATGTGTTGAGATTTATTCTGCTTACGGACTGCAATTTTAATTTATTTTTTTGTATTGTTAAATTCAAAATCACGTTTATTTCAATGAATCCGTCTAATATGTTAAAGTTGAATGTATTTGAACAAGTATTGCGTGCTTATGACTGGACAGTCTAAGAAATAATTCAAATGATACCTAGTCTAGCACTTATTTTAGATCTGTATGGGATTCATGTTTTTACCATAGTTTAGTAAATGGTCTTTCAAACTGCACATTTCTAGTACGTATTTCAACTTTTGAATGTTCTTAAGAAACTGAAATAAGCCATATATTTCATGGTTACACGTGCAAATGATGCAGCTCTGCCCTATTAACAAATAACAGGAAACTTATTATTGACAAAGTTAAAGGTCGGTTCCACGAAGATGCATGTCTCGATATTGCCAATATTTTCATACAGACCTATTTGTGGAGAAGAACGAAACAAATAAATATTGTTTTTGTACCACGGAAATTTATCTCCGAGTATTGTACAATATGCTAGCTTTGCTCTACATTTATTCTCATGTTCTTGACTAGAACTTAATACGCATTCCTTAATATTCAAAACATACATGTAGCCATTATAATATTTCGGGAACTAACAAATAAAATAAATACAAAAGTAAAGAGGCCGATCGAATAATCTAGTTCTCGGAGCGATTATATAACTGGACAAATGGGTGTCAATAAATTTTGTTACAATAATGAATGCACTTGGACAATTAACATGAAAAATAAAAGAGCGGTTATTAATAGCTTTCGAGTGGAATTTAATTAATTTGTCGGGTCCTGTGGAGCTGGAGGCTTGAGCTCGAAGTTTGGGGTTAGAGTTTGATTCAAGGAATTATAATTGGATTGCATATAATTATACTTTTGGTTGTAATTATCAATTAATTATTTTAGATTAGAATCTAATGATATTTTGTCGATATTTTGAATCTAAGTAGTTTACTTAGGAATTTAAAATGGAAATAATTTTAAATAAAGGTGGTATTTTATTGAATTTTAAATAAAGGTGTTTTTATAAATAAATAATCTAATGTCGCTGTCGCATTGTCAGCATTAAATACTTATACTGATTTATACAATCCCTTAACAGAATATAAAATGAGCTGTCATATAAAGTGTATCGGCAGTCAGGGTTGCGCCGCTCGGCTCTAACAAATGTGGTCGCGGCGTGTAGCCGGCGCGGGCGCAGGCGCATCGTTATTAACCGATCAATTGAGGATCATTGCCGGCTCAGTTTAATATCTAGCTTGAGCTAGCAGTCTAGGATCGTTGTAGTGTGTGTGTAATGACAATGTTCTTGTATGATGTTTAATCGTAGAGTAACTTTGCGTGGATAATTTACTATAATTGTATTTAGACGTAAAAATTGAATGTAACAATAAAACATGAATGTGCATGATTTTTTAAATTTTAATTTAAATGAGTAAATTTTACTGTAATTGAAAACCTACACAATACATGAATATTATATTATAACGGCATCATAACAATTGCCAAAACTAAAATTTCTCTAATATGGATAAGGAAACTAATTATGGTACCATTTATACTCAATATTACCTAACCAGCAAAAAGACAATCGACTCGCGTGACGCGTCCCAATCCCTAGATCAAACGGCGGTGTATGCGCGCGCGCACCAGTCCAGCGATTAGACATTAGCAGCGCACGCACTTCGGATATGCTCCGTTTTAGTTAACGAGCCAATGCCCACACATGTTGCACTCTCTGCTCCATATATGTTGATTCTATTTTGCTACATTTTTTCTTAAAGATCGTAAACTTTGAAGTGTAGAGATAAAATTGTTGGCACGTTGATTGTTAACGCTAATTCTGTCCACTACAACAGTATCATACATAATAATAAACATTTTTTTTATATTTGGATAGCAAATACATAAGATAAGAATTGCTTACTATTATTATCATTTTTAAACAGTGTGCTTCGGCTACATATAAACATACAAGGATTTATAAATAGCCCCTTATAAAGTACGAGTGTGTCATAAATTCGTGATATGAATTTTAATCAAAAGCCTACGAGAGGTTTTGCGGTTTGCATTAAAATATCATGTATAAACACCTTTTCTATACACTAAGCTAGTAGCAAAACAACAATATGTCTTTCAAATAAGGTATAAGTACTGCTACTATCTAAAATTTATCGTGAATCTCTTACACTATCTCTATAGGCGCTGTTTTAGTTTTAGTGCCGTACCTTGATGGGTTTCTTATGAACGTTTAATAAACTCCGGTGCCCTATTTAGTGAATCTTGGAACATCGTGAGTGTTTATAACTCGTATATCCTTATCTAAGGTCACTGTTACGAGACATTGTCACTACTATCGGCCTTTTATTGTTACATTTATTATTTTTTTATTGAAATTATGTATTACGTCGCTGAGATCCGCTATGATTATTATGTGCTCGGTACAAACTTGGTGCAAACACTTATTTTTAAAGTTTAATTTGCTATCTCATTAAATTCTGTTTCGTATCGTAATTCTACGGGTAATATAAAGTGAATGGTAGTCATGTGTGTGAGAAATTAAAAAACATAATATGACTGAATTTGTATCAATGAATTAAGAGATAGAGTAAATTGAAAATATTATCTAAGCTATTGATAACTTAGTATGTATGTGGTTTTAAATTTATTTAACTGCCACCCATTGTATGATGATCATGAATGAACACAAACGCAGGATAATTTTCTTCGATATTTATCTAAAAATGCTTCGAAAAGCACTTGGCTCGACTCTCTCAACAGCGTCCTGCATCAAATGAATGCATTGTAATGAACTTGATTCGGGAATGTAAAGGATTCTAATGCTGTTTTAGGGTCAAGCAACGGTACTGCTTTGTTATGGTATTATATATCTTTTTACCAACTTCTAAAAAGGTATACCGCCATATAAAAGCACTGTTTTATTAAAAAAATTGCATTTATTATTCGTAGATGTTCTATTATGCTTATCTTTGCGAAATCGATGATAATTTAATAAAAAAACCGGGTTTATAATATTTGTATTTTATTCTTCATCTATGATAACGTTAAAATGTAGAGTTCAAGTTTTAAAGTACAAATTGGCAAAAAATCCAATGATAGTGAAAGCCAGGAGATAAAGCGTGTAGATATAAAATCACTTGGCCGCGCGTGGCGGGCATTGGACAGTGAGTCAGCAGCAGCCCGCCCACATCGCCTTCCTTACTACCGTTGTGACTTGTGACAGAGCATCTAGTAATATCGCCAGCTCAGTATCTCGCGACCTTGGCCCTAAATATCATCATTTGTAGCACCCCTTTTTAAATCTGAAGCTATAAGTGCAGAAGACCGAAAATGTAAAGACTTATTTTTAAGGATGATGCTGATAATTTAAAGACGTACTTTCTACCCAATTTATGAGTAATTAAATATCGTAAAATAGTTATTAAGTATAAGGATTTTTAAGTAGCATTAGAAAGTCTTAAAGGAAGTTTATCCACTAAAATAGAAGCAATAAATTTTGCTTAGCGATGATCTGCCATAAATTCATCAATTTGATGTCTCCATAACGGTGTCTCTTTAATGATCCGAGATCCCATATGCAGGACCGTCGTAAAAATGAGATTGTTTACTAAATATAGAATATGTAATATAGTATTGGATCGGGTCGTCGGCCCTTCTTATCATTTCGGCACGGATTCGTCCCGCGGCGCCCACTCCCCCAGCTCTAGGTCTCTACACTATTGTTTTGTTTCGTGATTGTTCTTTGATTATTGTCTCGCAAGATAAACTCGCAGCTTAAATGGCTTAATTAGTATGGACCGGTTAGCGGTTAACAAGTTGAATTTATGTTATGGATACCCTTAGCATTTCATTGTGTAGCAATGATGATGATTTATTCATATATTCATTATTGTATTAAATAAATAGTTTAATCATTTAAACAATAACTAAAGGGATTGTTTAACAAGCAGCATTAACATAAAACAATACTGCTCGTGTAACTTATGAGGCGTTTTTTATACTATCATACTTATAATGTTAAATTATGACGACAACAGATACTATACTCGTAATTTGTTTGGTGTTAAGTCCAGGGAACAAATGCCGGGATATATTTAAAGTCAAAGTTCGTAATAGTTCTCTTGTAATTGTTGCAGGGTGATGGTGTCGCAATGAGCTTGCGGCTGGCGACGCTGGCGCTGCTGGTGTGCGCGGCGGCGGCCGAGCCTCGCCTGCAGAGCACGCCGCGCCCGCGCCACTGGCAGCGGGGCGCACGGACCCTCTCTGATCGATCGCCCACACAGTTTGTTGGGTGAGTATCGGTGGACTACACAATTGGAATTAAAATTAAGACTAAATTGAATAAATTGACATTTAGAAGAATCTTTTATTGACGAATTATTATATGCCCCACTAATCTGACTCTAGGCTATTGAAAACGACACGATCAAAGACATAAAGTCAAGCAATTAGTTGCAAACAGTGTTGCACGATATCTAGGCACAAAATTATCTTCTAATATCCCATGCCAAAGTATGCACAATGAACATGGGATTTACACATATTATGTAAACGCATATTACAAGAAGAAATCGTGAATCGATTGAAACAAAGTTGCCGCTTACGAAGTACTTTTCTTCCAGCTATACTGCTTCCTAGTTGTTTTTTGAGCAAAAACAAAGCTGGATGTCATCTGGCATGAAATCAATCGTGAGTCACTCAATGAGTGCAGGAATGTAGAAGCTCGTGCGAGTGCATCGGTCTCGCTCCGCATATTGACACTTGATGGAATCTCCTGTTTACGTGATAATATGTAATGCTAAATGATGCTATTCAGATTGTCTTGTTGCTAGAGGCGGCTTTTATGAGGTTTATGTTGTGTTGTTGTGACAAAAAGATGTATTTAATTCAGATATCATTTACTTAAAATACAGTACATAATTCAATCGATATACGATTAATTTTTCTTTTGAAAACATCAAATTCTCAATATCCAATTATTAGCTTATGATAATATTTTCACTTTTAGAAAATGAGATTTAAGCACAAGCTTATAAGAAAAAACCTCAGCAATCGTACAGATTATGTCCTTATTTGGTAATCTTATAAGCGTCAGCCTTAAGTAGTATTTCAGGTGTGCCCAGGAATATGTAATTAGTGTAAACCTATTTTAATGACACCGTTGTAGGGTTTCTTTTGAGATGCTTGTCGTGTTCAAGTATGTGTTTGTTAAATCATAACTTGTTACTCTATTCAAGCGGAAGATAATTCCATTTACATTACCGTAAATAATAAATATGCAATATTTTGTTTTGGGTCAATAGACACCAAATCATGATGAAATTAATCTAAGTTTTTAAGATAATAGACTAAACCTTTTGACCTTACTCCTGCTGACAATAACATACGTAAGGTACAAAATAATTTAATCGCAAGTACACTAATTCACAGTGGTGGAGTAATTAGTTCTGAAAAGGCAATTATACTATGTCAGGTTGTCCTTGAATTAAGCCCAAATGGATTGTCCCAGTGAACCCGGGGTCGTTCCGCGTCTCGCCGTGAAACCTAACCGCCCGTGTCCTCTGCGGAGCCCCGGCTTTGTTTGCTAATGTGTGAGCTGCTTCGAATTCACTGTGGAGAAAATTTTGTCACGAAATTATTGGATGATCTCTTTTGTGTTGTAAAATAGCAGTATTTCAGTAATGTGCTGTTCTATTTGGCATTATTATGTTAATCTGGCTTTCCTGTTCAATTTGACAAGTGTTTGTCTCATGCTTTACTGCTTAGAGATGTTTACGTATTTGAATATGGGAGATAATTAAGTATAAACATTTTTTTCTAACGTATGTTGACTTCTTTCTACGGTCTACCTTAACGCTGATTGCTCGTTCAGTAGGTCTACCATGAGTTTACGCACACGATACTCGCTAGCGATTGTAGTAAGCGGTTTGTATGAAATTTCGTACAGCGCCCCCTAGTGTGCCGTATTAGAACTAAAAAGCCTACCATGAGGTGCATTATAGTATACTACAGTAGATAACGTATAGTAAACTATACTACACTCGCTGTAGTAACCATACAATTTTTGCACCATGAGTTCTAATTTTGACATATGTCATAGTTTATAACTATTCGATGATAGATACGTCATTCACGGAAAACAATCTCGTGAACTATTCACGTTTACTATTGTAGTTACGTCAGACGATTTAACTATGTCAACTCATGGTAGGGGTACAGATCTTACGTAAATCGATTCTTTAACGCTCAACTAAGAACTATACAATCTTATTGTTTACAATTTACATAAAACATCGTAATAACGAAACAATTACTCAGCATAAAATAATAGGATGTGTGACCCTCTGACCCAAATGCAATTAGTTGAACATCAACAGGCATGGCGAATCGCTCGCCTTTGATATGGACGTGAGACCGACAATTACAAGGTTGTACTGATCATTAGTTGTTTCACACTTGTTGTATTTGTGGGTCAGTCTGGTGCCACCGGGATGCAATCTTAGAAAAAGTTATGAAGAAAGACAGGTGATCATGTACGTATTATGTTACACCTGAATAGGTATTTGAAACAATAATATCAATAGGAAATCTTTATTTTATTTGTACATGAAATACGGTGCTTACTGTTTTATCAATACCTACAGCAGAGAAACGTGATTCAATTAATTGTGTTCGTAGCAAGAACTAATCTGTGTTTCAGGCATGAAGAGATTTAAAATTTTCACTTCAATATTTGTTTCTTACATGTTGTGTTAGTCAAAATATGTTATGGTATATTTGTAAGGTATTTCTAACCGCTAGTCTATCAACACAGTTAAGTAAGGCCAGTGATACGGTAGTGATATTGCGACAGGCCGGTGCGGTCACGGGCCACATTAGAGACGCGTCGGTAACTCCGATCCAGCCTTAATTAGGACATTAGGCTTTGTAGAGCGAGCTTTCGTACCATGAGATAACTCATGGTACGAAAGGTTTCTGTCTTGTATGGATGATGTTTTTTATTAGATATCTAATTTTTAGAAAATTGATTATTTTGGAAATTGTACTTGTGATGGATGGGGAAGATAATATGTTATTGGTCGTTCTTGATACCTTTTTTAAAAGTAAATTAAAAGATATAAATTATGATATGATTAAATCTACGTGATGAATGAATGTGGTAACGAGGCGAAGGAGTCAATCGGAATTCAAATATCTATTGCACTAATAAAAATATAGAACAATACTTTTTTGTAGAGATGTAGAGTCACAAAGTAAATAAACAAAAGCCCAAAATTCTACAAAGAATAGGGCGTACGTCTTGTTCTTTATCAAAATTATAAATCAAATATGTAGAAATATTTGTTAACAATGTAAAAAATGTCCGCAGCCCACACGTGTGTCGGAGTCGAAACAGCACGCATTGCTGTCCGGGGTGGACCTCCAGACCCAACTCTTTACTTTGTGTAGTTCGTAAGTATACCTTTCATATGTTGATAATTTTAAACTTAACGTTTGAAGAATGTTAGTTTTCTCGTATTCTAAAAGCTAATACAAGATTAACTATTTATTGAAATGTGTTATGTAGATAATTTCCTTATGGTATTACTAGTTTCGAAACTAAATAGTTCGAGTTTACATGACATTTTGGGAGTATATAAGATGTACCATATAATATGCATAGATTTTTTAAAAACTTTTCAATTAGACATCTATTTTTCAAAATGATAAGAATTTTAAGAATTAGATATATTTATGATACAAATGTTACAAATATAAATACGAAATACGAATCGTTTATTTGTAGGATGTATCCGTTGAACCGATTTTAAAAATTATTGCAATAATAGAATTATATATTGTTTCATAAATTAACATGGCCTGTTTTACATTGTTGAGAAAATAAACATAGGCAAGTGCAGCAAACTGTGTGTGTATTGATGTCTAATTAAATAAATTACTTCCTTAAATTTTGAATATTAAATCAGCTTCTTTCTAGGAAAGTAAATATCTCAAAAGTTACATAAATTTCATTCAGTATGTATTTACGATATGTTTTGTTAAAAGTTAAAGTCCCCATCTATAGCTAGATTTTAGATGTTATGTGTTTATTAAAAAAATCAACATTTTTATATGTTTTAGCTACCTATGATTCCCTATTACAAGTTCGTTTCAATATTATCGTTTTATGGATGTGTTTGGAAATACAAATTTTTTGTTGTCAAATACGTTTTTAATAATTAATGAATAGATTTGGATTTATTTTTTGTAAAGTATTTGAAGTGAAATTTCTTTAGGTGCATCGAGAGTAGAATTTCAACGTCGCGTCATGGAGTAAGGCGACTATTTTCGTATGTTTGCAGCTTGCCAAAGAAGTTTCACTTCTGACACATATGCTCGGCACACACGCTCTTTTTTATGTTTTTGTTTAACTTTTTTTATAGCTCTTGTTTCACCAATGTTCTCAATTGTCAATTTTTTTATATTTTTACTTAAATAATAAAACTTGTAACAGCGCTATGTCGCCCGGACTGCGGGTCCCCGGGCGCGTGCATAGCTCCCAACATGTGCCGCTGTCCCGGGGGGACCGAGGCGCCATCTTGTGCCGGCGGCGGACTCTATCCCTATCCTGGTAGGTTATTTATCTTATAGGGTGTGTTGTTTTGGAGGTTTAATAAATAAATGTGTTTGAAGTGAAACCACTTCGAAAGAGCGAAGTAGAAAGATACTAAGTATAGATGCAATTTCATTTCATTCATTTTTTTTATCAAAATAGTGGTGGACTGTATTCACGTTAATTATTTATGACGTTTTGTGTAAAAAATATTTTTATATGAATTAATAAACCATCAAGCAATGTTAAAATTAATTATAAGAAAGAAAATGGAAATACAACTTTTTATTGCAGAAGTTTTGTGCAATATACAATTAAAGAGACATAATATTTTACTTATCTATTTCATGTTTAAAATGTCTGCAATTTTTATTTTAATGTTATGCTCCAGCTGTGCAAGCATTTTAATTTACGTAATGCACGTGTTTAGATAACCAACTTAAAATTATTAAAATGCACATTACATTTCCGAATATAATCCACATGTATGAAAGAAAAATGTCATTTTTATTGTATGCAAAATGTAAAATATCTACCCAACCATACATATAATTATAAAAAATGAATAATATTTGTAGCTCGAACGCGTGGTGGTTGTCGCCGGATATGTATGAACGGCGGCACTTGCACGAACGGCACTTGCGCATGCGCACCCGGATGGTCCGGAGAGTTTTGTACTGAACGTAAGTGTTTCATTATATGAATTTCATTAAATTCACGTTTCATTTCCTCTGACTAGAAAGTGTGTTGAATTTAAGGAAATATTTGTAAAGAAGTTTTTTTATTATTAGTAACTTTTCAATATGGATAATGATCAATATATTAATTGTATATTGTTTATTTTTCAATCCACGTGTTGTTGGCAACAGTGCGTATTTAAGAGTTGATAACGCAAGTATCCGTAACATTGTTTAAGAACTGTTTAACAGTCTGAGAAATGTTTATCATGAATGCGAGAGGATACAAAAATTTTACAGAATTTATTTTTTAATCTACTGTTCAATATAATATATTATGAAGTGCTAAATGCAAATAATAACGTATTGCAGCGATATGCCGCGAGCCATGCTTGCACGGCGGCCGCTGTATCGCGCCCGACCGCTGCGTGTGCTTCCACGGACTGTCCGGGACGAGATGCGAGATCGACAGACGGACTGGTGAGATTTATTATATTGCTTATTTTTATTTTGTGATCATGTGCCTGATAGCCAATGTAACACTTTTTGAGAATTATTTTCATAAATTATTTGTAATTTTAAGCTAACTAGAACATATAAGAAAGTTGTGTTACCAACCCTAAGAGCGAGCGCGCACGAGCAACTTTGTCTCCGCAACTATTTTGTCTCCGCAACTATTTTGTCTCTTCACCCATGGGCTAGTATGAAAGTGCGCGCACGTAGCGACGCAACTCCCCATACAAACTGATGGGAGAGACAAAATAGTTGCGGAGACAAAGTTGCTCGTGCGCGCTCGCTCTTAATATTTGTAGTAGTAGTGGAAACACAATACTTTTGTTTAAGCTCAGGTAGTACTCAACTTTAGCGCTATACTACAGCACAACGCTCGTATACTTTAATATAGAGCAATATTTGTTTAAATTAACAACTTACATAGATAAATTAAATTTTAAATAAAGCTCTACCAGAACGCGATCAATAAACTCTAGAGGCAAATCAATCAAATTAAACCATACCTGAATCATAGAATTTTGGCAAATATAATTAACAGTTCCAAACGCTAACTAACCTACATTAAGATTTTTGCTCAAAATTAGCAGTCTTCTCATTATCAGCGATTTTCGCAATTAAAAATTCAGTCATAATTTGCAACTACAACCTTGACACAAGATTGGCGATTTACGTGATCTCGATTAAACATTATGATGTCATTGAGTGACGTCATAAGTCCTCTAAATTTGGGGTATAATAATAATATATACTATGAAATTCAGTAATAAATCTATAAAATATAATAAAGATAGTAAGAACGCGTAATAGAAATTGCGTAATGTTTGTCGCTATTGAGGAAGTCGTTTTGCGTTAAACGATTAACGACGTATTATGAAAATAAACAGTACAGTTTATTCGGTGTTTTCATTTTAAAATTTTGCATAATAATTTTTCATCACACTAGATAATTTAACAGGTTTTAAGTTTAATTTCTTACTTATATATTGGCTATGCTTTACTCGCACTTATGTTACTCTAGATCGCCGTAGAAACATAAAACAGTGGCATTTTCGTTACTCTACTACATCGTAGAGCCATGCCACTCTGATACTTGTTTTACTCTACTACATCGTAGAGCCATGCAATACTAATTCTTGTTTTACTGTGTACATCGTAGAGCCATGCAACAATGACTCTTGTTTTACTCTACTACATCGTAGATGCATGCAACATTGACACTCGTTTTACTCTACGACATCGTAGAGCCATGCAACACTGACACTTATTTTGCTCTACGACATCGTAGAGCCATGCAACACTATTACTTATTTTACAAGTATCGTAGGGTATGCCATGTGTCCACTAAATTTACTATACGATACAAAATAGAGGTTACATGGACATATTTTTATTCTACTGTGTTTTCAGTGATAGGATCGTATAGGGACGTCATTTATATCATGTTGTGATATTAGTATATGAGGTAGGAGGTAGTCCTCCATGCTACATGGACACTTACATTACAATACTGCGTATATTATAGTTTATGAGTTTTATTCTTGTTTAAAATCTTCAAGATGTCATTTTTGTTTTGTATTTTATTATTGGGACATCGATATCCATTTGTAGGTCCGTGCTACACGGACACTCGCGGCGCGCTGTGCACGGGCGCGCTGGAGGGCGTGGTGTGCACGAAGCAGCTGTGCTGCGCGACCGTGGGCGTGGCCTGGGGGCACCCCTGCGAGCGCTGCGGGGACCTCGACTGCCCCCCGGGGCACCTGCGGAACTTGGCCACTAAGGAGTGTCAGGTGCGTGGTACCACAGTATAAGGGCACGGACAGTATGGTAACGGTAGGCGAAACGTTCGAAACGGTTCACTTGAACAAATATGCATATGCATGTGGATATCCACGAGACACACAGTCGTTGAGTTGTCAGTGGCGAGTGCAGTGTGTAACGCATTAAAGGTAACGCCATAGTGATAAATTAAATATTATGTGAAAGTAGTTATGAATTGAAAAGACTTAATTGCTCTTCTGTCATTGCTCTAATATTCTATTAACTGTGGAAATACCGATATTTTCACCAAAAACTAGTTTTTTTATAACATATTTCATTAAAAATTACATTTGCAAAAAAGAAGCATTTTAAAAGCGAAGCGTTGACAGAACCAATAGAACGCGAACGGATGAAATTGGTTGCGTATCATTTCATTTATAAACTACTTTGTATAAAAAAGGATAAATTTTAAATATTGATATCCCCAACCAGGACATAGACGAGTGCCTAGCAGTCCCGGGGCTGTGCGAGGGCGGCAAGTGCGTGAACTCGGTGGGCTCGTTCTCGTGCGAGTGTCCGCCCGGACAGCGCAGGCACCGGACCACTAATAACTGCGAGGATATTGACGAGTGCGAGGACCCGGATATTTGTCCTGTGAGTACAATTGTTACATATTTATTTACTAGCTTAAAGAAATTTTCTTGACGCATAGAAATTTTCCTTACGTATGTAGTTTTCCCGACTTATGGATTTTTCCTGACTTATAGAAATTTTTGCGGCAAAAAAAAATTTTCCTCACGTATATAAATTTTCCTGGCTTATAGAAATTTTCCTCGCGTATATAATTTTTCCTGACTTATACAAATTTTCCTCACGTATAGAAATTTTCCCCACAAAGAGAAATTTTCCTGACGTATAGAAATTTTCCTCGCGTATATAATTTTTCCTGACTTATAGAAATATTCTTCACGTATAGAAATTTACCCCACAAAGAGAAATTTTCCTGACGTATGGAAATTTTCCTGGCTTATAAACATTTTCCTGACTTATACAAATTTTCCTTGTTTATAGAAATTTTCCTTATGGAAATTTTCCAGCTTATAGAAATTTTCCCGACTTATGGATTTTTCCTGACAGAAATTTTTGTGGCAAGGAGAAATTTTCCTCACGTATAGAAATTTTCCTGGCTTATTGAAATTTTCCCGACGATTAGAAATTTTCCTGACGTATAGAAATTTTCCTGGCTTATAGAATTTTTCCTGTCTTAAATTTTCCTTTCGTATTGAAATTTTCCTGGCGTATAGAAATTTTCCTGGCTTATAAACATTTTCCTGGCTTATACAAATTTTCCTTATCTATATAAATTTTCCTAACGTATAGAAATTTTCCTGACTTATAGAAATTTTCCTGGCGTATTGAAATTTTCCTGGCTTATAGAATTTTTCCTGTCTTAAATTTTCCTTTCGTATTGAAATTTTCCTGGCGTATAGAAATTTTCCAGTCTGATAAACATTTTCCTGGCTTATACAAATTTTCCTTATCTATATAAATTTTCCTGACGTATAGAAATTTTCCTGACTTATAGAAATTTTCCTCACGTATAGAAATTTTCCTTGTTTATAGAAATTTTCCTTTCTTATGGAAATTTTCCAGCTTATAGAAATTTTCTCGACTAATGGAAATTTTCCTCACTTTTAGAAATTTTTCCTGACTTATAGAAATTTTTCCTGACATAGAAATTTTTGCGGCAAAGAGAAATTTTCCTCACGTATAGAAATTTTCCTGGCTTATAGAAATTTTCCTCGCGTATATAATTTTTCCTGACTTATACAAATTTTCCTCACGTATAGAAATTTTCCCCACAAAGAGAAATTTTCCTGACGTATAGAAATTTTCCTCGCGTATATAATTTTTCCTGACTTATACAAATTTTCCTCACGTATTTCACGTATTTTCCCCACAAAGAGAAATTTTCCTGACGTATAGAAATTTTCCTCGCGTATATAATTTTTCCTGACTTATACAAATTTTCCTCACGTATAGAAATTTTCCCCACAAAGAGAAATTTTCCTGACGTATAGAAATTTTCCTGGCTTATAAACATTTTCCTGACTTATACAAATTTTCCTTGTTTATAGAAATTTTCCTTATGGAAATTTTCCAGCTTATAGAAATTTTCCCGACTTATGGATTTTCCTTACAGAAATTTTTGCGGCAAGGAGAAATTTTCAACCTCACAATAATTCGATTTAAATTTCACATTACAGAATGGAAAATGTGTAAACACAGAGGGTGATTACTACTGTTTATGCAATCCACACTTCATTCCGAGTCCGGACAAGAAATTCTGTATAGGTAAGAGTTTTCAGATATAACATCACATCAGCAACGTCGTCATTTTTTTATAATGAGTTGTAAATTGTTGATAAACATTATCCTTTTCCTTTATAAGAGATAATTTCAGAATTGATTCGAAACGAATTTGTTATTTTTGAAATAATAATCGTTTTACAATATAACATTATAGACCCGTGCCACACGGACACTTACTTTACAATATAACATTATAGACCCGTGCCACACGGACACTTACTTTACAATATAACATTATAGAGCCGTGCCATACGGACATTATTACATTACATTAAGAGGCGAAGTCGAAGTCTAATAAACATAATTTTACTTGTCATTAATGTAATGATTTTAATTCGTAACGAGTGTGTATTTTTTTTAAATTTATAATGCAGTTTCATTAAAAGTGAATGTTTAATTCATGAATATTTAATTGTGTCTCCCCGTAGACGGTCGCGTGGGCAACTGCTTCACGTACCTGAGTGAGACGGGCGAGTGCGGTGACAAGCTGCCGATGGCGCTGTCCAACCGCGACTGCTGCTGCGGGTACAACATGGGCCGCGCCTGGGGCGAGCTGTGCGCGCCCTGCCCGCCACGGGGCTCCAGTTAGTGCTATACATATACTAGATGATATTGTAAAGGGATCTGGCTCGAAGGACCAAGCGTTTTTGTAGAATATGGTAGTTGAAATTGTTAATAGATCCGGCTCGAAGGACCAAATCGTTTGTGTAGTATGTCGAACGTTTTCATTTTGAAAGAAAGTAAAGGCGGTGTCTTGTACATTTATTTAGGAATGAAGACATATCCGGCTCGAATAACCATTAAATTGCTTTTTAGTTTTTTTTTTTGCTTAAATCACGAATTAATTGCATTAATTATAAAAATTTATTACATGTACATTTGTACAATTTTTTTGGTAAAATAATAGAAATCAACTTCATATTAAAAATGTTTGTTTGTCATTCAAGTTCTACATGTTCTATTGAAGTGTGACCAACGTGATAGTTCACTTACGATATTTCATGCATTATTTTAATTCTTGTTTTTATTATGTATCAAATAATTATTGTGTGTAACAGTGGAATGGACGCACCTGTGCGGTGGTGGTGCTATCCCCCCGGACTGGCGCCGCAACGACACGAGCGGGGGTGGGGACGTGGCGCACCCCATCGCCAAGATCAACGAGTGCATGCTGCGCGCCGGCATCTGCGGCCTGGGGGATTGTGTGGACAAGGACGTAGGGTGAGTGGGGGGGGGGGGAGGGGCATAGTGATAGAAGGTTGAAATTGTCAGTATTGATGTCTTTCCATTGCTCTGTTGTAAACATAAATTATAAATGGGCTAAGTAACGGTTGGCATGGTTATAAATAGGATGGGGCACAATGGGATATTTTGGCAGTTGTAATTTAGCTTATTTGTAAGTAAGCTTTATAAGATTGAAAGCGAGGCGATTTAGAAGCTGCATGTCCTAAACGCGTTATACAGATTTTTTTTGTTTTATATAATTATGTTCACTGTTTGCGTATGCGTGTTGGTGCGTCTTCTTCTCACTTGCACTTGTTGCTTGAAAATCCTTTAAATTATATTTTATATGCTATATATTTTTTTTCAATATATCCATCACTATACATATATTTTCGAAATCCTTGAAATTCTGCGTTTTAGGTTATGTTTTTTTAATATTTCCATTCGTATACGTATATTGTTGACATGCAGGTACTCGTGCCAGTGCTGGGAGGGCGCGGAGAGCACGGTGCAGGACGGCAGCCCGACCTGCATCGACATCGACGAGTGCGCGCTGCAGTACTGCGCCGGCGGCACCTGCCTCAACACGCCCGGCAGCTTCACCTGCAGGTGGGCTTGCAAAATACATGCTACATTAATATATAATAAACTCATCTTATATATAAAATTCTCGTGTCACAATGTTAGTCTGCATACTCCTCCGAAACGGGTGGACCGATTCTCATGAAATTTTCTGTGCATATCGGGTAAGTCTGAGAATCGGCCAACATCTATTTTTCATATGTACCACGGGCGAAGCCGGGGCGGACCGCTAGTAATAAATAGATCTTTATTTCAAACACAATATCCATATTAATCCAATTAAATAATTAGCGAAATAGGTGTGATCTTAACTGAATAGTGAATAATGTCTATACACGGCATTAAATAAATTATGAAGCAGCTGTTCTCGCACATATAATAAACCCGGCACAGACAAAATAAAAAATGCCTCGAAATATTTTGTGATTAATCTAAAGCATTTGACAATGTAGAACGTTCCATTATTTTGAAAATTTGAGTTAAAATTGAATTAAAGGTTCAGCTTAGTATCTCATTGCTTATAGTTAGAATATAATACAAAACGTTGTTGTTTATGCAGAACGATTTTGCTCTGCATCGTATTGTATATAATCCATTCATATTGGTGTTTCTCAAGGATCTGTTTTAGGTCCTTTTTTGTTCCTGTTGTATATTAATCATAATATGTTTTTAGGTGAACAAAAATTTGTTGGACAATTTCAATTATTACAAATTAATTTAAAATTTTATATAATGTAACAAAATATACAGAAACACATTAATTTCATAACAAATTATTGTCTATTTTCAGATGTCCACCTGGATTCGATCCCGTAGAGAATGGTTTACGGTGCAGCGATAAAAACGAATGCGAAATGACTAACGGAGGAATGTGTACCAACGGAGTTTGTACCAATGTCGATGGAAGGTGAGTTTGTAGTTCTCTATTGGAATTTGTCTTTAGTTTGAGTTATAATTATTATATTATTACTTTCCCAGATAGTTTCTTTCTTTTATTATTGGTATGTGAAAACGATTACTATACAATCATCTATATATGCATTCAAACTATGTTTAATAAGGTCCCTAAATGTATTCACAATATTATGAGTGTAGTTAACTATAAAAGCACTAAAGTTCAGTCTTTTCGTCATCATAATTAAATTTAGCTATCATTATGAATTCAACTAATTCTGTATTCGTTGAGAGCTAGCTATATTGCTTAACTATAATTGTAACTTTAACGTACATATTTGTAGTTACTTATAACTACAAAGACGTTATCGAGCAACGCATGTCGTGTTGCTGTATTCAATGTAAAGTACGTGTTTGTCTGCAGGTTCGTGTGCACGTGCAACCCGGGCTACGCGTCCACAGAGACGGGGCACGCGTGCCGCGACGTGGACGAGTGCGGCGACAACCCGCGCGTGTGCCGGCGCGGGCGCTGCCGCAACACGCCCGGCGGGTACGACTGCGTGTGCGAGCCCGGCTTTGCTCTGTCGGCGGCCGGCTACTGTGCGGATGTGGACGAGTGCGCGGATGGCTCGCTGTGCCAGGTGAGTTGTGTGTGTATACAGATGGGTACGCATGTAAGTGCATAAATATGAAAAAAAGATAAAAATATAGATGTCAGGCACAAATAGTAATAAATTTTTTCTTTTTTTTATTAAAGTGAAACTTAATTTTATTACATCGTCTCAAACTTTTTGGTCTGTGTAGCGCATGTCGCGTGACGGTTGGCTGCCGAGTAGGTATCTACTCGGCAGCCGACCGTCACGCGACATGCGCTACACAAAGCAGTGTTCGGAACCGTTCGAACAGTTTCACTTTTACCGTGGTTTCATAAAACCACACAACATTTTTTTTTAATGACTTTACTTTGTTTATTGTATGGTTTCCAATTATCTTTAAATTTCAGGTGGATCATAATTTTACAAATAATAGCCAAATAATATAATTAGTCTGCCAAATGAAAATAATAATCATTAGTTTAGATTAAAAATAAAAATGGACCTAGAATAGAACCTTGTGGGACACCCATTGCATTAATGTGCCCGGTGAGGCGTGGCATTTTATTTCAACTTTGGATTCGATTATATAAATACGCTTATGTTAACTAGATCTCGAGAAATTATTATTGAATCTATCATAAATTGTTTTCTTACTAATGTTTTGTGTTCTACGTTATCGAAAGCTTTAAAAAAATCACCGAAATAACTTTTGCAGTTTATTAATGCGGAGCGAGATGTAACATTGTGTCGTGTCGTAGGGCGGGCGCTGCGTGAACAACGAGGGCTCGTTCCAGTGCGTGTGCGAGGCGGGCTACCGCGGCACGCCGTCGCGCGACGCGTGCGTGGACGTGGACGAGTGCGGCGAGCTGCGCGTCTGCCGCAACGGCCGCTGCCACAACGCGCCCGGCTCCTTCCGCTGCGAGTGCCTGCCCGGCTTCTCGCTCAGCAGCGACGGCCGCACCTGCCTGGGTGAGTGTGCCCGCGTGCTGCCCGCGTGCTGCCCGCGTGCTGCCCGCGTGCTGCCCACGTGCTGCCCGCAGTGCTGCCTACAGATTCACAAGGAGCCGCGTCGCTGTAGCAAATTGATCGCTTACAGTTATACTGCTCACGAAGACGATGGACAAAAGTACTAAGCCAAAATGACACCGATAGTTCTACTATCAATAATGTTGACAAAGCGACACACGGAAAGTTATGTCATCTTAGCAAAGTTTTTTTTGATGGTTTGGATTGAATAAATGAAAAACACCGGAAAATAATATAAGTAGAGATTGTCTAATCTAAAAATGAACGCCCCTCCACTAAACTTAATTGTTTCAATGTGTGTGGACAAATAATTATTGAACCACTTTATATGTGTGCGCGCGTCGATTCTACTGCAAACTTTGACACTCGCGCACTGATTTGTCAACTAATCGGGCGATCAGTTCAGGTGCCTAGCATTGTATGGCGGGGAGAGCGCGCTATGTACGGAATGACACGTCCGTTCTGTCGTGCATCGCGTCATTTATGCACTAGTTGGCCAACTGGTCCTGTCGTTCGGGCATGGACGGGACTGGAGGACTGAACGACCAATGAGGCAGACCAATTTGTGTGTATTGCGTCTATACACGTACTTTGAATGTGAGCGTAAACACAGTGGAGGGGCGTTCATTTTTAGATTAGACAATCTATACATATATATCAATAATACAAAAATTCCAATTTCAGAATTATTTAATAGCGCTTAAAATTACATTTTATATAAGACAATCAACTAAGAATTTTTTTGACAGAAATATTTGTGTATTTCAGACGAAGTGCAGGATCTATGTTACGAGAAATACGAAGAGGGCGCTTGCAGCGGACCTGGTACCGCGCCCGTCACGCGCTCGCAGTGCTGTTGCAGCGCTAGTAAAGGTAACGTATACTCATATGACATGTCATCATCAACTCACGCTTACTCATGCTCACTCACGCTAACTCACGCTCACTCACGCTAACTCAGGATCACTCACGCTAAATCAGGGTCACTCACGCTAACTCAGGACCACTCACGCTCACTCAGGCTAACTCACGCTTACTCAGGATCACTCACGCTCACTCAGGCTGACTCACGCTAACTCACGCTCACTCACGCTCACTCACGCTAACTCACGCTAACTCAGGACCACTCACGCTCACTCAGGCTGACTCACGCTCACTCACGCTAACTCACGCTCACTCAGGCTAACTCACGCCAACTCACGCATAGGACGTTAGGTCCAGTTTCGCCATTCTCCTTTAAATATTTGTATACCTTGCATATAAAGTTCGACAGCTCCGGAAATAACAGATGAAATAGATGATTTAATATGGCAAACTAAACATAACAAAGAAGTGCCAAAAATTGATAGAAATGATGCAAGTGTAACATAATATAGATGCCAAAATATGTATATAGGAATAAATTGTGAATAAATTGTATAAAATCAAATTTAAAATTAAAATAACTCTACAACAATAATGGTCTAATTTTTAGGATTACGTCTCGGCTGGGGTGTCGCTTGCAAAGAGTGCCCCAAAGCCGGCACAAAGGAATACGACATTCTGTGCCCCGAAGGCGCGAGCAAGGACAACGGGGGCACTGACATCAACGAGTGTACCATGATCCCGGGCATTTGCCCCCATGGAACATGCGAGAATCTGGAGCCTGGCTATAAGTGCATCTGTGATCCTGGATACCATCCCGATAAGGATGGCATTTGTAGGGACATTGATGAGTGTGATATGTACCAGTCTGTGAGTATATTATTGCCTGTTACTTTTAGGGTAAGATTTAAAATAGCAGTTATAATATTATAGTAAGTTTATTATTTTTTTAATTAATTGTATGCATTTAATATTTATTGTTTTATGGCATTGATATTTTTGGTTTTATGGCATTCAAATGCTTTATAAATACAAATTAACAAAAATAATAGAAAACATTCGATCAATCCCGCCTCGTGATGGAATTTTGTCTATTCTTTAAATGCCTGTTTGCCCGCTACTACTACTATAAAAAAGGCAGTTTACGTATGGGCAGTTAACAAAATTGAAATAGTAGTAAATCTCATTCAGCCGTGTTCTTATAAATGTACGGAATTGTTGCAGTACTGCACGGGCGGGCAGTGCCGCAACACGGCGGGCAGCTTCACGTGCGTGTGCCCGCCCGGCACGCGCCACCAGCCCGCCGAGCAGCTGTGCCGCGACATCGACGAGTGCGAGGGTGAGGCCCCCGCGCCCCCGCGTCCCGCCCCGCCCCACGGCCCCCACCGCGGGGACATTCCGCCCGCAGGTGCCCCTCGCCCCACTGCGCTGAGCTGCACGCGGGACGGTGGAACGGTGGCGCTCTCGCTGCCCCAAACTGGCTCCTAGTGGTGGCAGGGGAATATGATAGTTAGGATGGGCAGTTTAGGTGTTGTAGAGGAACAAAATAATGATTGGAAATTTTGACCTAATTATAGTTCAAATAGACTTAAAAATTCATGTTCTATGACTTTAAAGTAGCTTTTTTGTAGATTATAAAAAATACTTGAAGACACGAACTTGACTAGACAGACTTGACTTTAAAAAAATTTTGACCTAATTATAGTTCAAATAGAACACGTAAATTTATGACAAAGTAGTTTTTTTGTAAACAAAAAAATAATAATGACGCGATTTTGACACAACAGACTTGATTTAATGTGAGATAAAATCTGCCTTATTAGGTTTCAATTTATTGGTAGTATAGCGAGAGCCCCACTTAAATCTACCTTCTCCATCGACATCTAACTACCAGCGGGCATGATCCATCTTAACGGTATCGTCCTCTAGTTTTAAGTATCTTGCATGGTGTATAGGTAAACAATCATGGTATGAAAAACTTTAAAACTTATTTTTTTATGAAATCAGAAAACAGTGTGACATTAAAAATTACAATTTAACTCAAATCTGAATGACATCATTAAGAATCGACCACATTGGCATAATCATTAAAAAATTATAAAAATATAATGATTCAACTAAAATGTCATTCATTCATAATTCACGCAATCGAATTCACTGCACTGCTTATCAAAATGATAATTGGTAATCAAGTTAATTAAAACAATATATTAATAATAATAATACATGTTTTAAAATTAATCCCAGGAAATTTAGGGATGAAATATTTGTATTTCCAGAACATACTGATATAGAATTTTGTTAAAAACCCTATGATTTTTTTCTTTTCACCACATCACGAACCAATGCTTACATTCCACAAAACATTTGCAGAACAAACGAACCCGTGTGACAACGGTAGATGTATCAACACGCACGGTAGTTACGAGTGCGAGTGTGAACACGGCTTCGTGTTGGACGCTACGGCGCAACATTGCCTAGGTGAGTAGAGATTGATAAAAATATTGTTTAGAAAAACATTTTGCTGTATTTTTTATGTGTGTATTGATGGAATCAGCAAACTTAATATATAAAATAATCCCGTAGACTTTTGAAATGCCTTATAATATAGCAGTATTTAAAACTATGTAAACGTTCACAATCTTTTTGTTGAAAATGAAATACTTATATTATTATCGTCTTTGTCTGCCAGGGTGACTATGAACCAGATAATATTGTGATACATAATCAAACGCTTTTCAAAGATCGTTTCAAGTATTTTACATGAATACTTCGATTTATGTTTGCAGTTGGAATTCGAGTCATATGATGGTTTAATAGCTTTTATTTTCTTAGACTAAAGTCTATTGAATCATTTATTTTATTTTTTGTTGATTAATGTTAAGGACCGGAACCGCGTTTCATAAAAAAAAGACGGGTTGCACTCCGGGAGTGCCGGTAGAAGTGAAAACTTGATTATTAACGTTGAGCATGTTTGATATCCATCCGTCTTACGCTTTTTCGATCAGGTCACGTGTCCTGACGCGAGTTAAAGATTTTATACCCATTACAGAATAAGTGCTCAAAGCCACTAAAGAAGTTTTCACTTCAAAAATTAAAATTTTACATTTTGTTTAATGGATTTTATTGATTTAAGTATATGTATAACTGAATAGCTGCATTGGTGTATTGTATCTTTTAATGTATGTGTATACAGACAACCGTCGCGGCTCGTGCTGGCGGCGCGTGGTGGACGGGCAGTGCGAGGGCGCCGCGCCCACACCGCTGCTGCGGCAGGAGTGCTGCTGCAGCGTGGGGCTCGCCTGGGGCTCCCCCTGCGAGCCCTGCGATCCCACCGACTGCCCCTGCCCCAAGGGGTTCGCTAAGGTTAGATTCATTAATGTCTTCACTGTTGATAACATTATCGCTGTCATTAACATGGGTATCGTCATCTTGATTCTTATCATCATCATTTTTATCCTCAACATCAGTTTTGTCTTTACCAACATCCTTTATCAATTTTTAGTTTAAGGTTTGAATACTACAAAAATATGTGCGCTTTAAAAATCATCATATTTTCTCCAAAACCTTTCTAATATTTTACTTTTCATGAGAAAGCATTTAACATCTGGAGTTTCGCAAGGTTCATATCTGAAGCTATCATTTTATATAATTTTTAAAAACGACAGTGTAAGTGTGCTTAAATACTACATGAGTTGTTTGCTGACGATTAAACATTAAAATTTTCGTTTTTTGAGCTTAGTTTTATTTGAACTCAATTTTGTTTGTGTTAATAAAAATTAACTACAAGATTATAAGTTCAGAACATTTTTATAATATTAATGCCAATAAAAAATAAAAATTGATTTCTCTTTTCAGTTGGATGGTGCGACCTGTCGTGATGTGGATGAATGTATGCTCGATCCGGACCTGTGTATTGGTGGAGAGTGCGTGAACACGGACGGCAGTTATCGTTGCGATTGTCCTAATGGACTTACATTAGATTCTACAGGTATGTATTCTGTTATTTATTTTATTAATACACATAAATTGTTAAAAGGCGACGCATTTTTTATATTGTGATTAAGAGGATTTGTCAATTTGTCTATAGTTGAATAACTTGAAGCATATTAAGATTTTTAACATAATCAAATCTCATAAGATATTTACAAGCTATTGTAAAATAATGTACATAAATAATTCCACAAACTTACGACCAGACATAAATGTGAAACTCTTGTTTTAAAATGCGTTTGTACGTGTAGATTTCATTGGTATAATTTTTATGTCTTCACTGTGGTCTAAATAAATAAATAACAATAACAATCGGTCGCTAGGCAACCGTTGCGTGGACACGCGGCGCGAGTACTGCTACACGGAGTACTCGGGCGGGCGCTGTGCGGGCGCGCTGCCCGTGGAGGTGCGGCGGGCGGTGTGCTGCTGCTCCGCGCTGGGGCGCGCCTGGGGGGACGCGCGCTGCGAGCCCTGCCCTAAGAGAGGTACGGACCTAGGGGTGGACCCTGTGGAACGCCCTAATGTCACTTGGCTTACTTATTATATTTTTATGTCATAGAAATCTAAATAACAAGACACATAGAAGTGCTATAATGTCATAATTTGTATGAAAACCGCTGTCGCCAAAATCAACACATTTAAACCGATAGCTAAACAGTACACACAAGTAAACTATGCCTTTTATTGGACAGCTTGATTTTAGTGAAAACTAACTTAAATATTAAATTAAGCTTTTTAATATGTATCCTAACGCACGAATTTACGGTTTATTTTAGAATAACATCCCTAAGTATATGAGACGTTTTGTTTATTTTTGCTCCAATACGCAAAAATTCGGCTTTTCGACAACAGAGGTTGTCAATTTTAAATAGATATAACTTTGAACATAAACTCATAGAAATAAGGTTGAAATTTGTGTTAAACGTGATAATAAGAATGGTCATGGTCATATGGCATGGTAACCACCTGAGCAGCGACAATGTCACGCACGCTTCTATTGCCTTGTTATTTAGATTTCTATGTTTTATGTCATGTTATATTATGTTGAAATATTTGATCATTGGCGAAACACTTTTCAACCGACTTAAAAAAAAAAGTTTCTGAATTAGGCTGTATTTTTCATTTTGGTTTGGTCAGAAACTTTGAACTGGGTGGGATTTTGATAATTCTTTTTTTGTTCTACAAACTTTAATGCGGTTTAGTTATTGTCAAAAATAATTATTTAATTTTAAAAATTTACCTTTTGTAGCATTTTCAATACTATCCTTTCGTGGTTTTTTTTAATCACAATTTTACAGATTTTGAACAATGCGTTCGTTAATTAATTATGAATAATATACAGGAACGGACGCATTCCGCAACCTGTGCACGGCCGGATCAAGCGGTCGCCCCGGCATATGGACCCGCCCGGGCGGCCCCAACGGCACCGGCATTTGGAACCAAGTAGACGGTGGTGATGGCTTCGACGACGGCCGAGTGGTGACCTGGGGCAACCACACTGGGGACGACGAGTGGGGACAAGGAGGACAGCAGGGAGGGCCTGGGGTCACGCCTAGTCAAATGGAAGTCAATGAGTGTGCGGCCTTCCCGGGACTGTGTGGTCACGGAAGGTGCAGGAACATGGTCGGCACGTTCACGTGTGACTGCTTCCCGGGTTACGTTAAGGTAATTGAATCAATTATTATTTTGAATAATTGATCGAATATTAACTCAAATATTTTGTAATTTATTTACTTTTGCATAGAAGTTTTTTTGAATTGTCAAAATACGAAAATTTGGCCTAACATTTACATTTAATGATATTTGTTAATATGATTTTCTTCAATTTTAGCTCATTCTCAGGTAGCATTTAGAAGGATCTAAAATTATAAACTGGATTAATGTTTAAAACTCTTCCATTATTGAGTGACTAAATAACTGACTGACGAATAGCGCATAGCCGGAATTTCTGAAATTTGTTATGAATGTTTCTTTGATAGTGTAGGGGAGCAATACGAGATTCATCTTCGTTTTCATCTTCGTCTTTATTTCCATTTTCATTTTCATTTAGTGTAGTTTCACAGTAGTTTTAATTTCAGTAGCATTTCAACCAACCATAAAAAATAAACATAATAAACAAAATGCCCCATCCCCCAGGACTCCAAGAACCACTCGTGCGTGGACCTGAACGAGTGCGAGATAATGGTGAACGTGTGCGGCGCGGGCGCGTGTCACAACACGGAGGGCGGGTTCTACTGCGTGTGTCAGGACGGGTACAGGACTGATGAGCTTTCTAAGATCTGTGTTGGTGAGTATTAGAATAGAATACATTTGAAAGACACAAAATTGAAAGAAAGAAGATACATAAAATTGGACATCATGTTTGCCGAGAATTTCGTATTGTGTGTGCACTGCATTACCAGAAAAGGGTCTTGACGCTGTCTGCTGTAGTCGTAATAGGCTGCGACTACAGCGCTGGTATTCTGTCAAGACCGATTGGAGGTATTGACTCTATTGTTCTCGTATTGATATGTAATTCAAACAACCCTGCAGCAATCTGTGTTTGGATTACATACTGTTTCTTGTTTATTTCGGTAGGCAACAAATAATACAGATTTTTTTGTAGAATCTCTACTGTAACTGTGTTTCATTTCGGTATGAGGTAGTGCCTCGGGAGAGGATTAAAACACTTAGACTGCTGATTAAATACTGCGTATATTTGAAATAAAACATGCCTTAAATTAAATAGCTACAAAATTACAAACACATGTATTACTTATAGTTAGCACTTACAGCTTGATTTATCACTACATCTCATCGTAATGTCCTTTGTTATTTTGTGCCAGACTATGTTAGTAATCTTTGTTGTGAATGTCTATGGATGACGAAGTTAGGTTTGCCCGTTTTGGTACCTATCGAACATTTATAAAACTGTCGATTAATTATCACATCATCATAAAACAGTGTCTGGTATTGAAATTGTTAGCTGATAGAATAATATTATCAAAATTCATCATCAATATTATTTTCAACCTTATTTGAAAGAAAGAAGAAAGAAAGAAAAAACGTTTATTTTATGACACATAGCCTCACACATACATAATGAAAAACAATTTATACAATACTTATATGCTACAATACTTACTTACTACAATACTTAAAAATACACATTGAAGTGTGTAGTCTGTGAAGCATGATACCATTAAAAGGGGAAATCACTCGGTGAACATCTGTGACGTAAAAAAAACGTTTGCACATTTTTCAACAGCTATTGATAGTTAATGATATAACAGTGGATGAAAAATTTAAATCATTTTCTTTTATTTGTGTTTATTTCAAATATGAAATGCTTGCAGACATCGACGAGTGCGGGGAGGACCGCACGCTGTGCCGCGGCGGGCGCTGCGTGAACACTGCGGGCTCGTTCCGCTGCGAGTGCGGCGCGGGCATGGAGCTCGCGCCCAACAGGCTCTCCTGCAAGGATATCGATGAGTGCTCTATTACTTCCGGTAGGTGGTTCATTTGTTGGGGAAAATTGTTTCAGGACACAAAAACATCTATATAAGACTGAACGAATTTTAATGATTCTTGGTGTGTTGAATTTGTCTCTACTTGGATTATGAGAATTTTTTTTTTAAATTTGTAAAAAATAACAAAAAACATGAATCATGGTAAAGCCGGATCGAGCAACTTCATAGATCATATAATAATTTATTTAGTCTAAAGTTTACTATGGTGTTGGTAACACATTTTACTATTAAATGTTTGAAGGTGTCCCAAACAATTGAAAAAAAAAAAAAACGGGTTGCACTCCGGGAGTGCCGGCAGAAGTGAAAACTTGATTATTAACGTTGAGCATGTTTGATATTTTGTAATGGTATCCGTCTTACGCTTTTTCGACCAGGTCACGTGTCCTGACGCGAGTTTAAGATTTTATACCCATTACAGAAAAAGTGCTCAACGCCGCTAAAGAAGTTTTCACTTCAAAAATTAATTGATTTCTTTTTTTGATAACATATTAGGTTTATAACAAATTTATAACACAGGTATATGCAGCAACGGCGCGTGCGAGAACCAGATGGGCACATACCAGTGCGTGTGCGACGAGGGCTACGCGCAGTCCACGGTCAAGTCGCACTGCGAGGACATCGACGAGTGCGCGGAGGACCCCACGAGATGTCAGCACGAGTGTGTGAACACGCCAGGGTCGTATCATTGTGTGTGCAGGTTAGTGTTTTTTTATTAAAGGCGATAAGTTTGTATTGTAAAATAATGCAACCCAATTTTTTTGTTATGCGAAATTGGTGTAATAAGTGCGGCGTATGAAACGAAATTAAAAGTTTACACCATGGATTAATTATCTACGAGATATGCTCACAACAATTTATTATAAACAACAACACTCACAATCACTTATTAAAAGGTCGTCAATATATGCATAAGATACATTGAAGTTATAAACTTATTTGGTGAAAGTAATTTTCAAAGTCTATTGCATCTCTTATTAGAAAATCCTCTCTTTATAGATTTAGGCTTTGGATAATTTTTTGTGTGATTGTGAGGCTAGTTTTGAAGTAAAACCTCTTTAGGTGCATTTAAAGTAAATTTCAAGATCGTGTCATGACAATACCGCCACTACGAGTAAGGTAATGTTGGTATTTGAATCTTGCTAAAGCAGTTTCACTTCTGACATGTGAGCTCGGCACACACGCTCTTTTTTAAATTTTTATGTCAGTGCCAATGTTATAACGCCGTTATTTGAAGCGATCCATAGGTGAAGAATGTAAGAGGTATCTAGAGTTAAGGACATAGTGATACGTATAGAGTTAAGTTTTATATATATATGGTTTGGCGTATGCCGTAAAATAAATAAATAAATCCTTTATTTGCATTTAAACATGGTATTTCAAGGTGTTATTACTTAAAATATAATATTGCATGTTTAGCTGTTATTAAACAGCATGCATATTATTTTATTACATATCTATAAATGTCACTTAGATAAATAAATGTGTAATAGTGTCGCTTGTAAGTGTTACAACGTGTAACGTTGCAGGGAGGGGTGGCACCTGCGCGCGGACGGGCGCACGTGCCGCGACGTGGACGAGTGCGGGGGCGGCGCGCGGGTGTGCGGGGGGGGCGAGTGCCGCAACACGCCCGGCTCCTACCGCTGCGCCTGCGCCGAGGGGCTGCTGCCCGCGCCGCCCGGGGCCAGCCCCACCTGCCTCGACATCGACGAGTGCGCTGATGTGAGACACATACACAAACATAACTATAGACATGAGCACACACATGTTGACGAGTGCGCTGATATGAGGCGACTATAAACATATACATAACATAACTATAGACATACGCGCACACACAGTTGAATAGAATAACTATAAACACATACACAAGCACACACACCATATAGCATATCGCATGCGTACACGATTATGCACACGCAAGTTTCAACCGGACACATGTATCATCAAAATAATAACATTTTTAATTTGATTTTTGATTTTATAATGACAAAGCTACAGACATAACTAATTATTGTTACTAGAAAAATGTTTTCGTCATTTATAGGACTACATTTTAATTGAAATCTTAACAATAATAAAAATTGAGAAGTCAAATCAGTTAACGGATTTTAAACGCGATTTATTAATTACTTTGTTAACTCTTCGTTTATTACACTTTACTGACTGAAATAATTAATAAATTGCGTTTAAAATGTACTAAAATAAATTGAATCAAATCAACATTACAAAAATTTCAAACTTTCGATAAAAACTACCCTCACTTTTACAGATTGAAGACCTCTGCGGTGCCGGCGAGTGCCGCAACACGATCGGCAGCTTCGTGTGCCGCTGTCCCGACGGGTACAGCGTGAAGCCGGAACAGGGACCCGCTTGTACGGACGATGATGAGTGTGAACTGGGCACTTGTGACTGTCACCCCTCGGCGGATTGTATTAACTTGCCGGTAAGTTTGGTTTTGGTCCTTCGAGCCGGATTCGTTATTAAAGGTGCAATGATTTGTATGGTGTTAATTTTTTTTTATATTGAAATATTTATTGTCTTAATGTGTCGGTTAGATAGGATTTTGTTTGGTCCTTCGAGTTGAATTATAAAAAATATTAGTTTGTAATAATTTTTATAAGTTTTACATTGGAATAAATATACCAATATTATAAACCTGAAGAGTTTGTTTGTTTCAATACGCTAATCTCGGGAACTACTGGTCCGATTTGAAAAATTCTTCGAGTGTTAGATAGCCCATTTATCGAGGAAGGCTATAGGCTATATATTAGTGTCCTATACGATTTACTTTGGTATTTTTAGGGCTCATTCCAATGCCGCTGCCGTGACGGTTGGCGCGGTGACGGTGCCTCGTGCGAGGACGTGGACGAGTGCCTCACGAACAACGGCGGCTGCCACCCGCGCGCCGCCTGCCGCAACACGGACGGCTCCTTCGTGTGCCTGTGTGACACTGGTTATAAGGGCGACGGGTGAGTTGTCACACACACACGCAAATATATTCACATACATACGTAAAATAAGCACACATACGCTCATATACGCATACACGTGATATGAGAATGAGGACGAGGAAACGGAAGAGGACGTTATTTTTCCGTAAATTTTATGTTTTCATCATTAGCTTCGCGCAACCGTCATAATATATCGCTAATGTGGGTATTGTATCTATGAAAACATAATCTTAAACGGACGGGTTGCCAGTTAGGGGTGTACACATAGACTTTTAAAAATTCACCTAATAAAAAAAAAATGCGTCTGGAATTTTATTAAAAATTTTTATGTACTCAGCGCATGCAAGACTATACGCTCCTTTGAACATATTACATAAACGGTAGGACACCCTATATTGAATTTATTAATATTTTCCGCAGGTATTCATGTGTGGATATTGACGAGTGTGCGAATGACCCGACTCTATGCGAAAACGGACACTGTACTAACACGCCCGGCGCTTACGAGTGCGATTGTGACGTCGGCTTTACTAAATCTCAAGATGGAAAGCAATGTCTAGGTATGTATGAAGTTTGTAGTGGAAAATCAATTTGTAATTCTTGAGCATAAAAAAAAATAAAAATAAAGTCTAATTTTCGTTTATTTCATATCAACAACGTAGAGCTTCATGCCAATTCAATTGTTTTATAAAGTTTCGAAAAAAATTTCAAAATTGTGAACTTTCAAGTTTCCTTCTCAATTGTGTTATTGACGGAACAATATGCTTTTGTTTTACTTTCCTGAAAAAGTTTTGGTTCTTAAAAGTTTTCTTTTCAATGTTACTATGTTAAATTAAATTGTATTTTACCATATTGTGATGTTTTTTTATTGTGTTTTCAGACATGGACGAGTGCGCGACGTTCGACAACGTGTGCGTGTTCGGTCGGTGCGTCAACACGTACGGAATGTTCAAGTGTATCTGTGACAAGGGTTACCAGTCTGATAGTATTGATGATTGTGAGTATTTTTATATTTTATTTGGTTCCCAAATTGAAATCAACACATTGATATGTACATAATATAGACACAATAATTTAAATTTTATTTTCTATCTACAATAACGACTTAATTTTAATAATGGATAGGAAATGTATTTGTGGAAGTTAGTTATAGAATGTTAATTACAAAACGTTTAATCATTTTAATATTTTACATTTTTTTAACAATGCACGTTCTTGTATCTATGGCTATACCCTTTGAAGTACTGTTTAAAAATCATAGTGTCAAAAAATATGATTATTCAAATAAATTGCAATTGCATTATAAAATTCTTTATTTATTTTATTTAATTCTTTATTGCACACAAAAAAGAAATAAATGAAAATAAATTATTGTATTATATTCAATGTAATAATTTTCAGTGATGCCTGGTTTCAACTGCACGGACGTGGACGAGTGCAAGTCACCACAATCCTGTCAGTATGGAGAGTGCATCAATACGCAAGGCTCTTACATTTGCCGCTGCCCGCCCAACTACGAGCTTGTGTCTGATGGAACTGCTTGTTACGGTATGAATATACCTTTATTTGCATGTATAGCAAAGGACCAAAGATAGAACCTTGTTAGACCCCTCTAGAGATATTAGTATATTTTTGTTTATTGTGCGTAAATACATTTTAAATGAATATTTTTTAATATGTCTGTTATTATAATTGAAGGTTTAAAAGCTTTTAAGTCGGTTTATTTCATAAAAAAGCTAAACTTGATAGCATAGTAATAAAGTGTACTGAATCGAATGCTTAAGCTGCATATTTTGTACCAGATTCGCGCAAAGCTCGTTGTTACGCGAAAGTGGATCTCCGTTCCGGCACAGAGCAGTGTCGGGACAGTGATGAGCTCTCTGAAGACGGCACCATGGCTGCTTGCTGTTGTTCTGTTGGTAAGGGACTTGAAGTTTCTTTGCCTGTGGTCAAAAACTTAATAATAATTATTTTAATGATTGTTTTCTAAATTGATGTGAATAGTATTCATGCATTTTAAGTGTGATGGGTTATTTTTGACACTTGTTATTTGAAAAACCTGTGGCATAGTAATAAATAATTAGAACTGTTATGTTTGAAAATTGTTTAATTAATAGTCTGGTAGTTAAATTTAACTCTTTAAATACATTTTTCTTTGAATGCAATTACTACTTGTATGTATCTCGCTATATCTATAGGTGCTGCATGGGGTAACTACTGTGACTTATGTCCGGAGCCCGGCTCTGAGGCGTACCGGCAACTTTGCCCCGGTGGACCCGGCTACCAACCTGTTTTGGAACCTGTGAGTCAATTATTTATTTATTGTTTCTGAATATATTATTTTCTTGATGAAGTAAAATTTTTTGGAGTATCTGGTCAGTTTCCGGAAAAAAAAATGTTGCAATACTTTTTATCGCAGAAAAATAATATTTTTGAAAGTACATCATTGTATTATTTCGGTATTGGTAGCACGTTAGTAGATTTTTATGTTGAATTTTAATGTCACTTTCATTCACAAGCATTCATAAGTGAAAGTTTAAATTGTTTAATTATGACATCAGAAGTGGAATTTATATCTGTATTTGGGTCGTAATGTAATTCTTCTATTTATTAATGTGTGTTATTTGTCAATAGCCGTCGTACGTAGTGACGCTGGCGGACATCGACGAGTGCTCTGCGCACGCGGGGCTGTGCGCGCACGGCACGTGCACGAACACGTTCGGCTCGTTCGTGTGCACGTGCGGGCCGGGCTGGCGGCTGGCCGACGCGCTGCGCTGCGAGGACGTGGACGAGTGCGCGGGGGCGGGCGCGTGCGGGCCCGGCGTGTGCCGCAACCTGCCCGGCTCCTACGTGTGCCTGTGTCCTGAGGGATACGTCGCCATGCCCAGCGGCAGTGAGTGACACACTCTAATGGTTTATTGTGATTCACAGGTTATAAGGGTGTTACATTGTATGAGGTGATCCGCTGTGATCTGCCTTGTGGCTTAAAATTTTTAAAAATTATAGATAGATAATTAATTCTTAAACCGATTTATACATTTATACCATTATTATGTTGTTGTTTATACTAAGCAAAAAACTAATACAAATCAAATCAAAACAAATAAAGCTATAGTAAAGCCATTTTAATAGGCAACATTTGACAGTTTAACAAAATTCAACAACCTAACCTAGTAACGACGACATAGAATAACATGATATTTCGTTTTATTAGAACTGCACATTTCCTTAACTTTTTTCAATTAAGGCTGCAGTCTAGCAAAATTGCGTTTTCAACAAGTTATTTGACAATTTTTTCCCGGCTAATGAAATGATAAACTGAATTTTTTTTTCTTGTTTATCAATTAGTGTTATATACGCAATGCGCGTGAATTTTTTCACATTTGTAAAGTTACTTTATGTTACCTTAATCAGGCCTTCAAGATAAGTCTCTTTCCTCCAAAGACATTTCGAGCTAAGTTTGTGCACTCACTACGTTGCAACCGATTACAATTTACACAATCTGATCAGCGCATTATTATCCTTATATAGTCGTTATTAAAAACTGCTGAATACAATTGCCGAAAAACTTATGATTTTCTTAATTAGAACGTTATAAATTCATTAAATTTCCCATTTTTTGCCTTACAAAATCTATTGATAAATACTGCTAAAAGTTATTTTTTCCATTAATTTATTCGAGTTGGTTGAAGACCAATGAGTATTAATCCTTTAAAAAAAATTTTTTTTTAATTTTGATAATTCTTTAAATATTAAAAAAATATTTAAAATAATTAGGAAAAATCCTAGCGAATTTCTTTAGTCGCGCTCCTTGGGCCGGAGCGTTCTGACGTGTGTTCTACGCTCGATTTTCCTTCATACCGAAGTGAAAGTTGCTCTACTTCATTAAATTTAATATTTTTGTTAATTGATTATTTTTATCTTAGTTTTGTGCAAATATTCGTATTTTTTAAACATTTGATTTCGATATGGAAAATAAACGAAAAAAATACGCGTGTAACTACTAGAAAAAAAATTATCTTCGAACATAAAGTTAATGAAACCAAATAGATTGCAAAGGTGATTGGCAACAATTTCTTTATTTTACGGGGTGTCAGTAAAGGGATGTATATTTCTTTAAAACTAAAGTAAGCTCATAAAATTTCTTATAATATAATTTTTTTGAAGTTCCAAAAATGTTTATATTTCGTTTGAGAAATACGAAATATAATATAAACTTGTATTGAGAACTTGAACTTCCCAAGTTCATGCGGGGAAATCCCCATACGGGGAAAATGATTTGTTTACTCCAAAATTGATCCGAGGTGTTTTAATTTTTTCTTCTAGTCATTTTCAACGTAGCGGCATGTTGTTTGATTATTAATTTTGTAACTTAAATACAGGATGTTGGTTTTATATTCTGATCTTACAGACGCGCTGACAAATTTAGTCCGCCATTTCTAGTTTAGTCTACCAACTCTAAGTACCAATATTAAAACGAATGGATTATCATCACATCATCAAAACTCAGATGTAATGGAAGATCACAATAACATAGAAAATTCAGTGGGTGTTGAGAACTAAACAAACAGAAGTAACAGAGACGCGAAGAATAAAAAAAGAGGACGAAAACGATAATTCGTTGATGCTTTCCCTTTTCGACGTATTGTTAGGGTACATCACCAATCTGCAAAAAACAAAACTGAAGATTCCCAATTGCTGATTAAAAATGAAAAACAAATAATCGACAACAGTGGTGAAAATTTGCTGATCACAATGAAACATCCTTCAGTGGTAGCAGATTTACTCATTTAAAATGTATCGGTGAACAGCGTAAAGGAGAGGAGGACAGGAAAACATTATGAATGTGGATGGTGGATTGTATACAGGGTGTAATCGATAAGTATGTGCAGGCGATTATGACGTTTTTATTGCAGGTATCAAAAAACTTAAAACTGATATCGAAATTACTTTACCTAATGAGCAAAATGACAATAATAACTTTTTAAAAGTATAACGAGAAATATCTAAAAAATTTACTTTTTACACTCCCATATCAAAAAGGGAAAATGGGACTAGTAGAAGTTAAATGTCTAATTCCGGCAAAAGACATGAATGCGGAAGATGCGGTTAAAAAAAAATTTAATATTTGAAATACAATGCAAAAAATAACACTTTTGTCATAGATAAGAATCATGACTATTTTTTCCAAATTCAGGGACAACTAAACGTTGCAGAAGCAGAAGTCTGCTTATTTGCTGTTTGGACTGGAGTGAATCATTCGTTAAAAATAGAATATATAAAAAAGTATGTAACGTTTAGGCAAAATAAAATGATGGACCATTATCAAGATTTTACATAAATTGCCTACTGTCAGAATTGATTGATTCGAGACTTCAGCATTCGATGCCCATCAAGGACCCATCCTATATCATTCAAGCGATTGAAAAAAAGAGATAAATCCAGTGCAACCGATAAAGCATCAAAATGCTAGCAAAAGATTTATTAGGTTTATCAATATAAATCTATATATTATACATAATATAATAAATCTGTGGAAGACGCGAAGACTGACATCCGCGCGGACGGAGTCGCGGGCGGAAGCTAGTCAGAAATAAATATCTTCTGTTTTCATTTGCGTATTTTTCTATTTTATAATTTTTTAACACAAACATTACATTTTTTTTATTATATACAAAATTTGTTTATCCGCTTTATTAGTTAAACTGAACAACTTTCACTAAGAAACTTAGGTCGAAAAAAATGTATAGAGTTATGCATTTTGTATGGAAAGCTTATTTTTTTTTTATATTTCGTCCAAATTTCTTTGTAAAAGTTGATCAGTTATATAAACATGAAGTTGAAGATATCAATAGAAAGTATTCGCAAATTTTGTGTACTGATAAAAAAAATCACCCGGTGTAATTTTCACGAAAATTGTTTCAAATTGTCATTTTTGGTACTTATTACGAATATTAAGTTATACGAATGATTTAATTTTTAAAAATTAAGTGGAGCAACTTTCCCTTAGTACATTTGTATTATTTACATATAGGATGACAGGATGCATTTGTTTGCACTACTAGACCAAGCCCTTAAGATTACATATTTACAATAATAATGACCGATACAAGTAATTTTAAGATTTGATTTTACTGATAAATCATTCTAAACATAATAAACAATTTTTGAATTAAAGAACTGACGTCACTACAATTTTGTGTCAATAAACTTTTTTCTTTTTAAATACCGGAGACGTTACTCTAAAAATCGAAATCAGACATCTAGAATCGAATGCGTTGATTACTTGTGAATACAAATCATCATAAATTAATAAATGTGTTTGTGTGAATTGTAACAAATTTTTCAAGTCCGTATCGATTAATTCACTTTAATCGATGTTTTTAAACAGGGCCTTTAGACAAACGTACCTAACGCCATGGAATAGAAACTGCTAACGCTAATTATTGACATAAGCTCATGACATTTTGGTAATGGTTCGGTCACAATACCAAAGACGACGACGACCACGACCAAAATTCCAATCTTGCCGAAATTTGTTCAAAATCAAAATTAAAATCTCCCGTCATTCTAGTACTCGGAAATAAAAAATTTCGAGGGCAATTAATAAAAAAAAATAGGTTTTTTGCGATTTTCGCCGAGACGGTAAGTTTATCATACAATCACCTGAACCAAAATTGTAGATCATCTAATTATCTATAAAAAAGGTTAAATACATTTTTTTCTAGGAGCCACCATTTCTATGAAAAACCTGTTTGTTTATCAATTGATCTCAAAAAATTTTTTTCAAAACACCAATACGACAGGAAATTCTTAAATTTCATTTTTAATTGTGTTTTGCACAATTTTATTTAATTGCGACTGGATGAAAATTTTTTTCGTGGTCGTCTTTGTCGTTGGTAGGTCGACCGAATCCTTAGGCAAAACATCATACGCTTATGTCAATTTCCATCGATAGCGTATTCTATTCCTTGGCGTTTTGACGTTCGTCTCGGCCTGCAGGTTACCTCTCTTCGAAAATAAAATTGATAGACGTCAAATGTTGCCTATTAAATTGGCTCGACAATAAAATAAAGCCCTGTGTGTGGGTGTGGGTAGGGGAGTGTCAGCCAGTCCCGTGTAACGCTCGTGGTGTCCACAGAGGAGTGCGTGGACGTGCGGCAGCGGCAGTGCTACCTGGAGTGGGACGAGGACCGTGGGACGTGCGGCGGGCCGGTGGGCGTGCCGCAGACACAGTACCTGTGCTGCTGCAGCGTGGGCCGCGCGTGGGGCGCCCCGTGCGAGGCGTGTCCCACGCGGGGGTCCCGCGAGCACGTGGCGCTGTGCGGCGAGAAGCCGGGCGAGTACATCAACCCGTGGACCAACGAGACGCGGCCCATCGACGAGTGCGAGCTGATGCCGCAGCTGTGCAAGCCCGGCGCCTGCCACGACACGCCCACCGGCTTCCAGTGCGGATGCGACCACGGGTCGGTGCTACATTGCTTATTAATTCTATGCTTTGTCTTGCTTCCTTGCTGTAAAACACTAAATTTGGTGCTAACAAGTTTCTTTTTGCGTATAAACTTATATTGATAAAAAAATATATTATTAAAATGTTTTTCGTAGTAATTAATTAAAATTACCATAATGATTAATTGATTACCATGTCAACACTATATAAACATATATCGAATTATTATAATTTCCCAGCTACGAACACGACAACACATCGCACCTGTGCCGCGACATCGACGAGTGCACCCTGCACCACTCGCCGTGCCGCGGGCTCGCGCAGTGCGTCAACCTGCCCGGTGCTTATGAGTGCAAGGTTTGTCGCTGTGTTATGCAAATTTAATCTCTAAATGTTTGATTATTGAAGTGAAACTTCTTTATCGGGGTTGGAAAAAAATTTAAGTGTAACATTTTTTCGTTACGCGTGACATTTTTCCGTTACACGCCATCTTGTTCTTATCCCAACCACGCATGATTCGACGTTGAAAAATAAGGTTATAAAAAAGTTTCACTTCTTACGTGTGTACACTTATAGTACACGCACACATCTATACAAATATTATAAAGAGGAAAGGTTTGATTTTTTGTTTGTTTGTATGAATTGAATAGGCTCCGAAACTACTTGGCAGATTTGAAAAATTCTTTCACTGTTGGAAAGCTACATCATTTCTGAGTGACATAGGCTAGGTTTTATCCCGGAAATCCCACGGGAACGGGAACTATGCGGGTTTTTTTTTGAAAACGCCGGCGAAGCCGCAGGCGGAAAGCTAGTTTTTTATATTTCTCATTCACTTGCAATAATATATTTTAAATGATTTCATCTATTTTACATATTATTATCTAAAACTATTTTCCGTAGCATACTATAGATAACAGAATGACACTGACTTGCGGCATCAACTGGGTATCAATTTTTTTTAATTCTTTTTTATGAATTTATTTCCCAGTGTCCCGCGGGCTATCGGCTGACCAGTTCGCTGGACGAGTGTGAGGACGTGGACGAGTGTGACGACGCGCGCCTGTGCGAGCACGGCGACTGTCGCAACACTGTGGGCTCTTATCGGTCTCTATACTGTATATTTCTACACTAATATTATAAAGAAGAAAACTGTTTGTTTGTTTGTTTGATTGTAATGAATAGGCTCATAAACTACTGGACCGATTTTAAAAATTCTTTCACCATTCGAAAGCTACATTATCCACGAGTAATATGTATAGGCTATATATTATATCATCACGCTAACTGCTAAGACCAACAGAAGCGGAGTAATGCGGGTGAAACCGCGCGGCACAACTAGTATGTTATATACAGGGTGTCCCACCGATGGTGTACTAAGCGCTAAAGGACTTGTAGTATTGCATACGCTGACAACATAAAAAATATTTAAGCAACAAAACGACTTCGACGTATACCGTCTGTGAGACACCCTGTATACGTATTGTCTCTACATAAAATTGTGACGTATTTGTAGATAATAGACAGAAAAGTAGTCCAGTAAATTGTAGCACTAAAATGTGTACTTCAAAAACAAAATGTGACGTACAGCAACTACTAATAATTAGACTAGCAATTGTGCGCAATTGTCCGTAACTAAACTCTGCCTATGTTTATATTCTGCAGAGTTTTCTAATAAGATGTTTATTTTAATATGTTTTATGCATCGCACTGGAAATTATTTTCAATGGAATATAATATCATAAATATTTATTCTAATCTAAACAGTTACTTATCACTCAAAGAAGTGACCTATTTTGATGAACCCTATTGACCCTTGGATAGGATGTGTTATTTATACAGGTGTATATTTTTCCATGGAATAGCTTAGTGTACAGTTTGTTTTGCTTACGATAGCTCAATGGCACTTAAAATTGTTATTATCGTTATATTGTTCACTTCTGAAAGGTTGTCCTGTTTTCATGTATACTATATCTGTATAATTGTATATTTTTTTCATTTTAATAATATAATTAAATCGGTTCAAATTTTGATAAAAATATATTGAAATTCAGAACGTGCTATCATAATGTATTTTACTCTTCCAATTGTTCAGACCAGTGTACTTGTCATTTTCATGACTAAAATTTATTCAGTACATTATTCAGATAGGAGTAACAACTAATCCGTCCTTCTTTGTTTGCCCCCTTTACTTGTATGGTTGGTTTCTGCAATGTTTTTATTTATTTTATCTTTAATACATATTTTGCCAATGATGTATTATCTCAATACAAAATCGCCTCTAAAACAAGCACTATAAGGTTGAATATCTCGTGTGTAGATGCGAGTGCAAGCCGGGCTACACGCTGCGCGACAACGCGTGCCGCGACGTGGACGAGTGCTCGCGCCCGCGGCCGCTCTGCCGCAACGGCACGTGCGAGAACCGGCCCGGCTCCTACGTGTGCCACTGCGATGACGGGTTCAAACCCGGCGCTAATAACGACTGTATTGGTGAGTGCGGGTGTGCTCCACCCAGGGCGCATAAATCACCTATAAGACCCAAGTGGTCTATTCGCGACCCGTGAATGATGAACTTGAATGACCGATGAATTTGAATTTGAATTTGAATTTGTTTTTTTTTAATTTTCAGACATAAACGAGTGCCGCGAGGGCGGCATGGTGTGCCGCAACGGGCGCTGCCGCAACACGGTGGGCGGGTTCCGCTGCGAGTGCGCGAGCGGCTACACGCTGACGGCGGACGGCCGCAACTGCCGCGACGTGGACGAGTGCACCGAGCTGCCCGCGCCCTGCGGCCCCGACGGCTCCCCGTCCTGCACCAACACTAACGGCGGGTGAGTGCACGGTGGGGGGGGGGGGGGGGGCAGCTGCGAGTGATAATACACACAATTAACAAGAAATAATGACAAAACACAGAACATTTCAAAAAAGAAATAGGAAATCATAAACACAAATTCGATCACTGTCAGGCTGTCCTACAGTTCCAGCACATGTACTTATATGTATAACTAATTTGACACTTATACACCAAATAATAAACCAATATATCTCTGTGCCCAGATACGAGTGCTCGTGCGGTGCGGGCTGGCGGCTGGCGGGGCGCCGCTGCGTGGACCGCGACGAGTGCCGCGAGCTGCAGTACGTGTGCGCCGGCGGGGACTGCCACAACTTTAATGGCGGGTGAGATATAACTAAAGCTTTCGATCTAGTTCACTATGATTTATTATTGAATAGTTAAATTCGACGTACTTGATTTGCGGAGATAATTATTGGGGAAAATAGGAAACAGAGCTTCATTATTACTAGGACTCAGAAGATCAATGAGATAAACTTCCAAATTAGATTATACCTAGTGTGGTGTACCTCAAGGATGTGTTTAAGGGCCTATTCTGTTTTTATTGTATATCAATGATATTCTTGGTTTTACAGATAAATGATTCGATTGCAAATTTTGACATTATGAATTCTGACAACATTGACAATTATAATAATAATTTAGGGAAAAAAAGTAAATATTGCAAATACTGAACACATATAATTATGTCGTACTGAACTCAAAAGAAAAGTTCATTTTTTAGATATCATTTTAATTTAAACTTATTCCCGATTAATGTGTTCCCCAGCTACCGTTGCGACTGTCCAGCCGGCTGGCGGTTCGACCAAGCGGCTGCTCTTTGTGTGGACGAGCGCAAGGAGCTATGCTACGACGAGTGGTCCAACGGGAGGTGTCATCGTGCGCGCCCGCTGCAACTGGGACGCCCGGAGTGCTGCTGTTCTGAAGGTAAGGGGGGGAGTAGTATTCCCTTCCCATCTTTTTAGTTAATGTCTGTCCCATAGGGATGGACTTATACATAGATATAGAGGTTAAAGACTTTTCAATTCAATTGGATGTTATCAGCCACATGTAAATCGAAATTTGCCTACTTTAGAAAGATTAAACTCAAAATATAAGACAGAGAGATGACAAAATAGCTGTACCACAGGGTAGCTGTAGCTCACAGGAGCATAGTGCTACTGTGATGTTAAATAAATGATTACTTAAATATTTCAGGTGCTGCATGGGGTAGATATTGTGAACGTTGCCCAACGCCTGACTCACCGGAATTCTTACGTATTTGTCAAGGTGGAATGGGAAGACCTAATCTTACACAGGTAAAGTACAGAATTATTTCTACTTTTCTTAAATCATTCAGTTGTGTTATGATTGTACTAGTACATTATTCATAAAATCGGTAAAATAGACTCAATTTTTTTTATACAGTTTGATATATTTTTTAATTTTATAGCATTGAAATGATTTATAAATGAGATTTTTTTTAAATTTTCTACTCTTTATTTCTTACTCTTATCCGACGAGGCGAAAGACGCGAGTTCGAATGCCGCTTCGTCATCGATTTTTTAAAAATGTCTTAAATTGCTTTTTATAATTATTTATATACGTGTACACGCGTGTATATTTTGCGTCTGAGTGTTTCTTCGTGCACATTTCTGTAATCGATCTGTGTGTGTATTTGAGCTCAATATTGTGTAGGACCTGGACGAGTGCGCAGTCCGGCCGGACGTGTGCCGCGGCGGGCGCTGCGTGAACACGGACGGCTCGTTCCGCTGCGAGTGCGGTGCGGGCTACGTGCTGGACCCGAGCGGGCTGGCCTGTGTGGACGCGGACGAGTGTGCGGCCGACCCGCGCGTGTGCGGCAACGGGACGTGTACTAACACGCCCGGCGGGTACGAGTGCAGGTGCAATATGGGCTTCACGCAGGGACCGCAACAGGTCAGTTACAGTGTTTAACAGTGTTTATAGTGATTTAATTTGTCGTGATTCTGTAAACTTTTATATGGTACAGAGATATTATATTATTATCTTTTAGAGCTTTGCGCTCACGATTTTGTTCATTCGGTCAAAGAAAGTTAACAATTGATATGCATATCACATTTTTAATAATATAGTGTCTGTCATATAAGTATTGCAATAATAGGTTTCGGAAAAATTCAAATGCGCATTGTAATAGATCTTTCCACGGGAATTACATGTTTTACAAATTACATCACAAAAAGGTAACCTATAACATTATCTAGCCTTCTACAATGTGACGTAAAAGAACTCAAAAAAAAGACGGGTTGCACTCCGGGAGTGCCGGCAGAAGTGAAAACTTGATTATTAACGTTGAGCATGTTTGATATCCATCCGTCTTACGCTTTTTCGATCAGGTCACGTGTCCTGACGCGAGTTTAAGATTTTATACCCATTACAGAAAAAGTGCTCAACGCCGCTAAAGAAGTTTTCACTTCAACACTTTCGCATTTATAATGACATACAAAACAGTCATTAATTTTCACTAAACTTCGTTTAACATGTTTTTAACACATCCGTTTCCAGACATGCGTGGACATAGACGAGTGCGCAGAAGGGCGCGCGTCCTGCTCGTTCCGCTGCCACAACACGCTGGGCTCGTTCCGCTGCACGTGCCCGTTCGGGTTCGCGCTGGCGGCCGACGGCGTGCACTGCCGGGACGTGGACGAGTGCGCGGCCGACGAGGACGTGTGTCCGCACGCGTGTGAGAACGTGGTCGGCTCCTACATCTGCAAGTGTCCGGAAGGTGGGTGTTGGTGCTAGTGATAGTGGTGTAACGTGTTATGTAAAAATAGTGGTGTACTTGAAAAATTAAAAGAAGCATTTTTTCTTCATTTTAATTTATAAGAATTTTTAAGTGCAAAGTTAAGTGCAAACAGGGGCTTTTTATAAAAGCATTACATCCAAATACAACTTATTTCGATTGTTCATTGCAGCCATATTTCTTTCTTTACACATAATAAGAAAATTACAGCTTACATTCCTCTTTTTTAATTAGAGTGCAATTCAACCATAAACTTAAAGGGAAAATAGGCCTAGTAGGTTAAATGGTTACCTATCTTAATCTCGAATTTTAATATTACGAATATCATAATCCAGAAAACGTTTGGACATTTTTTCATAACCCCGAATTTTAAAATTTCGAAGTTTTGTTTGCCATATAATCGCAACTCCGAATTTCATTTGCCCATTTCTTTATTTGTACGACGTTTTACAATCCAGACGAATGAATTCCAGACATACGAAATCTAAATGCACAAAATCCAGATGACCGTAATCCATATGCACGAAAGCCAGATTTTTAAAACACAAATTTTTGAAATACAGTTAATTGATATCCAGACAAACAATGTCCAGATTTTTGAAATTCCAATAAACGATATCCAGCAAAACGTAATCCTTCCAGGGGGACGCAGCACGAACCTAACCTAACCTTCTGAATAAATTTTAACACTTTAACCTTTCTGTAATGGGCAAGTAAAACAATAGCGAGTCGGTTCTGGCACTCGCCGGCCGCTGCCGCGGCACGCTCGCTTCGCTCGCTCGGCTCGTGCATGGGGGGTCACAGTTCAAACCTAACCTAACCTACTGAGTCGAATTTGATACTTAAACCTTTCTGTAATGGGCAAGTAAAACAATAGCGAGTCGGTTCTGGCACTCGCCGGCCGCTGCCGCGGCACGCTCGCTTCGCTCGCTCGGCTCGTGCATGGGGGGTCACAGTTCAAACCTAACCTAACCTACTGAGTCGAATTTGATACTTAAACCTTTCTGTAATAGGCAAGTAAAACAATAGCGAGTCAGTTCTAGCGTGGGGGTCGTAGTTCAAATCTAACCTACTGAGTCGACTTTGACACTAAAACCGGTCTGTAATGGACAAGTAAAACAATAAATTTACTTACTGACAATGTTTATTTTCAGTCGATAGTAATAGTATAATCACGATTGTATGGAAATCAAATAAAAAGATTATGAAAATCTGGCAATAGTTTATCTGTTATACGATTATATGGGAACCAAATAAAAAGATTATGAAAATTTGGCAATAGTTTATTTGGAAAATGGTACGATGGGAAACAAAAAAAAGTATTCTGAGAATCTGGTATATTGAGATCTGGATAATGAGAATACGGGAAACAAAAAAATACTTTTTAAAAATCTGGTTTTGGTGCATCTGGAAATTGATTCATCTGGGAAATTAAAAAAGGAATTTTAAAAATTTGTCATTCATTACATCTGTCTTTTAAAAGTTCTAACAACCGTTTTCGGGGTTTTAAGATTCGGGTAATAGAAATTCGAGTTTTTAATAGGTTACCAGGTTAAATAAAACAAATGAATTAATCAAAACTCTTTATTATCAGAAAGGAAATACAGTACAGTAATAATAGTCTAACCATCGTATTACTAAGCATGTTTTCACTTTATCAGGCTACAGACGCACATCCGCACCGCATGACGCCGAAGACGCGTGTGAAGACGTCGACGAGTGCGCGGAGACCAGCGACAAGTGTGCGCCCGGCGTGTGCATCAACACGGACGGGGGATACACGTGCGACTGTGACGCGGGTTACGAGCCGAGTGAAGACCTGCACGCGTGTATAGGTAAGTCAAGATACACACACACACATACACACACGTATGTCATGTGCAATAACACGCAATCACACGTAACATATGCTATCAAATGCGATGACCCGCAATAATACTATATCACATGCAGTCACACGCAATGACACGTAATCACACGCGCTCACACCCTATCACACCCTATGACACGTTATCACACGTAATGACACGTAATCACACGCGGTAACACTATCACACGTAATGACACGTAATTTATTTATTTATTTATTTATTTATACATCTTTGACTTACAGTACAAAACATACCAAAACGCACAAAGATAACAATTATTACAAAGTCTGACTTAAAAATAAGGTACAATTAGAGACAAACGATACAATATTAACATTAAATAGGTCCACTTCAGATTTAGCACGTAAAATTTTTTTTAACAAATTGAAAAATCACGTAATGACACGTAATGACACGTTATCACACGTGCTAACACAATATAACACGTTATCACACGTAATCACACGTAATGACACGTAATCACACGTAATCACACGCGCTAACACACTATCATACGCAATAATATGCAATAACGCGCTTTAAACAAAATATAAACCACGGTGATGCTTTTTACCAATTTTTACTACAGCAAAATTAAAATCACAATACAGTTAACGACATTTCATGCCTGAATCGCTCTACTTTTTATCAAGTTATAATAATTATTATATTATATAATTTAAATGTTCATAATATTATTTCAGACCGCAGAACGGGCACGTGCCACCGCTCGCTGGTGTCGGGCCGCTGCGTGCCCGAACCATGGCCCAGAGCTATTGCTTCTACTCCTGTACCGGCGACACAAGTTACCAAGTATGTTGACTTTGTAATTTCGGTGTAATTGTGTTGAAGGATGGCTTGGCTATAGCTGATTTAGATTTTTTAATAAAAAAAATAATTACTAACTTCCTATTGTCTTCAATATCCTAAAAGACTTGAACATTCAAAAAACTTTACATATCAGTTAAATGGGCTGTTTTCAAAATTTTTCATTTTTCGAAAAAGCTTGTTTGCTTAACAAAAAAGCCGGTTTAACTCTCGATAAAAAATTATAATTAATACTTACAGATAGATTTAAAATTTTTGAATTGAATGATTATTTTTTATAACCAAGTTGCGATTAATACGAGTGGAGTATCAAATAAAAGTAATGCAAAATAGTCACATCAGTCTGCTGGCTACTACTAGTCGAGTATCTATATAAATATTTTTATGTTTACCTTTCTAGAGCGCAATGCTGCTGCACGATCGGCATGTCGAGCTATACTCTGCGTCCATACATACTCAAGCTAATTTAAACGTTTTCAGAGCGCAATGCTGCTGCACGCTGGGCATGGCGTGGGGCCCGGAGTGCGAGCTGTGCCCTGCCCCGGGCACAACCGCCCGCATGGAGCTGTGCTCTCGCGCCAACCTGTTACCACGCCCCGACCTGATTGATAACGAGCTGGTGGCCGTTGGGGACGTGCTGGATGTGGACGAGTGTGCGCTCATGGCTGGCCTGTGCGCGCCTGGCCGCTGTGTTAATACTATTGGCAGGTGGGTTGCGTCTTCCGAAGAACATCTTTTCGTTTATAACATAGATAAAAATAAATTGTTTTGTTGGATCTGTTATGTTTGTTATCTAGATGTAAGATTAAATTTTTCAAGTTTACATCCTGCACATGTATTTTGACGTTGTCATGCAATTTGAGTGATAGCTTTCACATAATTTTGAAATGTTTGGAGTAAATTTAACTACATACTGATATTCAGTTTAAGAGAAACAACACTACGACTCAATTATTATCTAAACATGTTACTGTTATGTTACTTTTCACTTACTAGTGTTGAAATAAAATTGTTTCTTACGGAGGTTTCCTAAAAAAGTATAACTTCGTTTGATTTTTGAGTTGAGTTTGAAAAATAAATTACTACATTCACATTCCCTCAGTTTCCGCTGCGTGTGCGGTCTGGGCTACAAAGCAGCGGGCGACGTGTGCGCGGACGTGGACGAGTGCAGCGCACGGCGCGCCCCGTGCGAGCAGCTGTGCCGCAACACGGACGGCTCGTACGAGTGCCTGTGCCGAGCGGGCTACGAGCTGGACGAGGACGGCGCCAACTGCCGCGACGTGGACGAGTGTGCTACCGGCGCGCACACGTGCCAACAGACGTGTACCAACACGGAGGGATCGTTTGAGTGTTCTTGTCAAGAGGGTTATGAGAAACGGGGCGATGCGTGTGTCGGTAGGTGTTTGGATTTTGGTGGAGGATATTATCAGGTCGAATTATTGAAATATGTAGTTTTTTTTAAGTTAAATGCATAAATTTTTGAATTTTAGAAGGAGTGAAGTTAATTTTCATTTGTATATACTGGTGTTTAAAGAGGACACATTCATAAATAACGCTATTCTTGCTGTTATTTTGTTTATTTTTTTACTTTCTTACCTGGATGACTTATTCGTTGTAATGTAAAAATTTAAAACTCGGAACCAATAAACATGTTTTTATTGTAAATACTTTGTTATATATCCGCAGACATAAACGAGTGCCACGAGGAGGGCATATGCCCGCCGCCCGGCAAGTGCGTGAACCTGCTGGGCTCGTTCCGCTGCGTGTGCCCGCGCGGCTTCCGGCTCGACCTGAGCGGCGAGCGGTGCCGGGACCGCGACGAGTGCGAGGACGGTCGTTGTCAGTCGCCCTGTCGTAACTATGCGGGTGGTTATCGATGTGAATGTCCACCTGGTAAGTCACACACTCGTAATTTTTTATGAAATTTTAGCTTTAGTAAGTCACCTACTCCAATTGTCTCTGAAATTCTGTCTTTAGTTCGTACTTATGTTATTCGAACTACCAAATGGATCAAATTAGTTCTTTGCTCTATTTTTATCACTATGCCAACCAAACTCAATCTCAATTTCAAAGTTTATTTATTAAGTTCAATTCCTGCTAGCCGCACTTTTGAGTTGTCATAACAGTTTTATACTAAACTAGCTTTCCACCCGCGGTATCGCCCGCGCAGTCAAAGAAAAACCCGCATAGTTCCCGTTCCTGTGGGATTTCCGGGATAAAACCTATCCTATGTCCTTTCTCGGGTGTCAAAATATCTCTATACCAAATTTCATGCAAATTGGTTCAGTAGTTAAGGCGTGATTGAGTAACAGACAGACAGACAGAGTTACTTTCGCATTTATAATATTATAAGTATGGATTTACCGATCGGAAAGTATTTTTTACAGAGAAAAGCTGATAAGAAACTATGTAGTTGACAATTTTTATAAATGACAGCTCACAATATATGCACTTGATCAATTTTTTTTTAATTTTCAGGCGAAATCCGGTCGGCCAACGGGCTGTGCACGCCGCAGGACGTGTGCGCGGGCTCCCCGTGCGGCGCCTCGCCGTGCTTCCCGCTCGGCGCCGCCTTCCGCTGCGGCTGCCCCAGCGGCTACGGGTGGGACGCCTCGCACGCGGTGTGTCTGCAGGTGAGCACGCACCTTTACAGCAGAAGGTGCACACGATGAGACATCAAAGTAAGATGACATAATTCAACTATCGTGAGCGAAATAAGGCACAACCTTCGAAAGAAAGAAAAATATCTAAGAAAAATACATCTAAAGCTTAATATCTACACTTTTTTACTTCTAATATAACGAGCTTTCCGACCGCGGTTTTACTCGCTGGATGTGGATTATGATAATGATTGGATCGATTGATCCGGCTCAAAGGACCATAGCGCCCGAGTGCTCTATCTATCTGCTCGAATTCGCGTTAATCATATATAATTGTTAACAGCATTTAAGGTGTTCCCAGTTGTCAAATATCATATCATTATTAGCAGCGTTTAGCGCGACCTATATACAGTCCACTGTCGAAGTAATACGTAAACCGTACATTAATCCATCAGGCCCCGGAATCACATACACAATAGAAAATCTATTGTGTCGCGGTCGGATCTGGCCGTTCGGGGCTCAATGGGTTAAGTTTGGTCATGAATAACGTGTGTCGTGGTGTGTGTCAGATGGCGGGCGGGTGCGCGACGGCCAGCTGCCTGTTCGGCTGCCGCGCTCTGGGCGCGGGCTACGAGTGCGGCTGCCCGGCGGGCTACGAGCTGGTGGGCGCGGGCCACTGCGTGTCGGCGCTGGACGGGCTGGCGCCGGGCGACATCGGCGCCGCGCCCGTGTTCCCCGTGCGCGACCAGTACAAGCTGCCCGACGACCTGCTCTCCACAGAGGGCTGCTTCAGCTGCAAGGTTACATATGCTGCAAAATCTAAAACATAAACATATAACTATTTCAATATCGCTTTCATTAATTACACTATCGCGTTTGATCTTCTTTCAACAACTTACAATATCGATTACCTACATAAATATTAATATAAGAATATTCATAGATTTCAAAAACGCATTCGATAAAGTTGATCATTCCACTCTGTCACAGAAATTAAAAAGCATTGGAATAATTGATAGTGTCCATAATAAATGATGTATTCTTACCTAAGCAATAGATTAAATAGTAAAAAAATATTACTTTATTTATCTTTGTGCTTAAATTAAATATGGTGTCCCGCAGGGTTCAGTTTTATTCATTATGTAGTATTAGGAGCACTGTACTGTTGGGACACTATTATAAATACACCTGTCTTCTTGTCACAATCTTTAATTACAAATTCAAGCAAAAAATGAATATTTTATGGCAAGTAAAATGTCTCAGATTCGCAAAAGTAATATAACATTTAGCAGTAACCAAATAATAATTATTTGTTTTAGAAGTCAAAAAGAAGATAAATTTATAATTCCTATTTTACGAGACTGATTCTATGCTAACATAAACGTATCAATTCCAGATGAATGGCCGAAGAAGAAGAGCTCCTGAAGAAGGCATCGTGTACGCTAATGGAACCACGCTTGTTAGGCGGCGCAGGAGACGCAGTAGACGTGAGTATTGCAATATAGATTTTTCTATAATATTTAGAGGATTCTATACTTTTCATTTTTAAAGTGAAAAGCTTTTATTACATCGTCTCAAACTTTTTGGTCTGTGTAGCGCATGTCGCGTGTATCGCGGCTGCCGAGTAGGTATACCTACTCGGCAGCCGACCGACACGCGACATGCGCTACACAAAGCAGTGTTCGGAACCGTTCGAACAGTTTCACTTTTACCGTGGTTTCATAAAACCACACAACATTTTTTTTTAATATTCTACATTACATTTCTTATTTTTAAAGTGAAACTTTTATTACATCCTCTCAAACTTTTTGGTCTGTGTAGCGCATGTCGCGTGACAGTCGGCTGCCGAGTAGGTATAAAGCAGTGTTCGGAACCGTACGATAATTATCGTACAAATACGATAATTTTGTGCCTAAGTTTCACTTGTACCGTGGTTTCATAAAACCACACAACATTTTTTTACTTTGCTTATCTCTTCTATCTATCTTCATGTACTAATACATACTAATACATACACATACTAATTTTGATTTCAGGTCGTCGCTCACTCCTCGAACCGGAAGCCGAATTGATAGTCCTGCGCACCACACCAAAGCAAACTTGGGGCAGAGTCCCGCTCCTACGGCTGATCCCCGCGGAGGGCGAAGGCCGACCGCACTACCGCATTGCGTACGGCGACGACCAAAAAGACTTCATCTTGAATAAGAAAGATGGCACTTGGGCACTCAGATTGCGAAAACATCTCAAGTCCCAAGAAGTACTGGAAAAACAATTAGAATTAGAAGCAAGATTCGTCACTCCACAGTCGAGTAAGAAGAGAAATAGACGGCACGTGGAAGATGTTCCTGCGCCGCTCAGATTGTACGTGTCTGTTCATATCGCGCCCACGAAGCGCTGAGCCGCAACGCGTGAGACTCTCCTTGCAAGACAGTCGCGTTAATAGACCTGCTGAATGAATACTCTTTCTAGTTTATGTTAATATTGTAAGTTAGAATGAGACAGCATTATATCGTTCTTCAACTTTGTACTAGAAATTTTTGTAAAAGGTCTATTAATGCGGGTTAATATAATAATTATATAATAAAGTACACTCGTAGGAATTGAATTGGTTGTAAATATGAATTCTAAAACACTGCCATGAAATCAGTCATTATACGCACTGCCATATGATTCGTTCTCATTAAGTATTTGTACTACAGATGCTAAAAGCTTATAAATTGGTAAGGTTTGTCTCACTGCACCATATTTAGGGTAGTTTAACATTATGTATGCGATTTATTACAACGCCATCTATGGAAAAATTTAAGTAACTTTTTTTATTCAAGGAATTTGTACGAAATCGCATGCGACAATCGTAAGGTCGTCGTTAAACGAATCCTGGACGATCTCGGCAGTATTAATAGTGTGAGGTGATTGAATGCATAATATACTAGGGATACATATCGATTATTATCTACTAAATATAACGTAGGCGACATTTTTGTCTGAGACAAAATTACGCTCGAAAACACGACTTCTTTTAAATCATTATTTTAAGGAATAAATGCAATAAACATTATTTTTATAAACAAATTAGTATGGATTCATGGATCATGGTATGGTTATGGAACATAGTGTAGGAGATAGTAATCTTTACATATAAAATAACACGACTAATTACTTATTCCGCCATCTTTAGTGCCAGTGTAGCGTAAGGCGTATAATATTTAAGAGAACTATTTATTTTCACTTATATAACATGGAGTCTAAATATATGGCATCGTATGATAGTTGTTTGAATGTTGCCATAAAAAATGACAGATTTTAGCGGGAAATTTTATATCTCGTTAATTTTAAATTATGGTATAAATACAGTTTTGTTACTAATTCTATATTATCTTGATGGAGAAATATGGCACTAATTGTGTTACAATTTTTTTTAAATTATATGTATTGCAAATATATTTTGGCGCTAAAATCTTTATATTCGTTTTGAAAACTGTCAACAATTCAGGCAACTATCCATAAGATATGAAGTTGAGTCTATCTAGTGTTTACATCTACTTATTTTTATATAGAGCCATTTTTATAGATTTTTTTAACGCTTTTTGGCATTATTTAGTCGTTACACAATGCAATAGACTAGTTTTATTTTGTAAATATGTGCATACGATGAAATATTGAAAATGTGTTATATTTTAACTTAGGTTAAGGTAAAATGGAAATTTTAAAATATTAATAAATTTTTAATAATACGAAATTTTGTTTAATTTTTATTGATCTTGTTACCCTACTAACAAATCAATTTAGATTCTATTTTGAAACATTCATCATGAAAAAGTCAGACACTAATTAAATAAGCTAGATATATTTTTAATAATTATTACAAGATTGTCTTTTTTTGTCGTCATGGTACGGTGAAAAGACGTGGGTTCGAATCCCGCTTTACTGAAATAAACGCAATTTGTTGGTCTTGGAATTTTTTTTATTAATTCAAAATATTAATTTTAGGGCTATAAGTGTTATTTATTATTAATTAATTCATATCTATTTATATAGCAATAGCTTATTTCCTGATTAGTTTTGTATTTCTGCTAAGTATGAACATTATGTGAACTCTACAAAAAGCAAGCAAACTCTTCTTTTTATCAAAATAAATAATGTAGGCTAGATTGTCTACGCATGCTAGGGACGAATGTTTTTCTGTCACCATAAAGTCAAAATGATCAAAGTCATGACGTGAATCTATATTTTTGAATTTAATTTTCCAATACTCTTTCTCATCGTTCTATCTGTGTAGAGTATAAATAATTAAAAAATGTCGAAAGGTAAAAAAGAGGAGTTTTCTTGTGAGATGTTCAGCAACAAATTCTTCATGTTGTGTGGGGCGGGCGGCGCCGTGGCGTGCGGCACCACGCACACCTTCGTCACGCCGCTCGACCTCGTCAAGTGCCGCCTTCAAGTCGACCCCGGGAAGTATAAGTCGATCTTCAAAGGTTTCGGGATATCGTTCAGAGAAGGGGGCGCTGCGAATCTCGTCAAGGGCTGGGCGCCCACGCTGATCGGCTATTCCCTTCAAGGTGCCGCCAAATTCTCGGGTTATGAATACTTCAAGTATAGATTCGCAAATATGGTCGATGAGGAATCCGCTTATTTATATAGAACCTATTTGTATTTGGCCGCATCCGCCTCCGCTGAACTCGTAGCCGATGCGTTTCTGGCGCCGTTCGAAGCCACCAAAGTGAGGATGCAGACCACACCTGGCTATACTTCCCAAATGAGAAAGGCGATGCCACACATGATGGCGACGGAAGGGTTCGGCGTGTTCTATAAAGGCTTAGTTCCGCTGTGGGGACGACAAGTTCCATATACAATGATGAAATTTTCTTCGTTTGAAAAAGTTTTGGAGTATCTCTATGCAAATGTAGTGCCAAAACCGAGAGAGCAGTGTACGAAGGTCGAACAGTTAGTGCTGACGTTCACGGCGGGATACATAGCTGGAGTTCTGTGCGCCATCGTGTCGCATCCTTCAGACACGATTGTTTCAAAGTTAAACAAGGATCCGAGTGCGTCGATCGGGGGCATTTTATCTGAAGTGGGTATAGTGGGGATATGGCGCGGATTGGTCGCGCGTATCGTGATGATCGGCACGCTGACAGGTCTGCAGTGGTTTGTGTACGACGGCTTCAAGGTGTACACGGGCATGCCGCGCCCGCCGCCCGCGGAAATGCCTGAATCGCTTAGAAAAAAGTTGCAAGGCAAATGAGTTGTACAGTTCAATATTTGGTGGTTCATGAACGTATCTTGTTGGTTTTCATGTCATTTTTCAATAAATTATTGATATTTACACAATTAGATACATTTTAATTAACTATTACTGAATCCGTGGATATCTCTATGTCTCCCTATAAAACTTTCAGTCCTTAATAAATTAACTAAATTTGATGATATTGCCATAATTGAATAAACCTTTGACACAGGCTTTTTACACAAACAAACTTGCAAAAAATAAAATAGAGGTTTGCAATATGTACGGTAAGTAAAATTCACGTAAACAAAGCTAGTATTTAGTGAAGTGATAGATCATCCATTTTAAAGTTTGTTAAAAATATAACTATAAACCACAACAATTTCAAATGTATTAAACATGTTTCCCTGCTATTTCAAAACTGAGCAAAATTATGACCTGCCAGTTTTTCATTTGGCAGAAGCGTTAGAGCTATCCGGGACGCAATAACAATAATATGGGGATTTATCTGAACATCGTGGCGCACTTACCGGCTTTATCCGGGTCCGGTTAAGACCCGGCCAAACGGTTACTCTATGTTTTATAAGTGGCCGCTCGATCGCAGACACTATTCTGTCCATTTAACATAATCTCGGACTTATCTAAAGAGCCTTATTTGTTTCGCTCGTGTAACTTATGAGATAGAGTAGAGGTCATTCTCAGGTATCGCATCGTATGAATAAGGAATGACTAATGAGGGTATTCGTAACATTTCGGCATTTATTTTTGTCTAAGCGTATTTTGTGAGAAAGTGTTTTATTATGGAGTAAAGCGACCTATAGCTTGGATGATAACATCTTGATATAAATGGTTTAGGACCCTTGAAATTACAATAAAATCGTATTTAAATTCCTTTGTATTTAAGCGAAATAGAATATTGTATATTCATCACGCCATTAAGGCAAGCTAAGCCGATATTGTGAATGAATGCGCCGATCTTGTATATTGGATAACCATATATAGATAAGGTTTAATATGTTTGCGGGGAAATTGAACAATGTAATAGGAAATCAGGCAGGAACTTTGTAAGCAAATACGTAAGATACCGGCGGTATATAGATTGCCAGATATGCGAGTACTAGCGATGTATAGAATTTGGACGTTTAAAGTTATGTGTTGAACGTGGTACCGCGTGTTGAAACATTTCCTCGTAAAGTTCAGACTTAGAAACAAATTGTACGTGAGGATGTTATCAACGTTTCCTCTTTCAGACTGGTGCCAGGTAATAATTTTTGCTTTTTCCTGGTAACTGATTTAAATTTCAGACTTATCTTTTATCGCTGCGGTCGCAATCTGAATAATATTTTTGTGACTTACCTACTGGAGGGTACTTACGTTGGCTATTAATATTCAATCGACTTTAAAACAAATTCTGTAGAGGATACATAGCTTTTATACATCTGTTGGAAATTACACAGATTTGCTATTACATCAATATCTGGATTTATTTTTTGAAGTTCAATTATGTATAACATTATATTTTGTAAACACATCTACGTAAATGAAAAGAAAATAGAAATCTATATCCTGTTTGAAGCTGAGCGAATCCACAAATAAGGGTAGTTTCATATGAATTCTCAGAGCTTACAGCAACAACAATATGAATGCACAATAAACATGTTTACCCGACATTCTACTGAGAATTCTATGAAGTCTGAATATTTTTACATTCCAAGTGAAATGTTTTCTATTGCCTTATTTCATCCATCAAGTTTTTCAAATAACTAGCAATCGGTATTCGCTGAGCAACGCTAAATATTGGACGAGCTCATCCCAACATCGAATGCACGCTATTGCACGCACCGCAGACGTCTAACTTCTCAGCCGTCTACCACACTACGAAAATAAACCTTATCTCCAACGCTAAAGGTCTATTTAACTACACTTGAGGCCACAATAACAAGCCAGACCGCCCAACAATTTACAGAGTCCAAACTGTTAAAATTTTACGAACTGAATGCGAATTTTTATCCACATCTCGTCTATACATCATTTTTATTTTGAATATTAAAGTTGCGTTCAAGTTAGGATAAGTTTGAAATGTTGTAGAATTTAGGAGTTGCCGATTTGTGGCAGCTTTATGATGCAGCTTTTGAAATATGATTTGAAAAAATAATGGAGTGAACTCGACAACGAATCATAAAATGTATGTGACCTGACAAGGTGTAAAAGTAAAGTAGGTACTGTATTTTATGGATTGCATTTAAAAAGGCACTTTAATTATAAACTCATTTGAAAATTTTAGCCCATTTTACAATTACCGTATTAACGAAACTAACTGACAATAGTTACATCATCAGAGAGCACATTTTACGTACACTGTTTAATATTTCATAATCTGCTTATTAAAATGCACGTCGACAACGCTCAAAGAGAAAATTAACATCAGTTTTCAGCTCCTTATACAAAGGGTATTAGATAGTTGAAGTTATAACTAATATTCACAGACATAGCTGTGAAGTAGAGCCTCTGCTAACTAATTGCTCCCACCTCTTAATCACTCGCTGTAATTAAAGATTCAGACAATACGATGTGTACGGTCCGGGAGGGCGATACAAATAAAGGAATTTAATTATTTCCTTGTTATGTGTAACGTAGAAACAGTAAGTAATCTACTGGGGTTTAAATTCCTTTTAGTGTGTAATTGTGATTATGGTTTGAAAGGATAGTAAATTAATTGTAATTGTCATAAATAATGGCGTTTTCTTTCTCCTTTCCCGGTCACTGAGACATTTTCATTAATTCTATTGTATCGGTCTGTAAAAATAAATAGTATTAAAATATTCTAGTTTGAGACCTTTGTCTCATATATGGCATAATATGACTGTATGATAATATTATGCCTCTATAATAAACTGTAGCGCAAATTTTGTTAATTTATTCAAGCGTTCTTTTTCTTTAAAGTAAATATAACTAATTTAATTAAAAATTTAAATAATTAATATTCTTTTAATGATGACAAATTAAATTAGATGTTCTCATTAATAACAAGTCAATATAAACGCGAATTGAGTTTTAAAAGTGCAATTAATTTGATAGTAGCCGTAAATGTAAAAGTAACATGTTTCGTCACAAAATAAATCGCACGCAAAGTGTACAAACCGACATATTAAAATGATTAACGATATCCATTTCCTCTGGCAGGGCTTTGAATTAAAAATTTACTTTTATTATCGTACATTACTCGTGGTGAATTTTGTTTTTTTAATGCGAAATGCTACATATCAACCATTATATATATTTATTATAAGACATACAGCTAAACAGATGCCTTATATACCTGTTCATATGTACAATTTGACACGTAGAGTATGTAATAATTATGCGAATATTGGGTGTAATAAAATTGTAGAGTTTATTGAACGATTACCACCACGAGTATAAAGAAGTATTTAATGTATGTTGATTACAAACTAAAATACTAATTATTTAACCAATTTGCAAAATTCTCCAACCAACGAAATACAGAATTTGAATTAATTTTTATAAGCTCTACTACTGGAGCTTTAATTCCATATAATATCAACGGTACTTAGTAACCGACGAGAGCTTCAATAATTAATATCATTAAGCAATAAGCATTTCTAATTACAAATTACAATTAGCAAGTACACGCCGACTACCAGTTCGCAGTCAGAGTTTTGCCAATTACCAGAACAAATGTAGCCCGCTGCAGGCCGGTCTTAATTCACTTCCGATGTCGGACGGCGCCGTGCGGTCAGCCGCGACTCGCTGCGACCGTCGGAACTTGCACTTACAACTTTTTCAATTATCCGCGTACTTTACAAGTTCTTTAAAAAAATCTCAGCTATTTTCGAATGCTATTTTGAGTTGGCAATGAGATTGTAACTTTGAAGCTGGAAATTTAATATTCGCGCAGTTAGTTCGAGGGGATTAGTTGCGCTCCGTTGATTTGAATTGAACCTCGATTGATTGCCAATTACTTGCTATTATTTAAATACGACCGTCTCTTTGGTGAAGTGGTTGGTTTGTATAAGTAGGCTTGTAGGCAGTTCGATAAATTCCTGAGTAGTATTAATGGTCTTGCGTGGCTTACCATGTAGTTTAAGAAATAATTTTGAAATAATTATTATTTTTCCAAGTATCATTGAAAGACGCCAAAATATTTTATTTTTATGCATGCATACATTATTTTTATAATGCCATGTAAAACTTGCAGTGTTTATAAGAATACAACTTACAAGCTTTTTAAAACATCGTCACGGGTTTCGGATATGTTTCACAACTTCAGAGAAATCCAGGGAAAAGGTAAGAAAAACTCGGAAAAATGTGAGAGGGATGCTTTCCGGAAAATCAGTAACATCAAGGAATACCTTACGGCGGAAAAATGCCGTACATTCCATACAAGTTGCTTTTTGTGAAAGTTATCGCATCGATCACAGTTCCTTCTTTTATTTTGCAAGTTTCATTAAATGTTTAAACATTTACGTAGTAGGAACATGACGTTATGTAATCTAATTTTTCATTAAAGTATTCTTTGGCTTCTTTTTTGTGAAACGGGATATTTATATTTTTGTAGCCATCATCATCATTGTTCTGTTTAAAGTTTGGTATCATAGATCTACGTCATGATGCAGGCTGGTCTGGTGAACTGAGGATTATAACAGATTTTCATAATTAAAGGCCATAGATACACATTTACGAGATATACATCCATGAGTAAGAATGTGATTTATAATAAAAATGAAACATAAGTGGCGAAAAGTGTGTAGGTACATATTAATTATTTATGTCACTGTCTCCATCAAATACCTTATATTATGCTACTTTTTACGGCATTAAAAAGTAAATAAAATACAAGAAAGTTCCATATGATTTGTTGTTGTTTATCCCCGAATAGTTTACAAGAGTAGTGCAATGATTGGTCGAGTTCGGTTGAATTTGGGGACACATCGATAGCGGGCGGACATGTCACCGGAGCGGCGCGGACACAATGGGAGCGGAATTGTGTAGCAACTCACTGCTAGGGCTACCACTTATTTTAAAATAAAATTTAATTAAATACTGTTGTCTTTTATTTCCGTCGTCAAGTCATTCCTTTAGCTGTTAGAGCTAGCAAAATAGACTCCTCTAGAAGTATTCGTCCAATAATAGGTAGTAGGTTATGTTAGCAATTGTAGGTAGTGTACAAACGTTTTGATAAATTTGATAATCACTTTAATTGCGATAGCGGTGTGTAGTCCAGCGAACAAGCACTTGCTTGCTCGCTGGATTACACACCGCTAATATTTTGAATGAGCAAGGTGTAAATAAAATAAAATATATAACAATATTAATTATAACGTCCTATAGAACGGTTACGTCACATAATTTCACATGATACATTCCTCCAAATAATCAAGACCTCATATTTATAAGTACATATAATGTTATTTTTAAACATTTAAAAAGGTTAAATCCAGCAGGATTAAAATAACAATCTTAAATAATCTCAATAGTTAACAATTATTATTTTACCCATATAAGAAACAAACTCATATATCCATACTAACGCGTGCCAGCCCTACCTAGTAATGTGTAATGAAACAGTAACAGTGGACATTGTGCTTACCCAGCAACTCTGTAGTGTCTGGACATTGGACACTAGACACTCGTTAGATTCACTCCATTATCTATGAAATCAACGCTTTTATAACGAGCGGGGGAGCGGCTAATTGATTGTTACGTGCATTGCCTTTTGGAGAACTGGAGAGATGTCTTGTGTAAACTTTACAGTTTTCAATAGCTTTGGGAAGTTAAATTAATTTTATGACATGTTGGTTTTATTATGGGGATACACAAATTGTGTACTTATATAAGCTTCAATAATACCTAATAAACAATAATTGTTTATCGCAACTAACTTTTTCTAATCATATAGGTAGGTAGTACAAGGGTAGTACACACTAGTTCGATATAGAATGAATTATTTTATTTCTATTGTCATTCACAAAATTTTTTAAAATAATTCCATGCCATTATAATAATACTCTAAAAACTCTACATTGTTATATAATAGTACCACAGAAAATTATACAGTACCTATGCATTGAATGAACAAAATTTTGAAGTCAAACTTCTTTAGACGTGTTGAGAGTAAATTTCAAGGTTGCGTCATGGCAATACAGTCACGTCATGGAGTTAGGCGACAATTTTGGTATCTTTGAATCTTGCCAAACTAGTTTCACCTCTGACATGTGTGCTCGGCACATACGCTCTTTTTTATTTTAAACAACAGCAAATAATAGAATACAATAATGCATTTTAAACTAATTAATAACGTATTTCAGAGGATGTATAACTGCATACTACTACTAAATGTAATGTATCAAACATAACATGTAAGACTGATATCAATTACCCGCCAGATTCTATTCATGTCCCATAACGATGCGCGTGCATCGGGGACCGTCCCCATTAGGGGCGATCGAGTTACCGACGTCGGTTTGCCTTGTTATACTTAATAAATTTGCTAGATTTTTATTTTGAGTATACTTAATTGACAGATGTTAGAGTATGTACTAGTTCCATGACTTATTAAGTCTTTGATAACCTACTCAACATTATGTTTAAACTTTGATATATTTTGTGGTTATTTTAACGAAAAGAAACGCTACTACTAATTAAAAACAGTAAAAAATAAACCTCTCTTTCTTTAAACAGATGATTACAATCTAATAATTATACAACAAAAATAAACAATTTAAAATACATGACGTACCTGAATAAAGTTAAAATAAAATCAAGGACCATTGACAGATAAAATTGAAATACTGAGATATTAGGTATCTCAGTATTTCATTTTATTTGTCTTATACCTGTATTATGTTATTTAGCAATCATTTGTCGAATGTTAAATTTTAAGAAAATTATCAAAAGATGACAAGGATCTTAAAGATTTAATAAATGTATTAAAAACAGGAGGCGGTCGAGTTTACGATGAATGAAAGTCCAATTAACTAATTAAAGCTCCTGCAAAGATTTTATTTGATAAATAAAATTAAACATCTGAAACAATTATAATTATAATTGTGGGGAATAATTTGGAAATAACGATGACAAAAATGAATCAAATTAAATAATGGGAGTGGAAAATTTTAATTGTTTTGGTAACATTTTTCTTGACTTTCAACAATTGTATTTACGTCTATTTAAAATTATTTTTTAAATAATATCACGTACATAATTACGTACGTGTACGTATTATACACACCTGTGATAATATCACATACATTGATTAAGGTATAAAACGAGGTAATCGCACTGCATTTAAATTTAAAATCTCAAGAATCTGCAAAAATTCCGATGGTTAGTGAACACGGAGTTATTGCTTCTATTTAGCATTGCTGCATTTTACGCGAGTTTCGGTTAATTTGAAACCAATAGAAACATACCTAGTCTGCGGTAACAAACGTCGGTTAAAAATCTAACGACCGCAGAGCGCGCGCTTCGGGAAAGTCAGTTTTGTTTTTAGCTTAGGTACTGCCTTTATCAGAAATGTTCTTTGCATTTTGCTGCTATATTTTTGACATAAATATACTTAAGTTTATATTATTACAGTTTTGGAAATATACATACGTTTATTTGGTTTAAACAAACATTCTTGAAACTGTAAAATTTCTTAAATACGTGATTCAAAAGAAAAACTAGAAAGATTCTTCTAGAAAATCTATGAATTTAGGATGCAAATAATAAGTTATGTTTATGAACAAAAAGTACATACTTTTTAACATAATTATAATATGCCAGGTAAAAAGGATAATTTCTGTTAATGAAATGTTTTTATTCAGAATGCGACCGGCAATTATTTAGGGATACAATTTAGAATTAAGCCATTACCTTCCTGCTTCATGAAACTGTGAGTAACGACGTTGACTCTACCTAGTTCTGCGGTTTATGTCGAAAGGTAGTAGGGCTGGCAAAAAATTAATTGCCTATTGCATTGAGGTAATTTATTTATAAAACATTGTGATCTCTTAATGAACATACATTATTAACATTAGCACATGAAAAACATTTTTGGATAGTAATGTGGTAATGTTAGTAAATTAAAATTACACCACACTTTATGACATCAAAAATTTCGAAGATGCAACAGATCTCTTTGATATCTACAATGATTACAAGAAGTATTGTAGAAGTATGATTATAGTTTCAGAAATTGAAACTGCTAAAAACATTTATTATGTTTGATTAAGACAAATATTCTATAAAATATACATAATATTTTAATGGACTAAAAAGTTTATTTGTGTCACGGACATATTATATTACATAATGAACGGAATTTTACAGACTATTTCCTCACAATAAAATATGCAAAAAAATAATATGTAAATATGCTTGAAAATGTGTAAAATATTTTAAATTTTTATTTTTAAAAGCGCAAGTCATTTTACTTCACTGTGTGCCACCCCTACGCGGGAGAGGCTCTAACGAATTACTCAAGAGATCGGACCTTTTAAAAGAATTCAAGTGTGAAATTGAATTTATTTCACAAAAATAACCTCGTGTGGCCATGGGTGTGTGATTGGATTAATATAGACGTATTTACTGAAACGACACATTTAGAAGATTCGCGGTTATCAAAAGCAGAATTATTTGCTTTCAGCATGCTATATAGGAAGTAATTGGTGTTTTACTTTTGATAATAGATTATTTTGTGAGCTTTATTATTGTCATAACTTTTAAAACTAGTATAATCTCTCCATGATGGATTAGAAAAACATCAGTTGGCCAAAAGGATGTCTAAAGAAACTTAAATAAAATTTGAATTAGCTAAACCTAAACGATTAATATCATTCTGGTCACCATTACATAGCAAAATAGACCGTCTAACTTTATTGTTAATATTGTTATGTTAAAATATTTAGTACAAATAAAGGTTTTACTCACATATTTATATCAGCTAACTGTTGTTGTTGACCCTTAACATAATCACGAAGTTAATCTTTATTCTGATTACGCTTCCGTATCTCAAGGTAAAACTTCGTCCAGAAACAATTTCTTTAGCAGATTTCATCCCTTACATTATGATTGATGGACGGACAGTCAGGCCAATATAAACGCATTATATCTTTCCTCTTACATCTTATTTCGTTTAGCTTTTAATTCCCTTTGTGGTCCGTGGAACGAGTTGGAACACGCTATGTGGAGACATATTTGTTCAATTTTCTTCAGACATGTACATATTATTATACTTGTAATGTATTACTTTCACAAATATTGAGGAGTAAGGCTTGTAAAACAACTGATTTTTGGTTCAAATAAGTTTTATATGATATGACGAAAATCAGCTAACGATTATTATACGTAAAAGTTAGTACTTCTACGTATATAAGTAATAATATGAAATGGCATTTAATGAAATTATATTCACTAATTAATACGCTATCCCTCCTTTATTTGTCCAAGATTATAAATTATTATAATTTATAATATTAATGAAATAATTTAAATGTCGGAATAAGTAAGTATAATAATTTGCTATTATATATAATTTAGGTATGTATACTTTAAATTACTATCCGACCAAGATATTCACAACAATATCTGGGTAACCGCAAACTTCGATTCTCTAATATAACACTGCTCTATCAAATGTAATGAATATAATATTCATGTTCATTCTAACATGGTAGTAAAGTAACTATTGTAACACTTAAATTATTGAATAAATAAACTTATTTTTCATTCAGCTTTTAAAAAATGTGAAAATTTTTTGTGTGGTTGTGTATGTATGTATGTAATTATTTGAATATTTTGTAGCAAAATAATGTTCAAAAGTTAATAGTTTTGTACATACGTATACATAGTACATACTACATACATACGTAAGTTAATAATTTGTACATACGTTGGATATTTTTGTGATGTATAAATAAAATGCGTAACAATATTCGTCTCTAATAAAACATATATACTAATAAAAACATTTGCCGAACCGGAGACTGCGGCGCGCGTCCCAAGCATTCGGGGCGCGGGCCAAATGTGAGAGTTTCGAAACATTTGCGCAAAAATTAAAAATTCCCTGCAAAAAGTTGGGTTATGCGAAATTAAAGTATTTTATTTGAATATTCTCGCTCAAGTATCAAGTTCTTGTTGCTGGCAATTTTGTAACGTTTTTCATTACAGCTATGTGTGGTGTAAATACGGGTAGCGAAATAAAAGTTGTTTTTTCAGTTTTAATTCGACACCGAATTGACTATAGAACTTTTGTACAACAGAACCAAAAGAGTATTTGAGATTTAAACAAAAACAAAAATCATTCCTATTGTATTTTATCGTATAGTAGGTAAGATTCTTCACAGTCTGAATAACTAACACATATCAACGTGAAAAACATTCTATTCTGAGTGTAAAATTTTTATTCATTTTTCTATACTCTTGAATAACACAGTTTAAAAAATATATTTAAATATTGATAGTTATACTTTCATTTGTTAGAGTTTTAGTTGCTTGCCTATTAAGATTATCATTAATTATGTCATGTACTAACTTTCCGCATGTACTTAAACCCGCATAGTTCCCGTTCCCATGAGATTTCCGGGATAAAACCTATCCTATGTGTTAAAACAAGTAACCCTCTATATGTGTACTAAATTTCATAGTATTTGCGTTAAAGAGTAAAAATCATACATACACATATCCTCACAAACTTTAGGATAGGATTTTAATGTGTGCTTATAAAATTTAAGGGTCCTATCATAATCAGGTAAGAGTAAGTAATCTTAATAGAATATAGAGTTTCCCTGTAGGCAGTCTGACCCAAATGCTGTAGCGTGTATTAACTGTGTCAAAATATTTTGTGCTCTGTAGATATAAAAGAGAACATGGTAATGCCTCGAAAGAGTATTATTGCCTACAACATTGATGACTCTCAGAGTCCACGAACAATTCCCATTGTCTCTTCAGCGACTGAATGGCATCGATCGCCGCTCAAAGGTTCGTTCTTTGTTTTCAAATGAAAAAGTGTTCGGAACGTCATTTCAAGGTGCAGATGAAACGGCTTTTTGTTCTTGTGCCGCGTCTGTTTTTATACTCTTTGAGGGGAATTGAAATGACGTTTCTAGGAATATTTAAACTAGAAATCCTGTAGTTTTTAAGTATATTTAACTAGAACAGTATAATCTGAAACTGAGAAATATTAAGATAAGAAAAGTTAATTAGCAAATAAAAATAACTAATAAAACTCTATTCTTGAATACTACATATACCTATAATTTATACTGAATAACAGAATTATGAAAGCAATGAAAAATATACAACCTAAATATTAAGTTTTAAAATGAATAGCACAAAGCCTTTATTTATTCAATGTGTCTTCAAGAGTAATGGTGTAGTATATTCGGACCGGCCGTATCGGAATTGTGGCCGTCAACTGAATGGACCGCCTCAAGGCGTGTGCAGATTGAGGTTTAGGTATAGAATATATTGTTATTGTGTAGTTTATACATAACCTATAAATTCAAATATTGTAGTAAAACATGAATGGATAGCAAAATTAATTTCACTCAATCAATATATAATACAAGCTGTTCCCCGCGGATTCACCCGCATTGCTCCGCCTCTGTTGATCTTTAGCGTGATGTTATAATATAGCCTTTTTCGATGGCTATCTAACACCGAAATAATTTTTCTAATCGCACCAGTAGTTCCTGAGAAAGTGCGTTTAAACAAACAAACTCTTCAGCTTTATAATATTAGTATAGATATAATATTCTTTTACGTATTGCATAAGACGTGGTTTTATAACTTAAAGGAGGATTATCGATGTAAGTAATTTGATCATGCAATTTATGTCGACGATATTTGTTTAAGATGGCTTTAAGGTCGCTCTATACAGCAAGTTTGATTTTTATGTTTAAGTGTTTACGCTATAAGTAAATCATTATTTTGATAATTTCCTCCAATCGATCAACAGTTCTCAAGTTATAGATAGTAATTTATTTTTTATTCCTGTAGAAGATGATAACGGTGAAAAGTTCAAGACTTTAAACGAACAAATAAGTTTATTAGAAAAGTTTTCGTATTTCCATGCCTTGAATGTGATTCAATTCGAAATGGCAGCGTGTGGAATGGAAATTAAGCGGCTGAGGGCTTGTATTGGAAATGATAACATTTCAAAATTTATAAAACTTTTGTATACTTTTTTGACAATTTTTTTGAATGATAAGGAAGATAAATATACGTTTTAAATAGTAAAGAAGGAAAAAATACTTTTTGGTAGGTATTTAGTATTTTTATTAATGTTATGCACCATCACCATGAAATATGTGATCCTTCTGGTTTTTCGGATTGTCTGGCAGAAATCGCTTACAGCCATAAGACCGCTATCTGTACATATTATAACTTGTATCGCTATTATTTTGAAATCCTGTATTTTGTGTTCAATAAAGAATTTTTCATTCATTCTATTATAACCATCCTCGTACTTCAAGGAATATTATAAAAAAAGAATTACCGAAATCGGTTCAGCCGTTCACATGTGATGTCGTGACAACGCGAAACGGGTTTCATTTTTATATACATAGATAATCTTATATTTACATTTTATGTAATCGTGACAATTTAGTTGAGATGCTGAGTGAACGACATTCGTAGAGCGTAGGTGTTCATTCCAGGATAAAAGACCAAAGGTGAAGTATTTTTTATTATGAATTCGTAATGGTAAGTGCTTACTCTTTCAATATTAATGTCATAGCTAAAAAATATGTATATGATATAATTTTTATTATAAATGCGAACATTTTGTGAGGATGGATGGATGATAATTACTCTTTTACGCAAAAACAACTTTTCGGATCTGGTAGAAATTTATCACAAAGATGGATTATAGTCTGGATTAGCAAATTTGCTATTTTATTATCTAAACTACCTAAACTAGAATATTATTATTGTACAAGCTTTATGAAGTACTAGCGGTCCGCCCCGGCTTCGCCCGTGGTACATATTTACGTTTTCTCTACATAAAAACCATCCTCGTACTTCAAGGAATATAATAAAAAAAGAATTATCGAAATCGGTTCAGCCGTTCTCGAGTTATGCGCTTACCAACACATTTTGCGATTCATTTTTATATATAAGAAGATTATAGTAATGCAATGAAACAAAGAAAAATCTAGACGCTTAGAATAGTTAATATTATGTTTGTCATGAATCAATAAATAATTTCTTGAAAAGTCCTTAGGTTGTACATAAAGTACTGAACGATATCGCTGCAAATGTTACTGAAAAAAAAACACTATTTGAGTGACCTTTTGTCTCAGGGATGTAAATGAAAACTATTTATTTGAGCTTCTATGTTCTGAAGGCATTCGCAGCCGAAAGCATAGACATAGAAAAAAAATCGTATAATATTGTATTTAATACAAATCTGCCCATAATAATTGTATCCTGTTTGAAATACAAAATTATTAGAAGATTATTTATCAATCAAGGAGTTTCGGTCTACAAATTCGCAAACATCTACTGTTGCGTAATTTATTTGGCTTTTGATCGATGAGGCGGAAGGATGGTTACTTGGAAAAACTCTAACCCTTCTGTATTAATTTTAGAACTTACACTATTTTAATGTGTACAAGGAAGTTTTATAATAAATAATAGGAAAAATTATTATTATCACGTTTATTTGATTTGAATTGTGTGAAAAATGTAACTCTATTTCTCCGCTAAATCATATTAACCAAAATATGCTAGCAAATTTAATAATTTATTGTTATTTCTTTGATTTAAACTTTTTTAACTTGAACTATCAATTATTTTTGAGAAAGAAAACTTGTGTAGTGTATTTTTGTACACTTAGGTAGGTAACTGTATAAAAATAAAAACAGTTGTAATAAAAGTCCCCGCTTTATTCATCCAACCACAAATCTAAAAGTTTTAGATATTTCATAGCATTGAAAGTTAGAAATTTTAACGAGGCGCGGAGAGCCAATGAAATTGATAAATTGCTTTTGAAATTACGAGAAATTAATAAAAATGATCAAATTATGATTGTGCGAGCTGTGCAGAAATCAACAATTCAAATGAAGTATTATGAATAAAATCATAAACTTCGCAACATTCACGCGATAACGAAGCGAAACTTTTGATTGGGATAAAATTCAAATTTCATTTAACTTAATTATTATTTTATAAAGGCAAACGAGTAACTTTCTTCATGGCTGCACGTGAAATTATAAATAATATAGCTACTTGTGATTAATGAGCAATTACCGTAAAATGTGCCGAGTTGATACCGTTTCTATAGATTTGACAGCCGTATAAACTCCCTTGAGCCAAATCTATACTAATAATATAAAAATTTAATGCGAAAGTAACTCTGTCTGTCTGTCTGTTACTCAATCACGCCTAAACTACTGAACCAATTTGCATGAAATTTGGTATGGAGATATTTTGATACCCGAGATAGGACATAGGCTACTTTTTATTGCGAAATATGTATGTTAATAACACGGGCAAAGCCGGGGCGGACCACTAGTTTCACATAAAAATAACTTCATTTGGTATCCCTTATGGAACTTTATGATTAGGTTTAAGCACTGCAAGGAATGAGCTGAAACATTCTCGAATTTAAAGCACGTTGCAGAACATACAAAACGGAACGTAACATGTCAATTATTTAGTTGCTTAGTAAAAGAACTCAAATATTACAAGACCTAACACAACTTTTATTAAATAAAACCATTAACAGTTTGACTAGAACCGAACTTTATTAAATAACCGTAGATATAACGAATGAATAAATATTTTCGGTCATACATTTAAAATATCGCGGCATCGCGCGGAGACCGCAATGTTTGGAATTCACTAAGTTATTTCCCCTCGTGAATATATACGCCGATAAAAACGCACTAAATCCTAAACGATTTTCTATTTTTACGTTTTGTTTTTTGTGGTGTTCTGATCAATTAATTGCTTATACACCTGCTCTGTGTCTGTATTGTACTGCATTCTGTATTTACATAATGACTTATATTTGTGTCGAAAATATCTAGTTTTTTTTATAGAAAATGCACATAAAGCACACTTTATCAATGAAAATAACAAAAAAAAAAATGACGTTTGACTTAAGATATATTTCAAAATCGATATTATTATCTAGAAAATACACTGTCTATTTACAATAAAACTTTAAACTAGCCGAAGAACGAAGAATGGCAAAGCGAAAGTTCGATCACAACATAAACAGCAATATTTGCTCGAAGCACTCGCAATACAACACGAAGTACGTTCGTTTACATGTAAATTTCAAAATAAATTAGACGTGGAGTGAATTGTTACAATTGTAAGTCTAAACGATTTATTAGCTGAGCTCTTTCTGGATCGCAGCGTTGCGACAAAGACGAGTCTAGCAAATTAATTTATACAGTGTTGGGCCACGTTGAGCGCGGTATATAGCAATATATTAATTAGTAGTAAACGAATATATTAAGACGTAATATATAATGTATTAGCAAGTACAAGTAGCTTGCATGGGTCTAAGCGTTCTGGAGAAATCAGGATATGCACCGAATTTTTACAAAATCTTAATGTCTTCATTGTACAATGATACACCATAAGATTCATCATTTAACTTTGCTTTTGTCTTATTATGCTTTATGTCATAATTTATAATCCCATAGTATTATAAAACCTATGGAGAGTATTTGGCTCACGTGACTTGAAAACGAATGTGATTTTTACATCTACGAAATAAAATGTGTATCCAACTAAGCCTGCTTTATAGCCTTACACACTACACAGTCAATGTTTATACAACTGATTATATATTATGTACCTTCGATCGATTTATTTACAAATTAACATGTCGAATAGACAATGTTAACAAGTATTACTTAAAATTAAAAATTTATATATATTTTTTTAAAATACCTACTAAAAATAGCAATTACTTTTAATTAAAATCAAAATAATTACTTTACCACAAAGTTCGAATTTGTATTCTTCAACCCTAGACTATACGCAGTTTAATTAAAGAGTTAATTTTGTATAGCAATTGTTCCCTGCTTTACGTGTATTCCTTGTGCACTGCGGAGTCTGTAACAAGATTATGTGTAGTGGTAATTAATTGCCTTCGTTGAACGAAACCGTAAAAGTCGATAATTAACTTACGAGCAGCCGCATTTTGCCTAAATTTCACTTTGAATTTTCGAACCGAATAGATATTTGGCGCCATTTGCTGATAGAATATGTCAGCGGCCATTTTTTTTCATATCATTTTTTAATTTAAATTTATAGTTACATACTAAAAAAATTTGTATGTTATTATTTATTTAAACGAAGTGTCTAGTCGTCCGCTAAACGGATGAATAAAATAAATTAGTCGTCCGATTACCGGATGAATAAAATAATTTAATCGTCCGATTACCGGATGAATAAAATAATTTAATCGTCCGATTATTCGGATTACTAGATAACCTTTTAACACTAAAGCTAGTTGGGTTGGACTAAAGCAAAGTGGGCGCAGGACTTGGAAAATTTTTTGATGGAGTTGGTGTCATTATAACACCTATTTATTATTGTTTTATCGTAAATATGTATTACGCTAATATAAGCATGTTTTATAGGAACAACTTTTCTCTGAAATAAAAAATGGCCGAGATATTCGCCCTCAATTCGTTAGGTTAGGTTTAGGTTAGGTTAGCCTTTAGGTTAGGTTAGGTTAGGTTTCTTAAAAAAAAAACTGCACAGAAATAGGAGCCCCGCGGAGCGGGGCTCCGTCGACGCGCAAAAAAAAATCAAGTTTAGGTTAGGTTAGCCGTTAGGTTAGGTTAGGTTTCTTAAAAAAAAAACTACACAGAAATAGGAGCCCCGCGAAGCGGGGCTCCGTCGACGCGCAAAAAAAATCAAGTTTAGGTTAGGTTAGGTTAGGTTAGGTTTCTTAAAAAAAAACTACACAGAAATAGGAGCCCCGCTTCGCGGGGCTCCGTCAACGCGCAAAAAAAATCAAGTTTAGGTTAGGTTAGCCGTTAGGTTAGGTTAGGTTAGGTTTCTTAAAAAAAAAATAACCCAGAAATAGGAGCCCCGCGAAGCGGTGCTCCGTCGACGCGCAAAAAAAATCAAGTTTAGGTTAGGTTAGCCGTTAGGTTAGGTTAGGTTAGGTTTCTTAAAAAAAAAATAACCCAGAAATAGGAGCCCCGCGAAGCGGTGCTCCGTCGACGCGCAAAAAAAATCAAGTTTAGGTTAGGTTAGCCGTTAGGTTAGGTTAGGTTTCTTAAAAAAAAACTACACAGAAACAGGAGCCCCGCGAAGCGGGGCTCCGTCGACGCGCAAAAAAAATCAAGTTTAGGTTAGGTTAGCCGTTAGGTTAGGTTAGGTTTCTTAAAAAAAAACTACACAGAAATAGGAGCCCCGCGAAGCGGGGCTCCGTCGACGCGCAAAAAAAATCAAGTTTAGGTTAGGTTAGCCGTTAGGTTAGGTAAGGTTAGGTTTCTTAAAAAAAAACTACACAGAAATAGGAGCCCCGCGAAGCGGGGCTCCGTCGACGCGCAAAAAAATCAGGTTTAGGTTAGGTTAGCCGTTAGGTTAGGTTAGGTTAGGTTTCTTAAAAAAAAACTACACAGAAATAGGAGCCCCGCGAAGCGGGGCTCCGTCGACGCGCAAAAAAAATCAAGTTTAGGTTAGGTTAGCCGTAAACTAGTCGACGCGCAAAAAAAAAATCAAATACCTACGTGTGCCCTCCTCCCCCCTCTCCCCCCCACAAAAAACCTATAATACGTGCGGCAGTTCTCTAAAGAAACCCCGATAACCTAACTATATAGATAAATACCTAGATGTTATCGGACGATTAAATTATTTTATTCATCCGGTAATCGGACGACTAATTTATTTTATTCATCCGTTTAGCGGACGACTAGCTTTGTCCTTATTTAAAAGTCATTTAGATTAGAAAATGTTACAGATAGATTTATATCCTACTAGCGGTCCGCCCCGGCTTCGCCCGTGGTACATAATATTTACGTTTTCTCTACATAAGAACCATCCTCGTACTTCAAGGAATATAATAAAAAAAGAATTATCGAAATCGGTTCAGCCGTTCTCGAGTTATGCGCTTACCAACACATTTTGCGATTCATTTTTATATATAAGATGTAAGTATTTTTTTTAGTTAAGTATTTTTTTTATTATTATTATGTTTCTCTTCTCCATAATACTCGGGTACCACCAGAAGGACGGTACCCGGATCTTTGGAAGGCTTACGTGGGGACACGGATCCAACACGCAGAGGCCCTTTCGAGACTTTTAATGTGTTGTGGGACACCAGCCGCAGCCTGCCCATGACTGCACTATTGAGATACAGCCCTAGGCAGTCCGCGGCCGATGTAGGACTATTGCAGGGTATGGAAATTTAATAATTGGGCTATGGATTGGGATGCTAAATGGACTGGTACTGGGGACTATGGGAAACTATGGCACCTGCCTTTCTACTATAAGAAAGTAAAAATATGTTGGCAGGTGGTGACTCGCCCTCTCACCGTATGGGCCCCCGAAATAAGTCGCTGCAATAGTGCGACAAGGGGGCAACATATTGTGAGCAGCTAAGGGTGGAGAGGCGTCCCTGGACTTTAAACTACGATCACGCGCTCCCTGAGGGTCCAGCATCACGTGCCCACTCGCCACTTACGCTTCGCATCCACCCTTCGAGCTAAAAGCTCTCGCGACTCCACTCTGGCCGGCCGGTTAAGGCAAGCCAGAGGTGGGGGTCCTGTCCTCGTCAGGCTTCACTCCGACCGGCCGGTGATGGCGAGCCGGAGATGAAGACAGGGGCCTCCCCCGGGAGCACTCGGTTCCCGCGGGGTCGCTACTCCCCGACACCCCGCCACAAGGTGTCCTGCGGGTTGACTGATTGCACGGGTGGAATATCTATTGTCACGTAAACAATAGATATTCCAACCGTGGGCGATGGGGTCGTCACATCCCTACGCCCTTATTATTATTATTATTAAGTATATCCTCAATAGTTTTATATTTTCATCATATATAGTAGAGCTGTATTCTGTGAAAGATTTATAAATTTAGTAGAATACTAGTGGTCCGCCCCGGCTTCGCCCGTGGTACCTACATGTTTAAACTATCCTATCTTTCAAGTTGGATCGAATTGCACATGGTGTGCGAATTTTATTATAATCGGTTAAGCGGTTTAGGAGTCCATTGAGGACAAACATTGTGACACGAGATTTATATAATATACTAGCTGTTGCCCGCGACTTCGTCCGCGATTAGGTCGTTTTTCGTCATTCGTCGTTTAAAAAAAGTACGTGACACTTTATTTTTGAATGTTCTTAATTATTGTCTCTTATAAAATTTAACTACTTACATTAAAATTGAACACTCTGATAAGAAAATCTTAAAATCTGAAGAAAACATGAATGAATGTGATTTAAATTCTACATTACTATATTTATTGTATCAAAATATAATAATCTAAATTAAATGTAGATTAACAGTTTCAGCACACCATTATAGAATATGTACTTAAGTATTAAATTACGTTAGTTAACATAGTAACTTTACTAAAAACACGATGACTTTCTTTCGCGCTCGGTACCACAAACTAAGCATGTTTGTGGTAAGTGGCCCGCGTCACTTGACCCCCCGCGAGTTCCCCTCCGTTGCTATTAACTTTATGAAAAACACGATGACTTTCTTTCGCACTCGGTACCACAAACTAAGCATGTTTGTGGTAAGTGGCCCGCGTCACTTGACCCCCCGCGAGTTCCCCTCCGTTGCTATGCGAAAATACATTCGTTGCTCTATTTTAGGAAAAATTTGTAATACTGTGGCCTGGGCGTTATAACACGTCCAGGGAGTTCCTGAGTGCCGATATCACCATCTTGAGGAAAAGCTTCTAATGTCGATTTAAAACTGCATACATACGAATTAACCTGTTCTAAAATTGTGAAATGAGTTCAGTTTTAAATTTGAGAAATATTGATTTCTTGCATTCCACTATTCGTTACAAATAGAAAATATATTTAAACAAACTTAGGTTGGCCTACAGGCAAAAGGGATCCTATCAAATGGTAAACTTGACCTTGTATCTTAAAAGTAAGCATGAACGGACCTTCTGGTAATTATTGAGCACCAAAGGATCATTTGAAACGCGCTACTATAAGAGCGAATATTGTCACAGTTAGTGTAACAGTTTACATTGCACAGTATGTTCCTCTATAAGTAGTGATTTCAAAGGTTCCGGTGTATCTTCAAATGAAAGCCGACTCCTTACTACACTTTAAAGCATTACAAAAAGAACATACTACGTTAATATCGCCTTTACAGAAGATGATCTGTAATCAATTGTGAGGTTATAAGCAAACCCACTTTTATATTTGTCAGACCACACCACCGAATTCGTAGATTGTTTACCTCAAGTCATTAAGACTATGACGAAATCTGTCTACAGTAAGACGGGCCTCTCGCTATTCGTCTGTTTCCAGAGACCGAATAGTTTCAATTCTTAATCTTTCATTAAACAAACTTATTAATCGTTCTTGTCTCATATAATTGTAATATTCGCGTCCCTACTCTAGTCATTGCTTATGCTCATGTTCATCTTCAAGAGATCGAATAATATTATGATGCACCCTATCATTTGTCAAACGGTCTTCATATTGAGTAAAGTTTCAGATTCTCGAGATAAAATATGACTGTCATGATCAGTAGTGAGACGTAATTCCCTCTCAGTGAGGGTTTCGGTCTCACGGGATAGTACAATATGCCGTTTGCGATCAGCTGTGAGACGTCATACCCTCTCAGTGAAGGTTTCGGTCTCACGGGATAGTAGGGGAGACCGGGTTTGGTTGTCTTAAGGGGCCCTGCTCCGAAATGTATGTTTCTAAATCATGGTTTTTGGATAGAAATCATCATATTTAAAATCCAAAAAAAATATATAGCACAGATAAACGTTTGATCTAGTGACTTTTTTGGATAAAAACACAATATTAAACATTTGACTCGATCAAAAAAAAATCAGAAGTAACATCGATTTTAAAAGCATAATCAGTTTTATGAGAATTAGGGGAACGCTATGTTTATGAAAATTTGACATTTCATTTACTAATCAGGTTTTACAGGGAAATTTTTGGATAGATTTTTAATTTAGCCCTTATTTTTTTCTATATAAAATATAATACGTAAAATGCGACTCGCGCGCACCACGTCAGTGCCGCCAGAGTCCAGCCGGACGTCATCGAAGGAGGACCTGTGCTAGTTTTGCTCCCGACCACGTTGCAGTCGCCGCTCGCGTATTAGAACCGAGCGGCGAGTAAAACGGCGAGCATGTCACGGTATAAATAAATCAGTAGTTTGATTTTGTTAGTTATCCTAGGATTATTGTTGTAAATATAAATTAACTTCTTATTCTATACTATTAAACGAACAATATTTGCATATTAATATATTTGTTTGTAAATACAGTGTGGAAATTTTCGATGGGCCCTGGGTGAAAGTACTAGAAATACTGGAGATAGCAAATATCCTTTATTTTTAAAAAGAAATAGAACTGCATTCAAAGATTTTCAAAAATTCATTTTCTTCGACCGGGAATCGAAAGAACTATTAAAACCGCATCAAAATCCGTTGCGTAGTTTCAAAGATTTAAGCGTACAAAGGGACATAGGGACAGTGAAAGCGACTTTGTTTTATACTATGTAGTGATTTAAAATTATGTTTTAAAAATTACCTTGCCTGAGATCCTCTTTTTTATGGGTTATTGAATAGGAATAGCGGCAAAGTTTTGAAGTACTAGTAGAAAGACTATTATGATGTTGGTTGATCTGTATTCAATGAGTATGACAAATATTATTTTTATGAAACAACAATCCAAGATGGCGCCGACGAAAATTTGACTTTTTTCGTGATGGGTGTCATTTTCATGGTTTTTGGGGTAGCAATTAACGAATATGAGGTCAAAACTATAATCCAAGATGGCGCCGACGAAAATTTTACATCTTTTCGTCATGGGTGTCATTTTCATGGTTTTTGGGGTAGCTATTAACCAATATGAGGTCAAAACTAAAATCCAAGATGGCGCCGACGAAAATTTTACATCTTTTCGTCATGGGTGTCATTTTCATGGTTCTTGGGGTAGCAATTAACGAATATGAGGTCAAAACTATAATCCAAGATGGCGCCGACGAAAATTTTACATCTTTTCGTCATGGGTGTCATTTTCATGGTTTTTGGGGTAGCTATTAACCAATATGAGGTCAAAACTAAAATCCAAGATGGCGCCGACGAAAATTTTACATCTTTTCGTCATGGGTGTCATTTTCATGGTTTTTGGGGTAGCTATTAACGAATATGAGGTCAAAACTAAAATCCAAGATGGCGCCGACGAAAATCTTACATCTTTTCGTCATGGGTGTCATTTTCATGGTTTTTGGGGTAGCTATTAACGAATATGAGGTCAAAACTATAATCCAAGATGGCGCCGTCGAAAATTTTACATCTTTTCGTCATGGGTGTCATTTTCATGGGTTTTGGGGTAGCTATTAACCAATATGAGGTCAAAACTAAAATCCAAGATGGCGCCGACGAAAATTTTACATCTTTTCGTCATGGGTGTCATTTTCATGGTTATTGGGGTAGCTATTAACCAATATGAGGTCAAAACTAAAATTCAAGATGGCGCGGACGAAAACTTTACATCTTTTCGTCACGGGTGTCATTTTCAAGGTTTCTGAATTCTGCTCAAAAATATGTAAACGGTTGTAAGAAAAATATACTTACCAAATTATCGACGGTAACATTGGGGATGTACATAGCTGTCTCAAAAACCTTGAAAATGAAACTCATGCTGTAAAGATGTAAAATTTTCGTCGACACCATCTTGGATTTTAGTTTTGACCTCATATTGGTTAATTATAGCTACCCCAAAAACCATGAAAATGACACCTGTGACGAAATTTTGTCAAATTTTCGTCGGCACCATTTTGGATTTTAGATTTGACCTCATATTGATTAATAGCTACTCCAACTCTTTGAAAATGACACCCGTGACGAAATTTTGTCAAATTTTCGTCGGCGCCATTTTGGATTTTAGATTTGACCTCATATTGATTAATAGCTACTCCAACTCTTTGAAAATGACACCCATGACGAAAACATTTCAAATTTTCGTCGGCGCCATCTTGGATTTTAGTTTTGACCTCATATTGGTTAATCGCTAGCCCAAAAACCACCCACATTTGCTACTTAGGAAAAGTTCAGATTTAAAGATATCATAGGTAATGTGACGAATATAATTTATTTCATTCCGACCGTTTCTCGGAATAACATACATTTACTAAGAAGGGTTTAATATATTGCCGGTAACATAATATTATGATGTATGATAATAATTAATAATTCATAAAAAAGTATTTTATACATTTCTTAAAAAGCTTCGATATTGTATACAATAATACAAATCATTAATTGATTATTATTCAAATTGTTGTAAAATAGTCACACTTTTTTAAGTTGGTTGAATACACTAACTTACTTATTACATACTTATATTCAATTATTATTTTGCCTTTTTTATTTGTTTTACTTTTAATTATTATTACCAATATTTTCAGAAGAAAATAAATTAATGTATCCAGAACGAGAGTTTCATTTTAAACTTTAAATGTATGTATAAAATAGACCAAAAAATTTTTACGAGAAATTAACAATAAATTATCTTTTATATTGTTTCTATCGATTTGAATAATAAAATAAAATTTGAAAAAGGAATGTTTCCTTTCAGAAAAATTTGCTATCCCTAGTATTTCAAGTACTTTCCATTCAGGGCACATCGAAAATTTCCACACTGTATATATACAAACAAATATATAAATATGCAAATATTGCTCGTTTAATGGTATAGGATAAGTAGTAAATTTATTTATCAACAACATTCCTACGATAGCAAATAAAATCGAACTACTGATTTATTTATACTGTGGCATAATCGCCCGCCTTCATAGGTCACCGGAGTTCATGCCGCGCCGGCTCCTGCGCAACGCGGGCGCGAGCCATCTCAGTGCCTAAAATGCCTAAACATTCAGTACAAGGGGCTCTTAACACAAAACTGAACTATCAAATAAGTCTGTTGAACAGCGTGGCAAGAGCGATACAGTGACAACGCTGTCCCCACTTCGACTCAGACCGCCCCGATCTGCCGTGAGGGCCTCACACGTGTTTATTGTTTTCGCACAGATTTTTTATGATATGAGGACCGAATATGCTCCTCATAACATCACTTTTTGTGAACGAAACGACAGCGCGGTTTAATTTAATGCCAACACCATTAGTAAAAAGGATTATTATTAATTGTGAAAAAATATCATGATTTACACTATTAACACTCTTTTAACATAAAATATAAGTCTGTGAGTGTGTAAAAATAAATCCAGCTAATTACACATCAAACTTATGTTTATAATTAGGTATACGACATGAAAATATATTAATTACCAAGCAATAATAATACAGATAAATACTGAACATAAGTAGGTATAATAGATATTAAGTAGTATTAGTTAAAATATACTTTGACTACTTTGACTGTCAGTCAAAGTTTATTTTTACTAACAACATGTAAATGAAGAAGAAATAATAATTACCAACGAACTAACCTTTTCTATAATACTTAACACGGCACATTTTTCAAATTATCTTGCTCAACCCTGCTCAAAAATTTGAGGGTTTTGTTGGAACTTTAATATGTCAAAACTATGATATATCTAAACTACTATACAACTTGCTTGCGGAAATGCTCATTACAATTGTGAATCTAAAGAATAACTAACAACATACTATTCAATTTTATTGAGCTGATGAATATCTTTTGCCTGGAAGAAATCACCGTCGCCTAATAAATATACTGTGTTTTCTTATAAAACCGTTACATAATTTATTTTATCTACTTACTTAAATAATGAAAATGATATTATATTTATAAAATATAAAACATATTATGTAAAATGATTAAAAATAAATAAATGAAGCAACTACGATTCAAAGAAAACATCTTTTTCAGTGTTAAAATGCTCTTAGCAATCCTGGATGATGAACTGTATCATGTTCTCTGATCCCAGTACGGTCGGTACCTCGATAGCCATAACGATAAATATTATAATCAGATAACCGCAAAGTCAAAATAAAAACATTACTTGTACAGTTGTGAGTGCAAAATTTACGTTTCATTTGGAATAACATTTTTTTCGGTACTAAAACGTAGTCGTCGGCTGCCCCTCCTCTCCTGCCTGAAAAATATCCTCCAAAATTTCCCGAGATACTTCCAATGATTGAACCATTGGACGTTGGACATTAACTTCAGTCAAAAATTGACGAAGCGGATGATTACTAATTTCCACTTAATCCTCGCTGCTACTATCTTTATCATCAAATCATCAATTTTCAAGTGGTGTTGTAAAAATATCAGCAGAAATCGTCTTCCAGAGGCGATATAATTTTATGAGCATTGAATCTGTAAATAAAAAAATCAAAAGTTAACTGTAAATCTATAAAAAAAGCTACTTACAAATAAAATTTTATCAAAAACTACTGTTCCCAATGCACCTCGAAATAATAAAAGAATTAATCATTTTATTATTTCATTCTAAAAGTGTAATATAATACCTACCAACAAAAAACATGAATTGCTATCATTATAAAAAATAAATACCTATAAGTAACAACTTACTTTTTGTGGGAACGCATGATGGTGAAAATTCACAAAACACGAAGATTGCATTAATTGATATTTTTGGTTTTATGGCATTCAATTGCTTTATAAATATCACTACATAGTATAAAAAAAGTCGCTTTCTCTGTCCCTATGTCCCTTTGTATGCTTAAATCTTTAAAACTTCGCAACGGATTTTGATGCGGTTTTTTTAATAGATTCAAGAGGAAGGTTTTAGTATATAATTTATTAGGTTTTAGACAAAGCGGACGAACCCGCGGGCGGTAAGCTAGTAAATTTATAAAATACGAAGATTTTTAAAATTGTAACTAATGAACGCAATCAATATTAGATTAACTGTAGATAATGGTGTCTAGTTTTACTTAAAATAATAAACATCTACCCTCACGTTAAAAAAATGTAGTATATTTATTATTTACACGAAATATACCTTATAGGGAAAGGGATAAATAAATAACATAATTATATTTAAATTATTAATTTCCAACTGTGTATTCAGTAGTGTTAACATCTAAATTGATTTGATTTTTACGAAATCTCATAGATGGCGCTGTTACAAAATTAACATTATACAACTTACATTCTTTAAACTATGCTTCTCTTCCCAAGTTACTTAAATGGCATAATTTTTATAGTGTCAATCTAGATATTATCAAACAACATTTATATATGCGTCATTTGATTATTAATTTCCAATAGTTAACGTGTGTTTGATTTTTCTAACACTTCATAGATGGCGCTGTTTCAAATTTGTCTTTATACTGCTAAGATTCATTTAACTGTTTCTCTGCCCAAATTACGTAAATGACATAGTTTTTATTTTGTAAAGCTAGATAATAGCATGGCTTACTCGAAACCAATATTTAAACACGAGTCTTTAGATTGTACGCTGTCGTAGTACACGGAATATGTAAGAAAAATAAAGGCTCACAGCTCCGCCCCCGAAGGTGATATCATGATAATATGTTTAAACTATCCTTACCCGACCTCTTAGGAATATTCATGCAAAATTTGAAGTAAATCTATGCAGTACTTATCGAGATTAGCTCGGTCAAACATACAGACAAACAGACAAACAGACAAACAGACAAAAATTCTAAAAACTATATTTTTGGCTTCTATATCGATTATAGATCATGGATTATGTATTCTTTTAAAAAAATATTCAATGTACAGTTTTGACTTTCCTACGATTTTATTATATGTATAGATTAGATTTAGATCAGAAAATGTTACAGATAGATTTATATCCTATGTAAGTATATCCTCAATAGTTTTATATTTTCATCATTAATAGTAGAGCTGTATTCTGCGAAAGATTTATAAATTTAGTAGAATATTAATTGGAGTTTAATAGTAATTTGATTTTGTGTAAGCTTAAATTTAGTTCCATAAACGAAGAACGAACGAACGAAACTTTAATTTCTTTATAACTTCTAAAACATTTATAGATAAAGTTATAACAGGTTAAATTGTGTGTATTAGCTATCCAATAATACAGAGTGCATGCAGGAGTTTGCGACACAGTTCTTAAGTAGTTTTAAATAGCTTTTGTTGCTATTCCTGATATTAGTTTCACGAATTAAGCGACGGTTTTGTTTTATATTTTAATTTCATGACTGTTTTTGGTTAATGTTTTGTTTGTGGTGTAAAATCAAGATACATTTATAGACAAAGTACAAAAAAAGTATTTCATGAGTTTTATAGTTTTAGTTGCCGAAGTAGATATGGAGCAGGAAATACGAAAGTTTTGTTATTTGTAATATTAAGATGCGTCTATTTATTACTGTTTTCCAGACTTCTATATGCAATGACATTTCTTTACATGATTTATTGTAAAGCACCATTTGATTCAGGGTGAGAGCAACGTATATAAAAATTCTTATTGGTAGAAGCACAACCAATATTTTCATTCGGTCATACCATTAAAGATACATTATTTGTTTTATTTTTTGGAAAAATTATTTTTATTTACATTTACATGAATACCATAGAGTCCTTTAAAGAGAAGCGATGTAAGGCGATTAACATAATATACATATATATATTTGCTTGTACAGGTAACAACGGTAACAGGATGAAAAGTCACTCGAAGTTGGAAACCACGAAGTTGTTTGGCATACGTCACCGCGTGTTTATTCAGTGCCTGGTGGACGCTGTAAGCAGTTTTCTTGACTATCACTTGAAGGAACGCCAACCTTTGTAAATTTCGATTTGAATACATGTTCTGTAGAAAGATTAAAAATTTTGCGCCACGTTTAACTACAAAGCAATTGCAATACTTTTATATTTGTATTTACAGTACCTTATAGAGGTCTGAAGGCTTTAAAAGACCAATAAAAATTCCAGACTCTATTTTCACCACAAACAAGAAATAAAATGCATAATATGTGACATTTTAGAACAAGGTATTCAAGAATTGTAAGTAAGTAATTCAAGAGTTTTATCAAAAACAATTAGAATCGTTTCTAGTGTGTAAAATATTTTCTTATTATGTAATTTATTGATAGAGCACATGCTCTACCTACCTTAGTTATCGGTGAATCAATGGATATGGCACAAAAATAGTCGAAAGGAAAATAAGACTACCTATACGGTGAACAAAAACATCTAGAAGAAATTGGTATTCGTTTGAACCACTGAACCAAAAAAATAATTTAACAATAATTCTGGGTAATTTTTTTAAACAAGTAAGTATATTTCTGTAACTGTTTAGCGTTTCTGTGGTTTACCATAGATAAGAAGTCGATATATTCTCCACGAGTCGGAGTTCATTTGTTCAATTCGCATTTCACGGAAATTCCGACTCTATTTTCTACATTACACAGTTTCTTTTTCAGCGTAACACCGCGTATTTTCATTGAAGATAATCTGAGCAAACAGATGTAATGATATAATTAGCAATCAGTGGCTCGGGTAATAAGGATCGAAAATTACTTGAATATTAACAAGTAATTAATAATTGGACCACGTTAAGATAATTTTGTAAGGTGAAAGATAACAGGTTTGCTTTGATTCTAATTAGCGTAAAGCCCATTAAATTTTCTAGAACAAATGTTTTAATATTTATAAGTTAAATACTAATTTGGATATCAGTATAATAATATTGTGATGGCAAGGAACTATATAAAATAATATGGTTTTTCATGGAATATCTAAATACGGTTGATTGTGTACACTACCATGCAGAAACTACTTACAAAATTGGATAGATTAAGTGAAGAGTGAAGAGTATGAACGTGAATGATAGCTGATCGAGTGTGTGATTAAGATGGTATCCAACAAGGGAAAATAAATATATGCATTCAATAAAGCAGTAGAAGATTACTCCTATACAGATTTAATGGAACCAGAAGACCTTTGCATATGTTAAATATGTATATTATTTATTCATGTTTGTAGTCTTATTTCCCTTTTTAATTCTTTATTATAATGCTATTATTATTATATGTTACTTTCTAGCACATGCATAATAATACTTATTATTATGCATGTGCAAGAAAGTAACGCTGAAATATTGAACTAACACTCCGATAACACACTTGAAGAATCCGAAAAAAAAAGTGGTATCACGCAAGCCAAGCCACGTGCTGCAGCAAGTCTAACATTATCTTACATATACTTATACCCAAGGAAATAGGAATGTTTCTGTTGTGAGCTCCGAACAGTAAAACATAATTTGTGACCGCTATCGACACGGAGATGGGACCGTTCGATTCAGTTCGAGTTTAATTTCTTTGCCGATAGTTTCCTATCTCTTTCTTATGGCTGACGTAAGAAAAGGACGACGTAAGGACATAGACGTATATTTGGAACGGTGTTGAGCGTTGAAACGTTATAATGGCGAACGACACAATTTAGTACTTTTCATTGTTTTACGTGTATAGTATTGAGATTGTACGGATTTTTTAGAATACATATTATATTTCTATTCGAGACTGAAATTTAATTTGATGATATTTAAGACGATACACAAAAAAAAATCCACTGCTTGGCGGGCGGAGTCTAATAGCTCGCTATCGCGAACGCCGGTGTGCGCGAAGTCATTCTTGCATACTCGCCGCGCTGCCGCTGGCCGACTCGGGACAAACATGTATGGAGTCGTCATACAGTTATAATATTGTTATAAATTTATTCAATTGTTGATTTATTGGTTTTATTTTCTTGCTTATAAACAAATAATCTTCTTTCCAACAACTACTTAGACATTATTAATAATTATTATTATTTCGTAATGTTTACTTTATTACAAAATAATACAGGTTATAAATAATCTTTAAAATAACAAAAAATATTGTTACTCTGAAAAAATGAAATGGTACTCAATAACGCGGACTACTGAATTGATTTAGATAGAATTTGATGCTGACGTAGATATTACATCATGCCCAGAAATGAAAGGTACTATTTCTGAAAGAAGTTATAAACCCTAATTCTTCTCAGTCAAAGTCAAGAGTGGAAGATATCACTAATACAGTAAAACTGATGCGAAACTTTGGATGTTAATTTGTATATTTTTTTGTTAGTTGTTACTTAATCACGTCAAGACTACATTACCAATTTTGATAAAATATAGCTAATTGCCTGGATTTACACATAGGATACTTTTTATCCGAACTGAACACTTCTGTGGGATAAAACAGGATTCACGATATAACCTAATTCCACGCGGGCAAAGCCGCGGTTGGAATGATATTTTTTTAAATAAAAAAATTGTTTAAAAAAAAACACAAAATATATTGACGCATGTATTTATTTTTTGCACTCTATTATAATTGTAATTATTCATTACAAATAATCAAAATAAAATAGCCAGAACAAAGTTAGGCCCTGGTAGGGTAGGTAGGCAGGTACAGCAATGTGAGACGAACACTGGCTTATTTATACCAATAATAATGTATTATAAACATTAAATTAAGTTTACTTTCTAACAACAAAAATACATAATATTAGCTAATGTGAAAGCGAATCAACCAATCATCCCACAAAAATGAAATGTGCACATAAATATTCATCCAAATCGGTTCATGTCATTAGGAGGAGTGACTGCAGCGCCATCTTCCGGGCCCAATTGTGTTTCCAGATCACCCAGGAACTCAATTTAATATACTTACACAAAATTTTTCGAAATGAAAACTCACATTACTATGTAAATATGAATATAAACCTGTTTTATTACTAAGCAATTTCCCGCACAGGTGTAGTAAGTATAAATGAAATAAATATCAACATCAAATTCTTTATACAACATACTTATCTACCACCTTCTAAGAAATGTAATTCTTGAAATTATTTCGTATTTTTTTTAAATATAATACTACTCCAATGAGCTCCTGTTCCATATTATGTCCGCCATACTTCCACTAAGTTCACCATGATTTTTTATTTCTTTGCACTTTGTTGCTTTTTGCTAAAAATGGAATCATGCGATAAAACCAGTAGAACGTTGATAACATACATTTTTGACTGAATAAAGGTACTTACGAAGGAGTGGGTTCACATTGTGAACAATCAATGGGTTTATTTTCCTTCTGGATTCCGGATTTCTGAAAAGATTATCTATGCTATAAATGAAAAAATCTTACACATTCGTTATGTACTTAAAACAGGGGTACATATCAAACATCGTCTATAATATAATTATCATCAAATTTAAAATAAAACCAACTTACTTCATTAATTTGTTCCAATTGTAAGCATTCTTTTTCCTCCAACCTTTATGTTTCTTCTTCTTATTTTCTTTATTGTCCCCATTTGTCTCATTTTGTCTTATCGTGTTGTCACCCTTTTTTACGATTGCGCGAGCGACACAAGTTCCCCGTGTGACGGCCGTAGCGGGAATGACTCGTGCAGCGATCGGGGTGGGAAGGTACAGGGCGGCTCTCGCTATATTGGCTGGTCACGCGCTAATTTCAAGTATTTCTTGTTTATTTCAAAACCATTGCATATTTCAAAATTCTAAATCGGTAGACGTATAGGTTGTATATTTTATAGTTAATATCCAAAAAGTCGTAACTTTACGTTTGTTATTTTGAAGATGCCAGAGATTATAAAAAAATAACAATGAGAACTTTGTATTTTTTTTCTATCGAGAAAATATCATGGAATCATGTTTCTAAAACGGTAGACGTATTGTGTTACTATTGAACTTTCTTGTCAAGAATTTTCATCACGACAACTTTAATAATATAAAAATTATGAAGGTTTAGAAAGGGCCGTAAATGTTAGAAAAATTAATTCATCACCTTAAGAATTTAAATTGAAAAGTCAGACGCAGCTCGTGATGATCCTAAACCGATGAATATAAATATTGGACCAACACAGACAGTCTAGTCTACTCGAGAAAATCAAATAGAAGATGACTTAAAATACTTAAATGTTATAAATTATAATCCTTCTACTTTCTCTTATACTCACCAGTACATGGCGCGTGATTATGTACCAGTTATATCAATAGATGAAGATATAATCTATATATCGCTAGTACGGTCGTTAGACAAGGAGCTCGACTGATTAAATCTAAAGTGACGAGGAGTGGCCGGTGAAGAGCTCGATTTAAGTACACCAACTGTGACACCGTACTGTAACCTGTAGAATATTTGTATAACTAAAACTGCAACGTATTGAGAAACTGTGTAACTAATACTGTTAATAAAATTTAATTTATTTAAAATACTTTATTTATCAAACTGACCTGGACGACCTGGTCCGAGTGGCAGGGAGCCGCTGGATGCAGGCCGCCGGTGACCGGTCGTGGTGGAAAACCCTGAGGGAGGCCTTTGTCCAGCAGTGGACGTCCCACGGCTGAAACGACGACGACGACGACGACTTTATTTATCTGCCACTTTAACAAACAATAGGTACAATAAAAGCTAAACCTAATATAATAAGAAACCGTAAAGAAGGCAGCTGTATTACTTACACGTGATCTGTTCCAGGCAACTAATGGAACGTGTGAACAAGTTCTGAAGTCACATTTGCAACATTGTAATTTGCATCACTATTTACTATTTTAATGTTTAATATTTTAAAGAAAAACATGACTGGACATCCATGGATATGTATTTCTATAGTATAAGTGTTATTCTGCAATAATATCGGCAATGGTGCAGCTTATGTACCAGACATTAGCTGTAACACTGCCAAATTTTATCAAAGTCCATTAAATAGTTTTGCATGCATGATTAAGTAATTAAAAACATGTACGGATGAAATCTTGAGATCGAATTTTTAACTTCAGTATTTCATGTCGGAATATTTGTTACGCGGCGGTGTAATAGCGAGCCATATTCAAAGTTTAATCTAGGCGACCAGGTAGTTTCTGGACAGGGTTTAATTTAGAATAGCTGCGGTCTCAGAGATACGACAGGTCAGCCATCTCACTACCAATGTACTCCAATTGTTATTTTTGGCAAGCTTATTCAGACCACCGTTTGTATCGATGTTATTTGTTACGGTTTTTGTTTAATACAATTTGTTTTGTTTTTATTTTAGCTATAAAAAATACTAAAATTTTGAAGTGTTTAAAAGAGTGCCTTTCTTATGAGGGCTGGCACATAGGGCTGGCACATAGGGCTGATTATTTCAGTTTTTTTTTATTTGGAATACTGTTATGTTAATAATTACCTACATAATATTAAGTTTTCAGAGTGATACCTATAGGCTCTACATTAAGCAAAAATTCCAACGTGTCAAATTTAATTAAGCTTTAATTCAATATCATAATACTCTATCTTGTTTTAAGCATTCAAAGATCATCAAACTGTAGAGAGATCGCCACACCACGTTTTTACACCAGTCATTAGTGAAGTTCTCGATATTACTGCAGTTCTAGACAGCTCAATTTATGGCCTGTAACAAGAACTAAAACTCCTTACACACTATAAATCTAAACACCTAAGACTCGGTATTACTTTGAAAGCTTGTTATCAACGAAGTGGTGAAACGCTATGATTCAAGCTTGAAAGTAAATGTCCTATGAAATTAATGATAATTTTTGCATGCACTATTAATTGTAGTGTGGTATTAGAATATCGTTTATGTATATTTCAGTAAATATTTATTGATTTTTTCAGTTCAACGTCCTTTTAAAACGATTCGTTAAAAAACATAGAGTTTTAAGAGAAACTTTGTAAATTATTTATTAATATTATTTATTTCATAGATTTCTTAAGCTTCTAAAAACATGTGTATTTGGAATTTTATGATATAACTAATTAACACCTTCGCTTGCGCCAACCCTTAAATTCTGTATTACATCTAATAGTCCTGTGATGTACTTCACAAAATCGACTTACAAACACTTTGGTGTTCAAATGAAACCCATTTCTATACCTTGCGCATAGAGTACAAATTCCAATGAAACATCTCTCCGCTAATGGATTGTAAATACATTAAGGTTGTCTCAAGTTGAAACGAATATAATTTATTCAATTGAAATCAAGTCATTAATCAAAGTAAACTGGAATAGTTTATGATCGTCTCGCTTTAATGATAGTTAAAATTTTATTGTTCAGTGAATGCGAGGTTTTTATTGTTCAATAAGTTCGATCTGGATCTTTCATTGACAATCAATTTGCGAATTGATAATTAAATTTATTTAACTTGCACTTGACGACTATGAAGTTTTAACAGTATAAAATTTTCGTCATTCTGAAGTTGAAATCAGAATTCTTAGTAAATAACAACCGCAGGTTGCTTTTTTTATTTTGCTATACATAAAATGCTTCTTATATATAAATACAAGAAATACTTCATAAAAATATCTTACATATTTTATTCTAAACGTTTTTATTACAACGCATGTAATAAACATTGTTGTATGGCATTGAGTAATACTAGACTACAGTTATTAGTCGAGCAAAATGTAGGAATGGAAAGGCTTTTGAAAGTATACGAATGTACGTCAATTTAATATTACTAAACATTTCTTCAACATCAAGAGGGAACAATATGAAAAATTCTTTCTTCATGATGCATAGTTTGTAATGTAGAATTTACATTATCATCATATCATGCAGGCATATTTTTATTATAGACCATATGAGACCTTATTATTTAAGCTTATCTACCCATAGCACCGTGGGGAAGCTAATACTTGCGATAAAATCGAATGCGCAAGGCCACGATAAAATATCGAGAGAGATGATTTTGCTTACATTGCCAACCACATTAAAAGCCATGACCGCTATTCTAAACCGTTCACTTGAAACTTTAATTTTTCCATCTGCTTGGAAGATAGCTTTAGTCCGACCACTACCTAAAAACAATGAACCTTCAGAATTTAAAGACCTAAGGCCAATTAGTTTGCTTCCATATTTTTCAAAATTATTGGAAAGAATCGTGTACAATCAAATAGTTATTTATTGTGAAGAGAATAATATCTTACCGAAGTACCAATCAGGTTTCCGGAAGAGCCATAGCACCTGCTCGGCCCTGCTGAATGTCGTAGACGATCTCTTATCTAATGAAGATATGGGCAGCGCGTCTTTGCTCGCACTGTTGGACTTTTCGAGAGCTTTTGACTCGATCAATTTTGAACTCATGATCAGTAAGCTTCGCTTTTATGGATTTGATGACGGCGCTTGCAAATGGTTTGATAGTTACTTGCGAGACCGTGTACAGAGGGTAATTCTGAACAACAACGATGGCTCTTCTAACGTCTCTTCGGAGCTCTTGCTGACACGTGGTGTTCCCCAGGGCTCGATATTGGGCCCTCTTTTGTTCATAATTTATTCAGCAGACATTACGCGGTGCCTTATCAACTCCAACTACCATCTATATGCGGACGACCTGCAAATATACTCTCGAATAAAATACGATAACGTCGCGGCGACTTTGTCTGGTTTCACAGCGGATTTGAGTCGTATTGCAACCTGGGCATCTAACAACTCTCTGCTATTAAACCCCGTCAAGTCCAAATATATGATTATCGGGACAAAGGGGCAGGTTCATAAAGCAAAAAATCTGAATTTGTCAATATCCATTGATGGCTTCCCGATTCAAGAAGTGGAAGAGGCTCATAATTTGGGAGTGATCTTTGACAGTAATCTCAAATTCGAAAGCCATATTCTTGAGATTGTTAAAGGGTGCTTCTATCGTCTAAAAGTAATGTATAAGTTGCGTCCCTTTATTAATACGGATCTCCGAATTGTGTTGTGCGAGTCCCTTGTCCTTTCTAGACTCAATTACTGCATTAACGTATTCGGGTCTTGTCTACTGGAACGGTCACGGAGGCTTTTGCAAAGAGTTCAGAACGCCTGTGCCAGATTCTGCTTTAATATTCCTGCCAGGTCCCATATAACACCTTTTCTTAACTCTTCAAAGATGCTTAACATGAGGAATAGACACAAGCTCTTCATGGCATGCTTCCTGTTTGATCTAGTGAAAACTAAACGCCCTTTGTATCTATTTGAGAAGCTTGTCTGGCGTAAGGACACAAGTCGGAATCCTTTAAGATCTAATGTTGATGTACTCTCAGTACCGAAGCATCATAGCATGGCTTTTCGTGGTTGCTTTAAATACTGTGCCACAAAATGCTGGAATAATATACCGCCGCCTCTGCGTCAACTTCGATCCAAAATCACTTTTAAACAAAAGTTAAAGCATCTACTTCTGGCAGAACAGTAGTTACTGCATAGTATTTAAAGCACCAATCAACCAATCAACACCGCATCTCTTATTATCATTTAAATTCATATTCATATTTATTTATTTATTTATTAATATCTATTATTTGTATTAGTTATCTATTTATTATTTATATTATTTTTCTGTAGCGAATCAGTGGAAAGTCGAAAGCACACCCTCCATTCGGTCTTGACAGAATACCAGCGCTGTAGTCGCAGCTTGCTGCGATTATGGCAGAAAGCTGAGTCAAGACCCTTTTCTGGATATGCAGTGCACACACAGTACCAGATTCTCAACAAACATGGCGTCTAATTTATGTCTAATTTTATTATATGTATCGTACTTTCTTTTTTCTTCTATTTTGTGTTTTCTTCTTGTGTGTGTGTACCTTTATCTAGAAATAAATGTCTTTTCTTTCTTTCTTTCTTTCATAGGTTTCGGTATCAGGCACTGTGTTGGTGAAATGCAGATTGGTAGACTTTACAAGATATCAAACATAGCTAACAATTAGAGCAGTTGGAATATCGACATTATAAAAATAAATGTAATATCAATCACAATATAGCACAATAAGTGAGACTTGCTCAGTCCAGATTACGATTCCAATACGTGCCAATATCAAAACGTTCATCACTCAAAATTGGCAAACAAAATCGCATTAAAATACTAGTTAACCGTGTTCCCAGTTATACGAGTTATTCACTTTGAATGTGATGTAAATGTTTTAAATATTACTCGAGTAATTAGCGAATGGGGCCGTTAGCACCGTCGCATCTCAGTAGTCCTAATGAGGCCACGTCCTGAATACGCCTTTAAATTTTACGTTTTAATCCATTTTGGATGCAGTTTGCGAGTTAACATAGTGTGAATTAAACTGATTTTGTTTTGCAGTTTGGAATGTGAAAATTTAGGTATGGATTTTGATAGGTAATGCAGTTAATTAAATATCAGTGTTTCTAGTAGGTAGGGTAAGGTTTTATAGTGACACTTTTTGTAACTAATGATGGAGGAACTTTCAAATGAATACCCATTACCATTTACGTTTTATGCTCTTCTCTCTTCTCTCTTTTACGATTTACATTCAAACACAGTTTAGAATAATTTGCTTTTGTATTACTAAATGAAAATGCAAGTATGTTCATCTCCTCTTAAGCCAATCAGTCAATGAACTATATTATTAGTAGTATTCTGTCAAATTATATTTTTTGCGTGCAATAATACATTTCCTAATGATGATAATATTTCAAACAAACATAAACAATAATCCAGAAGAATTTTCATTTTCGTAGTCTCTAAGAGTAATATCATTAAAATTAAGCCCGTAACAAGATAACTTTTATAATAAACCTAAATTATTTCAAGTTTTATTAAATCTCGTTAGCCATTAGGGAGGCTGGAACATTTCGATTTCTTGCGAAGATTCAATATCATTGTATATTTACTGATGGTCTTTAGAAAACTTTATTCCTTGGAACATACCTAAGCATGTAAGTATATAATTATGCATGTTTTGAGTATATATATCTCTATTAATTTCATGAAGTTAAGGTACAGTGTAAAACCTAAAATTAAACATATGCGGCCTAAAACTTCTTCGCTTTAAAAAGTAGGACACAACTAAGCTACGTTAATACATAATATTCCAAAACAACAACATAAAATGTACATTAAACATAAGTCGCATTTTAAGAATTTTTACGTCAGTTAACTGAAAAGCCATTACACAAAGTCTTTGCAATAAAATTGTCAGTTGCCAGTAACTAGTGAATACGGAATGTCACAGAACCTTTTAACGGACGGTTAAAGTGCACTACTTTTTGTTCCAGGGTTGAACCAACGGATTACGAGATAGTTTTGTGACTGGGGTATAATTTGAACATCGTGAGGTTGAATGAACCAAGCCGCACGTTTTAGTAAGAAAGTACGTGTTCTATTCTATGTAAGGAACATGCTGATATTGTTGTTGCTATTATGTTTAGGTAAAAAAGGTAGAACAAAGTCTTATAACACAAACAGCTTTGATTTGATTTGATTTTAAACGACTTGTTATTGCTGCATTGATATAAAAGAATTTAAAGAGAAGAACTGTCAGATAATAAAGAAAAAAAGCTAAGTATGTAAGTATATCACGTAAATATGATAAACATTTAATTTTTACACGTGATGCTATACTTCAAAGCGCACGATGAATCATCAAGTGTACCTACTTGTTTTTAATGAAATGTAGCTTGCTTTTATAAAAATTTAATATGGAGTATTTTTTAACATGTCATATTTTTTACATTTACACATTCTGGCTGCTTAAGGTTCATTTTAAAATAATATTATTAAATCAAAATAAAGTTTAATAATCTAAGCAATAGTCATTTTTAGTTGCTGGTACAATATTATAAGTTGAATATATTGCTAAATGAAATTATTGTCAATAAAAAATATTATTATTACTTCTTATTGGCAGCCCTACGCCATTCGACATTTTGCGTGTCTTCACACTTGTTCCATTCAGGATTATAATACGTTGGGAGTTGCGATTCCTGCGTCATGTCCTTTCAATTGCAATGGTTTTGTTTCCTGTTTGAGGCACGTAAGTGATTCGCTTCGTGGTGGCTTATGTGCAGGATGGACGGTGGACGGTGCAGCTTTAATTACAGACATTTGTAACTGTGTTTGTGTTGTTAATCCTGTTTGTTTGGAGCTGTTTCGTTTCATGGAATGTATTTTGATGACTGATTGGGGCTAGGTTTTGACAGTGCTTTAAAAATGCTGTTATGCTCAAGAAACCGCCTGATATCTGACCATGATATCTTAAAGCAATATTAATTCCAGTAAGGAATAGCTTCCATCGGTTTAGCGGATTAGCAACTGAGAATTGTAATGATAAATGAATTTACATTTTTAACGCGTTGTTAACCCATACCCACTAGTCACTCTAATAATGAACCATTACTTAGTATTATATTATCTGTGCCATTACATAGCTAATAGTAGCTTAATTGCACATTGCATTAATTTTAAAATCAATCGTTGATGATCGGACGCGAGCGTGACCCAATGAAGCATTTGCCTCCATAAAATCAATTATATGCAAAATGTTACCTTAATTCGTAGATTCATGGAACCAGCATATCGTAATTCAATGGAAATTTAACCTCTGCAGCTGTAATTTCCCAGACTTTCAACAGATGTGTTTAAATCGAGATAATGAGTGCTGAAAATATCCTTCAAACAACCATTTTAATTACTTCCGCAGAGACATGGTTTCCATTCAGAGGATTCTATTTTTAGCTGAGCGTCTATGTGCATGTATTGACTCGCTGCTTTGTCTGTGTGCTTTGTAAATTTAGATACACTACTATGTTTTGTGTAGTGGAAAATTACATGGAAAGTCAATATTACAATGGGATTCCATGCGGAATTTATAAATATTTTTAATAAACATGGCCAGTTTTACATAGATTATTTTATATTTCACACATAAACTTTATCTCTATTTAAAACTAGCGGTCCGCCCCGGCTTCGCCCGTGGTACATGTTTACGTTTTCTCTACATAAGAACCATCCTCGTACTTCCAGGAATATAATAAAAAAGAATTATCGAAATCGGTTCAGCCGTTCTCGAGCTATACATTTTGCGATTCATTTTTATATATAAGATATAAAGCTACATTAATATAAAACCTGTATATACCCATGACTATTGTCAAAATAATTAACCTCTATATAAGATGAGCCTGAGTAAATGGTTTTCTCAACTGTTTTCTGACTTCATGGAAATAAATCTGTATGTAAATTTATTTTGTAAATAAAGTCTTGAAAATACATCACACACGATAAAGATCAGTCTCATTTAACTATTTCCAAATTAACTATAACACCGTGTTTATTGTCAATAGCAGAAATCGCTTAAACGCTACAGTCTCTGCCTGCAACAGTTAATACGCGAATTGTCGTACTTTCTTCTATCTATTCTTGTTTGAAATTTTGCTTTTAATATTTTCCCAAGTGCAAGAAAAGGTTGAGATTGGAACGACTCTAATCCCGGGAACGTTCCGACAACATTTGCTTTCACTTGTTCTTCGCAATCTCATTGAATACTCCCCTTGCTTGTCTTATTTTTAATCTTGACTTTTACTAACAATTGTTGGAAGTAATATTCTTTCGAACTAAAATAGATACGAACAAATCGGTTCTTTACGGTAATAGTATCTATGCTGATATTGTGAAGCGGGAAATTTTTTGAATACAAATTCACAAAGTTAGTTAACTTGTGAGTTTATTTATAAAAGTGAATCTGTGGAACTGTCGTGTCGATTTTGAAAATTATTTCAGAACTAGTAAGGTTATTTCTGAGCAGCTTAAACTGCATTTGTTACTACAACTTAAACTATTGTTAACGCCGTTAAATAAGGACATTACCTAGTATATAAATATTCCTCTCAAATCACATCAACTCTTTACTCGTTATTACATAAGAAGAGCGTATAAATGAAAGTTTTCATTAAAAATTCAACATACTCAAATCCGCAGCGACCTCCACGCCCTACAGCGCTAATGAAATTCCAATAGACTTATAAATATGGGTCGAAGTATTTTTATGGGCCCCTTAATGGGCTCCAGGGCTACTTCGTGAAGTAACCTATTTATTATATCAAAGATAGTATCTTAAATGAAGGCGCTATCTAAACGTTTGCTTGTTAAATTAAAATCGTTATTAGAATAATATAATTTATTATACATTTTAGAACGATTTTATGTTGTGTTTTGAAATAAATTGTACGCAATTGAATAGTAGTTTGATTTCCGTAATATTCATTTTCACATTATAATATCTAGCCTTTGCCAGAGCAAGAGTAGTAAGTAATCATGGAATTTTTATGTTTTTTATTTATGAGAAAATAATCTTACAATAATCAAATTATACGCTTAAAAACGATACCTTTTGGGATTTATAGGGCTTGCTTCAGAATAATGGTGTATTATTATTAAGTACCTTGATTAATCATTTATCAATTTTTTACGTAAATATTTTGTTCCATTTACTACAAAAAAAGGCTACAAGGAAAATATCTTTAGGAAATTGATTGTAAGTGATCGCCTCTAGCTCAAATTACCAATTACTGGGGATGAAGCGATATCAATGCTTTAGCTTTTGAAAGATAAGAAAAATCTCAATAATATAGTTAATGAACAATTAGCACGTATTAAATTATTATCCAGTCTATGCAGAAAATCTTTTTAACATTGCTTTTGAAAGCAATTTTGAGAGATCAAATTTTATAGACGGTTGGATACTTTTTATTTCAGTTGATTGAACAATTGAATACACGTAATTGCATATTATTTAGTTTCAAATTAAGATGCTATTTTTATCTATTTACGTCAGTTTATATTTGGGCATAATTATGAGTGATAGTAAAGAGAGAGTGTAAAAATGATGGATGGCTTTCCTTGCGAAAAATGAAGTGGCTAATCCACTTTGGAATTTTGCTTGCTTATTATTTTAGAAACTAATACCTATAAACGACTGAAAAATTGTAGAAAATAATTTTTTTTTTAGTATCATTAATCTAGTTATATTGAAATTAACCTCACTGGTCATGGATCAGGTTAAATTATATGCATAACAATGATTGAAATGACAAAGTCTATGTGTTTGTCAGATGCGCTATCAGCACTACCACCACTTAAAGATTTGACTAAACTTGATAGTGTTGCAGTATATTTAATAGAATAACTCAAAAGTTATAGATATACTAAGTCTTGCCCGTGGCTTTTTTGATATACACAGATACAACTGCTTAATTACTACATAATATTAACGTGCTTCTTATGTTCAGTTATTCAAACAGAATTACTAATGAATATTTTTATTAATATGTATAAATAACTTCGTAATATATTAAAACTCTTGTTCGGTGTAAGCGAAGCCTCCCTTGAGGCTATCAGATATCTCAACGCAAGGAAATGTACAAAATTTTCCGTGTTAAGGTTAGAAAAAAATTAATGGAGAAAGTTCTTTCATTACTTCAGAATTATGCCCATGGTCCAGAAGAAATTTTTGGAGAAAATGTGTCTCTTTATAGTGGAATCGTGAGTTACCTAAAGATATGTGATACCTATATAAAAACTTATTATTATTTTCACTTAAATTAAAGGAATGAAACTTCTTGCTTATAACATTACTATTACTATTTCCAGTTACTATTTCTGTGAAGAAATCATATTTTAAATAGCTAGTTAATTTTATCTTATAACTAGTGGTCCGCCCCGGCTTCGGCCGTGGTACATATTTAGTATCCTATGTCCTTCTCCTGGCTCTAAACTACCTACCTGCCAATTTTTAGCTAAATCGGTTCAGCCGTTCTTGAGTTATAAGTGGAGTAACTAACACGACTTTCTTTTATATATATAGATATTATCACTACATAGTATAAAACAAAATCGCTTTCATGTTAGTGAACTTAGCAGATCATTTTTAGCAGATAAAAAAAAAAATTGAGTTCTTATCGCGTGCAGCTGAGTTCTACAGTTCCTGATACTTTTTAGAAATAGGTCTGGCGTTTTTACCTTAAAAAACGACATTTGAAAAAATGATCAGCCAACTTCCCGTAGCAGATCATTTTTAGCAGATAAAAAAAAATGTGAGTTCTTATCGCGTGCAGTTGAGTTCTACAGTTCCTGATACTTTTTAGAAATACTCGCGTAAAATGAAACACTAGAAAATTTATTTATGTCATATTTCATCACGCCGTAGCACCATGCCGTAGCATCATGCCGTAGCATCATGCCGTAGCATCATGCCGTAGCATCATGCCGTAGCATCACGCCGTAGCATCACGCCGTAGTAGCATGCCGTAACATCATGCCGTAGCTTCATGCCGTAGCATCATGCCGTAGCATCGCGCCGTAGCATTACGCCGTAGCTTCACGCCGTAGCATCACGCCGTAGCATCATGCCGTAGCATCACGCCGTAGCATCACGCCGTAGCATCATGCCGTAGCATCATGCCGTAGCATCACACCGTAGCATCACACCGTAGCATCACGTCGTAGCATCACGCCGTAACACATGCCGTAGCATTACGCCGTAGCATCACGTTAAGCCGGGTCCAGGTCGGGTTTTTTCAAATGTCGTTTGTTAAGGTAAAAACGCCAGAACTATTTCTAAAAAGTATCAAGAACTGTAGAACTCAACTGCACGCGATAAGAACTCACCTTTTTTTTTGATCTGCTAAAAATGATCTGCTAAGTTCACTAACATGTCGCTTTCTGTGTCCCTAGGCCCTTTGTATGCTTAAATCTTTGAAACTACGCAACGGATTTTGATGCGGTTTTTTTTAATAGATAGAGTGATTCAAGAGGAAGGTTTACATGTATAATAACATCCATTAAATAGTGGAAAAGTACTGTTATTTTTGAGGTTTCTAATGTGATGTCGTAAAAAATTACATTTTTTCCGCTTACATTGCAAACGCAGGCTGAAACCTACCAGTTTTATCAAAATAATGTACTAGGTATTATACAAATTGAAAAGGTCTACAGAAAAGTCCGCGATGGTATATGTCTTTCTCTCATGGATAACCCACAATAACTTTTTTTTGTCATTTACTTTTTACGACAAATAATGGCTAATTTTCGAAGCGATTTTAAACAATACAGCATTAATCCTTAACTAATTAAATACCTTGAATACTTTCTTCATTTAATATAGATCTATATGGCCCTTTACACTGTAATATGATTTAAGTGAATATTTTCGAAGATAATATTACAGATTTAAAAATTGCAGGACGTAGCTTTTGCGGCGGTACCGGCCGGCCGCCATTGCACCCGTGCGAAGCCGGGGCGGGTTGCTAGTACAAAATAATGTAGGAAAGTTTTATCTCATTCAATTTCTTCCAACAACGTAAGATACAAACTGTTGCTATTGATTTTAATTGTATTTAAAGGACTACAATTATTTACAATTATTTACTAGTACAATACAATTACAATTATTTACTTTTTTATTGAAAGCAAAATAAACATTTAACTTATGCAGATATCTATACATAATATTTCGGACCTCAAATGCTATAAGAAATATGGCTCGCCATAACAAGTCTATCAACGCACTCAATTCCAATAAACATTACTTAAAGAGGAATAAAAGCAGATAATATTCGCAAAGTTATATTTTCTTCTGAAGAATTTTTTGCAAATTCTTATTTATCGGTTATTCGATCGCGCGGCGTCGGATTACCGAGCCGTGGGGATTCTGTATTTGTGCTGAATATACTTCATTGGATAAAGCATGTTTGATATTTACGGAACAGTATTAAAACAAGTAATTCGAATATGTTAATTATTTCCTTGTATTTGTTTTATGACCACAACAGTTTACGGTTAAATTATACTGTACTTTACATTTGAACGCTTTTTGAATATTTTAACGGTAACTTCCGTTCAGCCATAAATAATAACACAAAGTAAATTTGTAATTGTTGAATTGAAGAAATCAGTACACCCTTGTGGATCCACAATTCTTGTCAACGTGGACTGCTATTTTCACAAGCTAGCGTGCTTTAAAATGAAGAAATACATGTAAGAAGGGACCTTCCTATACAATTAAATATGATTAAACTGGAAACTGTAAAGTGTTCAAAAGTATTCAATTTCTAAAATTCATCTTCTTACACAATCCATTTCATATTACAATAATCATAAAAATATTCCCTAACCGCTCTCTAATCTCAACAGACACTCGCTAGTAATAATTCCAGAACTATAACTCCAAGATGATTCTCCCGACTTATGATGTGCTATAAAGTCGCGACACCCGAATGAGTAAGGAAAAAAGAAAATGGCGACGATCCGGCATGATAAAGCACACTAGCCAATTTGGAAAACCGCCCAATTGCTAATAAAGGAACGGTTACAATGAAGTTATACTGAATTAGATTATGACTGCAACTAACTTCCTCGGAAGCGGTTAGTGTATTTAAATGTAGAGATTTAATTTTGGAGAATTAAATTTACATGCTATTCTGGTTATTGTTTTAACGTTAGAAACTGCAGTGGTTAATTTAAAATCAGGTTTTAAACACATATCTTAAAAACAAAAATATGATACACACTTTCACAGAATTCATAAAAATAAAATCCTACGCTTCGTCTGTTTCTATTCTGTTTGTTCGTGATAAACTCAAAAACTACTTAACCGATCTTCATGTTTGTTTTTTGTTTTCACCAATAGATAACGTGGTTCTTGAGGTATAGGATGATTTAGTATTTAATTTGTTAAGTGTTCAACAACACAGGTAAAGTCATAAGAGCAAACAAAAATGGTACAATCTTTATTATTCGTCCATTATGAAACTTGTACAATTATTATCAGTCGTTTCTACAATGTATACGAAATATCTCCCTTTGTTTTCATTTTCAGCAACACCGTCTAACCCAGATCTTAGAAAAAATCAGTGGGCCAGAAAGCTGACGATGCGTGTTCCTCATCCAACTTTGGTTTTACGATGGCCATAACTCCGGGACCGACTAGCCTACTAGCGTTAAGATAAGCTTTTTTAATTGAAACCACTGTACCGTTGCTATTGTCGACATGTCATAAATACTGATTTGTAAAGCTATGTCGGAAATCAAAGATTTTATTACTTATTTTGATTTGGTAATATCGTTATACATCATTCATCAGCAGATACTACTCGATTATTTGTTGTATTAGCAGATTTTATTATTGTGAAGATATTTTATGCTGTAATTCATGTTTAAATTTTAATACGTCAGTTTAATGATATACTTAGTGAAGTTGACAAAACTACAAAACCATTTTATGTCATTACCTACATTATCATAAAATAAATAATAGGAGTACTTTTTATGTGTGAATAAACATTAAGCTGTTAACAATACAATACAACGATTACAATAATACCGATTAAACGGCACCTAAAACTCAAGTGCAGTTTAATCAAAGCGGCAATAAGAGAATCGACGTCTCGTTTAATATTTCGAAGCAGCGTCTCAGCAGCTGCAGACGTAGATTACTTTGCAATTGAAAACAAATAATAATAAATACAACATCCGGCTCGGCAAATTGCGAAAGGGAAAAACATGTACCTTCGGAACTTCCTAAGATATTGGTGGTCGCCAGATGTTCCAATATGACTTTTATTCTGAGATATACTCACTTTATTTTGTTAAGTCAGCTTTGTTATATTTGGTCTGAAAATTCTGTTGATGCATATGGGGAAAATGTTTGAATTCAAGTCAAACATTATAAATCCTATAAGTTCTAAATAAGTAAGCGAGTGATTAATTAGTTATTTATTTGTTTAAGAAGTACATCTATCACATAGATTTTGAAATCCATCTCAATATATTCTTGTGATAACTATGATAAAAAAACATGACAAGCGGTAATTTATGCGTCTAATTCATCAATGAAAATACATTTCATACAATCCCTTCATTTTCTAGCAGTTCAAAGAATACAATGCCCCAACAAAATACGACTGCACTACATAAAAAATCCATGTTCCAATGATAGGTGAGGAAGTGTAAATAGATTCGGCTCTCCACAGTACAAAAATGTTGGATTCTCAAGCTTGCAGCCCGGAATGCCGCGGGCCCGCCGGCAATCCGTCAGCCAGACCGCCGCACGTGACTCGCATACAAGCGAACAGTGAATTATTTGCTCTAGAAGTGACTATTGTTTAAGGGTTTGTTAATACAGCTGTTCAAAGTGTAATGGTTTCGTTCGTGGAAAGTGGTGGATTTGTATGGCGGATTAGATGGTTAGAGGTTGGTTAAAATGAGTGAACTTTTATTTGAGCTTTAAGTTAGTGTTTGTGAACTTGAACACGTTTTTTTATTGTGTACAAAAAATAAAATAAAATAAATAGCATTTTAACAACAATGTTATTATGTTTTTTATTTGTTACAATTTTAATTCTCAAGTCCTATTAGGACGGATCAAAGTATTAATAATTGACACAAACCGAAGCGTCGCTTAATACCTTTAATACAATTAAATGAAAATGAAATGAAATGAAATAAATTTATTTGTCCATTTTATGTTTTACAATTAATGTAAGAGAGTGGTTCAATAATATTGGAAATAATCAAAACAACGACAAAATACCAGGAATAATTTTCTTTCAACTCACACGAAACTCGCACGAAAGAACCTTCTTTATTATTTGAATATTACAAAGTTATAGGAAAATAATTATTTCTCAGCAATTCAAAATATCCATGTCATGTTCTCACATGTGCTTCAAAAGAAAAAGCTATAAGAACGTTTCCAGAAACTCTATATCCGTATAGAAAAGTTATGAAACATTGGTAACATAGATGCTTTACGCGATGACGCCATCCTCCCCCTCGTGTGGGCCTGAATGATACATCTTGTTTGCTCATCATCCAATTTTCTTAAAATCCTGATAACCCGTATATGTTACATATTATATTGATACGTTGTGCTTGATAAATCTGTGTTTAACGGTACCCAAACGAAATAATTCACCTGAAAAATTTGTTCAGAATGGCCTTCAGGAGGTAAATCTGTGAATTTGTTACACGCAAGCAAAAGTATTTGGGACTCGATTAAAATATGATTTCTAAGCATTTTGACGTGTCGTATTTAAACGATGATTAATAAGATAATGTTTAATTTTAATTAGTTAATATACGTTATGGTAAAACATTACATGTATTTGTATAGATATTTTCATACGATTACAGTAATTCTGTTTCATAAGTATACAGGGTGTCCCAAGAAGTATGGATGAACTGAAGCCAGGAGGTAGAGGACCTAGAGGGCTATCCGAATCACCCCCATGTGTGTTATGCGATTTTTCGTAGTTTCGGAGTTATGACTCTTTTTTCAATTTTTCACCTATCGCCGAGTACGATGATATTTTCACTCATGGTGACGTCAACTATTGCGCTAGATGCTTGATTTTTTTTATGTGCTAAGCTGAAAGATAGGCCAATTCAGTATGGTAACACTTACTGTCGTTAGATCTTCGAATGGAATAAAAAAAAGAATTAAATGCCAAGAAAGATAAAATTACCCAGTATGTTCACAACTTCAAGGGCCCATAAAAAAATAAAATCACATAAGAAAAGTTTTCCGTTTAGCTTTTAAAAACTTGCTCTATCTATCAGGTAGCTACCCTGAAAATTTCATTTTATTATTCAGAAGGCTTCAATCGAAAAATTGAAATCTAAATGTGGTAAGTGCAAAATTTTTATTAACATGATGATCATTAAAACCAATAAATAGGTGTTTAGTTACCAGAATTTTTTTTAAAATTACCCCGCTGTTGCTCAATGCAAGTGCGACATCACCGTAAAAAGTTGTCTATTAAATGTCTTTATGCCCTTTTATAATTTTAAATGGTTTCTTCTGCTACTATGAATTTCCGGCCTATTTCGTCCAAATTGTGGCATTCTCTCAAGTAGCCGAGGTCTATTTAGTATCCCCATTGAAACAAATCAATTGGGTTTAGGTCGAGGGACCGTAGAGGCCAGGCTTTAAGGCAAGCGTCACCGGCGCATGCGCAGGCTGCAACGACCAATCCATCTTTCAGGGCATCTTTACCCTTTAGCCTGGCCTGAACGGTCTCCGGACATAAACCATATTGATTTTTTTCCGTGGGGATACTACAAAGACGAGAGACTGCTACAATTTGGACGAAATAACCCGGAAATTCATAGTAGCAGAAGAAACCATTAAAAATGATAAAAGGGCATTCAGACATTTAAAAGACAACTTTTTACGGTGATGTCGCACTTGCACTGAGCAACAGCGGGGTCATTTTAAAAAATTCTGGTAATTAAACACCTATTTATTGGTTTTAATGATCATCATGTTAATAAAATTTTTGCACTTACCACATTTAGATTTCAATTTTTCGATTGAAGCCTTCTGAATAATAAAATGAAATTTTCAGGGTAGCTACCTGATAGATAGAGCAAGTTTTTAAAAGCCAAACGGAAAACATTTTTTATGTGATTTTATTTTTTTACGGGCCCTTGAAGTGGTGAACATACCGGGAAATTTTACCTTTCTTGGCATTTCATCCTTTTTTTTATTCCATTCAAAGATCTAACGATAGTAAATATTACCATACTGAATTGGCCTATCTTTCAGCGTAGCACACAAAAAAAATCAAGCATCTTCCGCAATAATTGATGTCACCATGATTGAAAATATCATCGTACTCGGCGATAGGTGAAAAAATTGAAAAAAGAGTCATAACTCCGAAAATACGAAAAATCGCATAACACACATGGGGGTGATTCGGATAGCCCTCTAGGTCCTCTACCTCCCAGCTTCCGTTCATCACTACTTTTTGGGACACCCTGTATTTCCTGAAGTTCCATTATACTTACCGGTTGAAATAGATAAAAGTTACTATCGTGTGTGTATGCATGTATATGTGTGTGTCTGTGTGTGTAATTGTGTTTGTTGTTGTTAACAATGAGTCCTTGCCGCGGGCTGTAGGCAGCGTTTAGCCTGTGTGTCTAATGGTGCTTCATGATGAAGGCGATCGTCTTTTTTTATTTAAATCATTGTTATTTGTGTAACGCCTCATTAATTTATTTTAACAAATAAGGAAAATGTGGAAGACATTATTAACAAGTATACTTTTTATCTGTTAAATGAATTCATATTATAACATTTCAGTTGTTTATGAAAATTCATATTTTGTTTTATTTTTGTTCAAGAATAAATATTTTTTGTTATGAAAGTAGATGTAGAAGCAATTACATTAAAAATAGTTTATTTTATTAATTATTTCTGCTATTTGAAAGTTTTATATTTCTTTTAATACGTCGATATTTCTTATAACTTGTCCCGCTTCCAATACTTCGGGTTTATTGGCTTTATTTAAAGGAAATCAAGCTTGGTTCGCCACAAGTAAATAATGAAATATATTATATGAGTTTGATTTCGGGATCATTGTATGTTTGTATGTTAATATTTTATCATCGTTAAGCGGCTTTCCTAGCAAATAATTGAGGTAACCTATAAGATAACGAGCTCAGAAATATTATTAAATTTGGGACGACTCCGCAATTTTGTGAGACCATGTGTATGTGTTTTTATGGTTTGTAGTACCTATGAGCAATAAGGGAAACGTTTAGATTAGCCAGAAAGTGTGATAATATGGGATATTTACAAGTTTTAGTTAAAACTAAGATTAAAATCTTGTGTCGTACCTACACACTCTGAGATGGGTCTATGATGACATCAGTTAAATTTTAGGTAAATGGTAAGGTTTATCTTCACTAAATAGAAGATAGATGAAAAATACTCACACATAAAATTAATACAAAAAATCTAGTAGGTATAAAATAAAGCTAACAGTTTTCACGTAACTAGAAGTAACAAAAAAGCATACAATCGGATTATATTCGTTACGGCAAACACACAAACACATAACGCTCCGCACACGCCATAAAGGGATTTTCAAAACCATTTCTCTTTAAAAATGGACCCGGGAATAGACTCGGCTCTTTTGAGGAGATTAAAAAAAGGCATTTCCTTTGTCAAAATACTGTGCTATTCAGGTCGGCAAGGCTGTAAATTTGATTTGGCCCCGGAAAACGTGCGAACGAAGTTACCGACACAAAACCGCGCTTCATCGTGATATCGGTACGAATGCCCCGAAACATTTACAATTATTTAAATATAGTGGTTTTGGCTCTGTGCTATTTCTGTATTATTATTATTTATTAGCTGGTGTTACGGTGATTGCATTGTATTATATTTTTAAATCCGTTACGAACGATGTTTCGCTTGGTGATTGTGGTATTATCGTTTATTTTTTGGGTCTTTCACTAGTTTTCATTTTCATATGCTACTTTTTACATAGTTTGAGTTTATATTTTTCATTAATTAAATATCATAGTGTTATAAATTAATTCCCAACTGGCAACCCGAACCGAGTGGGTGTTTATAAAAATGAGCTGAACAGCGGATTTGACACACTTTCCGTTGGGCTCTCGGACGTAACGGTCGTTTTGGTTGTGCTTAGTTGTGTTAATAATTATTTTGAGTCGATTATTATTTTATTGTTGAAAGTAGACATATAAAGTCATTTTGTAAGGAATAAAACTTTTCTAGGTTAAATTTAAAATCGTTAAGATCAGAATTGGGATTGCCACGCGTTTTAGACCGTTTGCCATCTAAATTTAGTGCTTATTAGTTGTTGTTCAGTTCAGTTGTTCAGTGTTGAAAGAACATTATCTCAACCGTAGCGAAATAACATCCGTTGCGTCCTGTGAGCGGGAGTCATTAAGTACCTTGGGGTTATTGATTAGTCATGGTCAGGTTAGGCCGAGTCGGGGAAGCAAAGTTGTTAAGAAAATAACTAGTTGCTATGATAATAACAGGTGCTACGGGACAGTTCTCAACATGCTACGTGTTGAAGGAGGCAACAAGGGTTCCCAGTGGTACGATGTGCTGTGCGCTGGCAATGGCACGTGCGCTGTACATCCACTGCGCCGCTGCAGTTGCTGACAACGGGCTTCCGGGCTGCTTGCAACCAATCTACGGCGCCGGGATGCCTGCGTGAACGAGGAACGACGGTAGCCACTCACCGCTGCTGTCGAAGACTTTGTGTTTGTGGTGCTATTGTTTATAGACCACTTAGAGAACATACGAGGGTATGGGTCTCTGTTTTGAAAGTTTGTGGTGCTATTGTTTATAGACCACTAGAGGACATACATGGGTATGGGTCTCTGTTTTGAAAGTTTGTGGTGCTATTGTTTATAGACCACTAGAGGACATACATGGGTATGGGTCTCTGTTTTGAAAGTTTGTGGTGCTATTGTTTATAGACCACTAGAGGACATACATGGGTATGGGTCTCTGTTTTGAAAGTTTGTGGTGCTATTGTTTATAGACCACTAGAGGACATACATGGGTATGGGTCTCTGTTTTGAAAGTTTGTGGTGCTATTGTTTATAGACCACTAGAGAACGTACAAAAGGTTGTCGCTTATGAGAGCACTTGGAGCCACTGTCGTTACGACGGTGTATTACATTTTGAGTTTTATCTATATTCGTGTTAAGTCTGAAGGTATCTAATTCTGTAATAAGTATTTGCTTTTTAATACACCTTGTCTATGGCCGCTTGAGTGCACGCTTGCGTCCATGGCACTGGTAATGGTAAAATAGAGATGAAGGTCATTTTTCGTTCCCCTGCATAAGATATACGCTTCAGACTATAACGCGAAACTAGGTTGATTGCTAACAAGTTTCCTTTATGTTCCTGAGACAGCGCTAAGGCGATGTTGAGTAGATTTCAAGGGATGAAGCAAGCAGGTTGGATGGATCTGATGTTACTTGCTAGTGGTAGAAGTCATGCTGCGGTCGAGGACGCCGCACTGTCAGGAACGGCCGTGTTATAAATTAATTCCCAACTGGCAACCCGAACCGAGCGGGTGTTTATAAAAATGAGCTGAACAGCGGATTTGACACACTTTCCGTTGGGCTCTCGGACGTAACGGTCGTTTTGGTTGTGCTTAGTTGTGTTAATAATTATTTTGAGTCGATTATTATTTTATTGTTGAAAGTAGACATATAAAGTCATTTTGTAAGGAATAAAACTTTTCTAGGTTAAATTTAAAATCGTTAAGAATAGTTTTACTTGTAAGAAAGAAAGAAAGAAAAGAAAGAAAACATTTATTCCAACACACACAACACACATATAAAATAGCATTGTATTCACATAAGTCTTTTTAATTTTTACTGTTTTTTACCATATGATTTCTTTTTCACGTATAAAACTTGCGTCCGTTTTTTTCATTAATAAAAAAAGCAGATTACGGGTACATCTAATAAGGTCTGAATTTCATCCCATTATCCAGGATCGCTGGTAGAAGCTGGCTAATAAAGACAAATGTTCGAGCTCATGATTAATGACCCTACAGGTAGGCTAGTCCTGGTGGAGATTTTTCACGAAATAATACCCTATTTGCTTATCGAGCTCGCTACACGTGGAATCTATTGAGATACCGAGGATCGCAAGCCAGAGGTTTTAGCTTGCGATATCAAATACGATATTATTAGTGAATAAGCATAAAATTTTTGTAACAGAATTTGGACCACTGCACGTACCTTGAAAAGTTTATGTAAGTTTCAGAATCACGTTGATAAATTCTAAACTGAAGAGAGAAAATGGGATAAAGCAAATGTTTGGAATAAAAAAGGCGCTTCAAATAATGATTATATTATAATATGTAATAGTTATTGAATTGGTGATTAATTAATGAATTAAATTAATTGATAACATATGAACTGAATTCCAGCAAGCAAAGCGTAAGAAAATCCAAATTAAACAAAGTCTTAAATAAATCTAAGCAATATTATATTTAAAATTCAAAGCCCAATCTTTTAAAGCCATATAAATAATGACACAAGCGAGGAACATGCAGCCCTTTGTGGCGGCGTCTGTTTGACTTCTCTAACATATCCCGGCTTATAGCTCTATGTGGTTTTCGACTCACTTGGCTGGTCTGTACGGACGTTAGGTCTATGGTATTTGGAGTATTTAAAATTTAAATAATAGCTCTTTTGTCATTTGTTTTGGAAATCGTTATATATAAGAAATACACAGTTATTGTAATCATTTTGAATAACTTACTTCGAGACTGATAAAAATAATTGCTTTTTTCTATTCAATTTTAATGTTTTATATTGCCTTAAACTGTAGGTATAAACGTTTTGGTAATAAAATATATACAACTAGCGGCCCGCCCCGGCTTCGCCCGTGGTACATATGAAAAATAGATGTTGGCCGATTCTCAGACTTACCCGATATGCACAGAAAATTTCATGAGAATCGGTCCACCCGTTTCGGAGGAGTATGCAGACTAACATTGTGACACGAGAATTTTATATATAAGATAGTACACATGTACAAATGTACAATTAGAAGTAAATAAATGTATGTGCAATTACAATTATTATTAACGCTATTTCAAAAATGATTTTGTTACAATAAGCTATAGCCTAATTTTCTGTTTGCATCGTTATAAAACCTTCAGAATAATCATTGGAGTCACGCACCGAACCTATCTGGTCATAAAGTATAGAAAAACGACGACATTGGTAATAAAAGTAAGATGTAAGGGTGAATAGAACTTACGGTATTAAGGTTCTTGATACAAAAGTATGAAAACTAAATGCGGCATTATTTTAGATATGGAACATTAATGATCCATGTCCCACAATGATTTCCATTACAAGTTGAGAACTGGTAGAGTGCTGTCCGAATTAAAAAAAAGACGGGTTGCACTCCGGGAGTGCCGGCAGAAGTGAAAACTTGATTATTAACGTTGAGCATGTTTGATATCCATCCGTCTTACGCTTTTTCGATCAGTTCACGTGTCCTGACGCGAGTTTAAGATTTTATACCCAACGCCGCTAAAAAAGTTTTCATTTCAAAAAATAAAAAGACGTGTGGCACTCGGGGACTGCCGCGGTAAAGCTATTGCATACTATGCCTTCAAGTCACACCTCCGCGCCCGTCGGAGGTGGGAGCGTGTGATTTTTATCGTTACGGAATTTCTGGAATCGGTCCCTGCGCTCAAGGCCCACGATAGAAGCAATGCAATAGCTTAATATAACTGAAAAACTAAAGTAATTACACTCTTTTTACTTTATCTCAGTTATAGCCTGTAGTGCTGTAGCCTTTAAGCTTTAATCGTAATTCTAGAGCTATTGAAAGTTTATTTAGTCCCCAAATTTCAGTAGAGCCGGAATGAGTAGCTTTTAATACTATACATGTAAAGGCCAAAGACTGTACTTTAGTAAAGTATATTGTTATCTGGCTTCATACTCTCATAGGCAAGATGGCCGTTAAAAAACCTACGGATTCCCAACATCTATGTATAATAACTAATAACATGGTAAGCCCACATGGCGGACCACGATAATATACCGGGGAAACGAATAGAATTTTAACAAGGGCCCTTGATGTGGCAATGAATAAACGATTTCGGACATTTTATGACGTTCCCGGACGGATTATGGCCGTCTCTTGTTGACATGGGTGCGTTCTGCGTTTTTATAAGCTTCATAGTGAATTTTTAATTTAATTGCGGCGTAATATTGGAGGTGCGAAGATTTGAGCTTTTCCGCGTCGCGCGTTTTGTGATTTTTTCGTTGTATTTGTATGGCATTTGTGTTAAACTGTATTCAGATTATACTAAAGGTGCACTCACACACATCAGTCACCGTCAAGTCACCGATGACTGATCGGTGACGGTTTGTGTACGTATCCACAAACACCAGTCACCGTCATGTTGTCCGTCAGTCACGTCGCCGGTTTGACTGAATCATTGAACACATACATCAGGTTAGTCAGTGATTAGACGTGTGTCACGCTAGAGAACATGTAGCAATTATTGACGGTAGCACGACGCTGACTGAACTGAGACTTGACGGCACCGGGTGAGTGGGGATAAAAGTATGATACATGTATGGAAAGATTATTTGACGTGCCTGACCGGTGACGTCACTGATAGATTTCGTGCCGACGACTGTCGTGTGGGAACAGAGTCATACTAGAACTATTGATACATATTTTTTTTTAATCCTGTCCGGTGACGTGCCGTGACGGTGACTGATGTGTGTGAGTGCACCCTTAATATTATTTTGCGATAAGAGTGGGTGAATATTCTCAAAATAGAAAGAAGGTGAAGGTGTGAGATATGATAGTATATAATATTCAATTCCATCAACCTTTTCTAAACAATAATATTCATATATTGATTTGACAGAACTCACTTTTATACATTTTCTTTCTGGATGTTTTTATTCATGATTGACTTTTGATAGAACTTTCTTCGTACATAATAATAATATAATAAGATACGTAAAGATTCCAGAAGGTATACCTATTCTAACAAATTTTATGATAAAGATAATTTCCGCAATATAAACAATAGCAAACAATTAAATTGAAGCGCAGAATAGATAGAATAAATGGGAATTTTGTAACTTTGAAGATATTACGGTTTCTATTGTTTAACGTATCATTAACGTACATTAATATATTTTATAATAATTTAATGATGCACACACATTGCAGCTTATGTACTAGCATAACACGAAATACTTATCTCTGCCCGCGGGTTATACCGCTGATGAAACCTTGAAAGTGTTATTCCTAACATGCGTTATATCTATTTATGCAACTACAGGCTCTACTTGTGATGAACATTTCAACAACAATGTCTATCAAAGAGAATATACCTACTCAGCAAAATTAAAATTACATAATGATGATATGTAGCGCACATAATGCAATAAGAAGCGACACATAAGCGCAGGAAACAATGTCTCTCATAAAATAGGTTATGTAAATGTAAGGAATATAAAGTTCATATCAACATCGGCGATGCGAGCGCGGCCAGGTTGCTTAGAAACATACGGGGTGTTGATGGGATGGGATACGCGGCGATTTGTTGCAAGATTTACATATATAATCATAAATCGATAGATTTTTTACTATATTTAATGTTGCTAAGATCGGGAGAAGATGTTGACAGTCAATATTACAGTGAAAAATTTGCCTTTTGTTAATAAGTTTTTAAAACGGTTCAAAGTTGTTGAAATTAAGTTAGACATTGACTTTGACATGTATTGAGTTTCGCACGCATTGGAAAAGTTATATGAACCGTACAACCTTGATTATCTTTATGGCATGTGACGCAAATAGTTTTAATGAATAAAATTATGTGCTTTCGTATTAAGAGCTTTGTATTCTTTGAGCATTTTACATGCTTAAATGACAAATACATTAAAATATGATTGAATTATTAAATAATCTTAGGCGCGGGTCAAACACAAGCGGCGCGGGCGCGGGCGTGCCATAAGCGCACCTCTTGAATCTGTTTTGCACCACGTCCTTCTTATACATTTTGTATGAAAGAATTTTGGACAGGCGTCGAGACGGCACGCCACGGTTGTGCCAAGGTTGCGCCAAGGTTGCGCCTTTCCAAAATTATTTCATACAAAATGCCAATAGCGCACCCGATGCACGCCGGCAGCGCGCCCGCGGCGCGCCGCGCCGCTTGTATATGTCCCGCGCCTTAATAGCGGGGCATACTTTTTTAATTTATTGGATATGTAATCATGAACGAAATATTTTTATATGAAAAAAGCGGTCCTTCCCGGCTTCACCCGAGGTACGAGGTACGAGTACGAGGTACTTGAAGGAATATTATAAAAAAATAATTAACGAAAACAGTTTAGCCGCACTCTTGTGTTTTGCGCTTACCAACACATCTTGCGATTCATTTTTAATATATAGAAGATCCCTTTATCTTGAGTGTAACGGGCCGGTTCAAAACATAAATCCCTATATTGCACTTGTATGAAAACACTCAACTCGCAACGTTCTTGGCAGAGCACCGCCATAGTTCTTTCAAATTGTGATTTATACGCGACAAATGTCGAAATAAAGCGTCCCTTGTTTTATATTGCTTCAGACGCTCTGCACTGTGAAAATATTTCTGTAATTATATTATATTTTTCAGTTGGTACATTTTTAATATTATTTCATTTATATTTTCTTCTTATAATGTGAATTCTTATTAATTGTATGATAGTTCTAATAATCTATTTGCTGTTACAAAAGATATTTATATGAAGAAAACTTCGATTAAATTGTTACACATTGAAAAATTAATTAAGAATGAAAATTATTGACTAATGATGACTGAAAATGAAATGGTCAATTCTTTCTCGTAAAAATAGATAGAATATTATTTTAAGGAAAAGCAATAACAATAACTGATTTTTCTCCATTTGGATAGTTTTATTTACTAAAATTTTAATTACTTATAAAAAAAAATCCCGCCTGGAACTGGAGCAATAATTAAGTGTGCAATAAATAAATTATTTTTTTATAGTACATACATAGAAATTCTAACATATCTGTATTAGATGATAATAATAATCCATCCATATTTAATGCTCAAGATCTCACAACTACTTAATTATTTACAAGATTGTAATGCCTAATCTCTAATACCTAACATATTAATAGAGGATAATGGTTAAAGCAATACAAAGACGGTTGGGTAAAAGTTCATATATTATTTATAAAACAGCAACATTTATATTTTTTCCTGTGGGAGGAAATGTAAGACTTATCCTAAGGAACACAAAATAAATGAGAATAATAAAGCTTTCAATGCTGCAATCAACTAACATCAACAACAACAACAACAACATTAGGTACTTAATATTATTTATATTATAATATATGTCATTGTATTCAAACTTTCAAGTTGATAATTCATGTAAATTTGATATGCTTATTTTTAAATCATCGGCCTATTAAATTTTACCGTGTCTATACATATCGATGATAGTAATCCTTCAATATATGAACACTTTTATTAAATACTCGATTACGCAGAACAAGGCTCAATACAAATTCGTTTAACATTCCCTACACTTTTGTCACATGGCATGCAATAATTGGACCAGAGTTAAAAGAAGCGGTAATCGAAAACCTCGTCAACGTAAATATTAAACGGTCGGCCGTAAAATCTTATTTCCTCCATGTCAATGTTCACTTGAATCATCCAACACTTGATTGTTACGCAACGTTTAACTATTAATCAGTGCTCCGAATTTCGTACAATTGCTCGATCAATCAGGCGTTATTGTGCGGCAATTTTGGTTGCCAGATGGAAAACTGGAGCCAGCCCCCCTAGTCAAGTGGCTTTCTGTTAGCGTAGCGTTCAATAGAATAGACTACGAATGTATGAGATTGACGTAGGCTGTAGATAACGTTTATCCAACGTCAATCTCATACATTCGTAGTCTATTCTATTGAACGCTACGCTAACAGAAAGCCACTTGACTAGGGGGGCTGGTGTAGTGGTTAATGATTTGGTACTGGCTTCGAACCCTGCTTGTAACCTGTAACCTGGTTTGACCCTGTAGTTTGTTAGTGTCATCAAAAGCGTAGGTGAATCATCTAATTGCAATCGTATTATTATTATTTTTCTTTATAATAACACTGGCAATAGGGCAGGCGACTCATTTGGTGGTAGGTGATTATATTATTAAAAATTATTGTGACCATCAAAATATAAATGACATTTAAAGCCAATAAGTTCAATCAATCTCCGCAGTGACACTACAAAATTGATACAAAATAACCAACGTTTAGTTAAACTCACACGTTCTACACCACAATGCTGTCACCTAAAATCCAGAGGACGTAATTCATAACCCCAGATAATCGACCGATGATTAACAGATTCCCACGTATTTTATATAGGTCGGGAAATTAACAGACGCGATTACGGTGCGAAGTGACATGTCAGCTGATCGCGACCACCGATTTACATTGCCCTGAATTAGCTTGTGCGGTTAAAAACTGGTTCATGATAAATAGATGGATGAACTCCGATAATGGTACTTGCGAAATCACTGATGGATTTAATGATATTAATGTATTCATTTCGAACCCGTTTATCAGATAAGGTGATACAAATGATGAGGTTATAGGAGAAATTTCGATTTTTTGGAGAGAGCTGTTTAAGTTGACAAAGTTTGATAAGAAATCGAGTAGTTATGTAGTTTAGGCAGAGATAAATGTAGTCACGTCCATCAAAATAGCAAAAAAAAGATGTATGCCAGGTCATGTAAAAATATTGAACTTCCAAATAATATATCATCCGAGCTTGTGAACAATCTTGAAAAGATATTATTATACCTGTAGTTTTAAGTACATAAAACGTAGAAAAATTAAAATAAAAACAAAATATATTGATAAAAAATTCACATGATATGCTTATAGTTAGTATTTAATTCTCCATTGATAGTTATAAATGCAAAACTAGGATTAAGCGCAGCCACGTAACAAATTGATGATAATATATTTTGATAAAAGCCGGATAAAGCTATTTATTTTAACAGGAAATAAAATAACGAGCATAACAAATAAACGTATGTAAATCAAGCCCGGGTCGGGTATTCACGGAATATTAGAGCCATTCTAATCTTAATAGAAATTGTGCGCGTATCGGAGTAATGAAAAAGCCAATATCTACCTGATAATTACGTGTTGGGTCGCTGCGATATTTTCAGGGATTCTAACCGGGTTCCGCATTCAATTGTTTCTGTTATTTATGTACAGGGAAATAGCTAATGGTCACGTCCTTTGGAGTTGGTGTTATGGTTAGTGTTGTACTTTTACTTGGATTATGAAGAAGTTAATTTTTAATTTACTTAAAAAATACCAAAAGGACACACAAGAATGCAATGCGTGGGTGAATTTTACTCACAAATCTAAATATTTATATCATTATATTAATTAAAATTATTCATTGTGATCTTTAATCCTTTGTAGAATGCATCAAAAGTAGTTCAGTGTTAAAATTAATCCCAACTTTGAAAATAACAAAAAGCACAACGAAACTTATAAAAACGGGACTCAATAACCTAAGTTACGAACTGTTTAGCAATTCACTTTAAAGTTCAGTAATAATACTTAAACGGAACTATACTAAAACTCAACTAGTTTAAACATAAAAATTTATCTACAGCTTAGATTAAAGGAATTTAAAATGTCTAAAAGCACCTGCGCCATAGTTAGAGTCGACTTGAAGAAAACTTACATGGAGTCTTTGGAACAAAATATTAAATCGTTCTCCTGCGCTATGGCTGCCAGTTAGCGCAATTTTAAACTTCACAAATCGAAAATCTGTTGAGGGAATTATAGACCAGGAGACGATGAACATTTTTTGTGTAGTTTTTTTTTATTTGAATATTATCTTATATTGTTACATTACATGTTCGTCAAATCAGTTTTGGAAATTTAGAATCGAATCGACCCATATTGGTCAGGATACTCATTATTATCAGTCATTTAATTGGTAAAATAATTTTCCCTGTCAAATAGATATTTATTAAGCGAACTGGTAAGCCTTGGTTTTCATTAAAAAAACTATTAATACAAATAATTATAGGGGGTAAAATAAAATAACAAAAATATATCTTTTTCATATTATAGTTCAATTTAACCGGAACTGGACTAGTTGCGTAATTATTATATCTCGATTCGAGAATGTTCATCTCAAAGCAATGTTGTTTATACGCTCTGAAAACAGGTACAATAATCGATACGCTTGGCTTCAGGTTTCCTATACATAAGTAATATACTGAAGCTCAAAAAGTGAACCGATAACGCGATAAATATATAATGGCATATAATGTGATATTATGCGGTGAATAGGATAGGAATAGGATATGGAGTTTGTTTGTTTGAACATACAAATCACAAGATCGATTTAAAAATTCTTAGAATGAATTCACCGTTGGATATGTACGTGATCCCTGAGTTCTTTATAGTATGACTATAAATAATTATTATTAATAATTTAAAGGAATACACCGACATGACAGAATTGGAGTTGACCAAACATCTTTATTGGATTAATTTAAGTAGATTTTTTTAAGCGAGTTGGTTTTATTGAAATTAATAAATATGTAGTTTACAATTTCCGGTTGTTGTCTCTCGGCCTAGGTGTGAGTTTAAACGGTGCATTTACTTTATATTTTACTTCTTCGATATAGATTGGTAAAATAAAATGCTAGTTGGTTGAAAGTTTTTGACTAAAATTGGTGAATATTTTCTTTACAGCAATTATATTATTGTTTATCAAATTAAAGGAAATACAGTGGATTTTTTTAAGTTTACATCAAAATTTAATGGAATTTCGACTCATATTTTTAAAGTAGGTAAAGTGTCGACGAGTATTCTTCTTTTAAAGTTTAACAATAGCTACTTAAGGGGGCGTATAAAGCAAAATAACCAATCTTCTATTAGATGATACGTGTAATATGCAAGACCAAATCTAAAAAATAAAATATATATCAAACTAGATGATATGTTCAACGATTCTGTTTAATCAAAAACATAAAATATTAAAATTTACTCGATAAAAAAAAATCACCAAGTTAGCTCTAATTTTCACACTTTTACGTTTTCTACTTGACATGGTAATACTTATTATGATTTTTTTTTCATAAACAATTATATTAAAACATTTGCAAGATATTTGTCAGAGCATTTTGTGTAATTACTTTTAGTTTTGGTTTTATCTGCGATAAACCACTTTTGGCGCTCTTTTTTTCTCGAGATAAACGTTTGATTTTGTCACGATAAAAGTGGTTTATCGCAGATAAAACCAAAACTAAAAGTAATTACACAAAATGCTCTGACAAATATCTTGCAAATGTTTTAATATAATTGTTTATGAAAAAAAAATCATAATAAGTATTACCATGTCAAGTAGAAAACGTAAAAGTGTGAAAATTAGAGCTAACTTGGTGATTTTTTTTTATCGAGTAAATTTTAATATTTTATGTTTTTGATTAAACAGAATCGTTGAACATATCATCTAGTTTGATATATATTTTATTTTTTAGATTTGGTCTTGCATATTACACGTATCATCTAATAGAAGATTGGTTATTTTGCTTTATGCGCCCCCTTAATAGTAGTTACGTGTTCACGTGCAAACGATACGCTAATATCAAGAACAATTAAACAATAATGTATGTACATACTTACAATAAAATATAATAGTATATTTTCTTATTTTATACATCTTAGTGTGTCCTAAGCCTTATGCAATGAATTCATTCAAATTGTGCTGTAATTAAAATGCATATCTATCAGAACTAGGTACACTGAGTGAAATCAATTTGAAACTTTGCTAAAATGTAACTATTAAGTATAAAGACTAATATTGATGTGTTTACAAACCATTCAACTAAAACAATCACGTCAAAATTACTCTGTTAATCAAAAGTAATACTTAAGCCCTTTTAATAAGAGCTACATAATATTAAGCATATCAATAATTTAATTTGGTATAGTTTTGTTTACGCCGAGCTCAATATATTTAACAAGGTAACTGATATCCAAAGGCACTACATTAATGTTTGTTCTACATCTAATAATATTCTATTAACTAACCTGGTTAAGGCCAAGCCATGTACTATAACTTCATTAATCTTTATATTTATCAAGAACTGTATTGCACGCCTCATAAGCGAAGCGTTGACAAGTTAACAAGAAAATCCTCCGCACATACAGACACACGGACGTCCAAGACAGAACTTTTTTAAACTGTTTTTTAACTAGTTTAAATAACAAAAATGACATCAAAAATATCATGAACGTTAAAAATAGTGTTTTTTCTTAATATGTGTGTGTATGTATTATCTTACAAGTGCAATGTATGATACATAAAGACATTTTAAGTTTGAAAAATCAGATGTTTTGCGCGAAGTGACAGTAGTACCCACCTCAACGCTTCGCTTATGAGGCGTGCAATATTCCATTTGAAGCTACGAAAATAAAAATATTTCCAAGTGTTAAATGTTGAATAAAACCATTAAGTGAAATAATAATCAATCTAACTTCAAGTTGTACAAACGTTTGACGAACGTTTTGAAATTTGATTTCATAGTTATTTCTATTTAAGTTTTTCTATTCCTATTTATTTAATGTTTTAAGATGATAATTTAATTAAGTATTTAATTTTGGGGAATCGGTATTTCTATAAAAAAATAAAATTGTAATATAAAAGAATATTATTTCAAAATTATTACAGCAAAACATAACAATATTGATTTGTTATGATTAAAAGCTCTAGATTAAGCTTATAAAACCTGCGAGAAATAATAACTGCATTGTTTTTACCAGAAAACTATTAAGGGATGGTTTAAATAAATACTTTTAACGAAACATGTTTTTAGATATTAAGTATGTTATGGCGCTTCTACGTTCATGAAGGCAAAAAGACACATGTAGAGTTTCTGTGCTCATCATAATCGAGCATAATAAAACAAGACTATTCAAACATATTATTTTATTTTACCATGTCTATTAAAATTAGTGTATTTTTTGCCAGACAACTTAGTAAATTCATTCGCTTACATCATAAATCTATTACAGCACACAAAAACAATAAAATTCATAAAACAAAGGGCGGACAATCGTAAAACATTGAATACCTCCCCTTAACATGTTTTCCCTCGAGTATTCGATATGAATAAAAAGATCCGATACATTATTACCGAGAGCTTTGAGAGCAAATCGCGGATTCCGACAAATATTTACCTTTCAATACAAATACGCAGTTAACTTGATGCGGTAGAATTGTTTTTGTTCTCAATTGTGTACAAATCTATGACAATTCGCTTCAAGGTAGGATTTTGGGAACGAACGAACGAAGTTTGTATAACAAACGTACAATTGAGGGAATACATTATTATAATGCTTTCTTTTCGTTAATCTTATATCATATTTTAATTTGTTCTATTTTTAATTTAATTTAAATCTGGATTTCATGTAAGCGTAGATATTGTAAATTCGTAGCTCCGTAGATCGTAGACCGTAGAACCGTAGACACCTGTAGCAACTCAACCACGATGATCAAATTCTGCAAACCAATCAATCGGATATGACATATTGTTTTACTATCTTGTAGCTAGATAAATCATTCTTAATTATCACTTGCAGTCCATATAATTAACTTCCATGTCATTAGGGAATAATAATAATTAGTTCAGAGGACCGATGCTTTTAACGCCCCTCCCACAGCTCAGAATTTTCATAACGTAGTATGTTCCTATACTAATTGCGGTAAATTTAGAGATGCTTATGCTTATAATATTTTGATGGCCAAACATCGATTTATATGGGTATAAGTTAACATTTTCACAAAATGAATAAAGAATTATGTTACATGATAGAAAATTGCTCCGTACTATTAGAAACTTTTATTTTATGTACCCTATTGATATTAATGATAATTAAGCGATAAAATAACGTGCAATGCTGCAAGGCTACTTACTAACTACTACTTTTATATATCTTCTTAATAATAATAATAAACAAAGTAATTGTGAAAAGATGCTAAAGGACTAAAATAAAAACATAAATACTCACGTGAACATGAGTCGATCATTCTTTACAGAACATTGAATAAAATATGGAGTCATTTAAATTCTCCAAATCTGACATACAAAAATATAATATTTATGTTTTCTTACGCAAAACGCGTGGGCGCTACCAAATATGATATTGAGATAAGATGTAATGTGCTCATGATAAATAAAAGAAAGACTAAACTTTTCTCTCAGACTAATAATTTTCAATTTGCGAGAAGATTTACTATTTTCACTTAACATCTTGATTCAATGATATATTACATTTAGACTTTCACTACCAAAACTATTTGATAACAGTATCAAGGTGATTTTAGCAAAGTTATTAATACTGAATTTTGGTTACAGATAGCTTCAAAAGGCTACAAAGGTATAATCTTTTTTCATTTACTCTCGCAGGCTGATAGAATCGATTACTTTACGCACTCTCCGAGCAAAATATACTGAATGTTTCTGGTTCAAACATATTCAAAATTCAATACGGATAAATTGAAATTTTAAGCTGAAAATCCATTATAATATAAATTTTAAAAATGTATTGTTATGCGATCGGATATATTATAACTTGCAACAATAGGGCTCAGTTTTGCTCTCATTGAAGGGACAGTGACCTAATAAAGGAATATTCCTTACAAAATATCTACATAAAATACTAAATATCTCTTTAAACTAGATACTGATCAGGATACTACTCAAACAAAACAGGCTCCAGCGACATGCAATTAAATGCACGTACAATTATACATTTGCAGTTCATAGAGATGCAGAGCAAACGTCAAGAGCTAAGTTATTTTACAAGCGGTTCTCTAGAGTATATAATTTGATTAGCAATGCTAATGTGCGAGCGGATTACCTAGTCCCCATTTTGGTGACTCACGGGCTGGCACATCGCTGCCGTGTGACAGACTTGCATTATACTATTCATGAGAACGAATTAAGATGATGTACGTATCACTGACGTATGTGGAAATGTGTACTTTTTTGCATAATACATTTTTGGTACATTTCTCGAGTGTGTTCTGGAATGAGGATTGTATTAGTGACTTCACTCGTTTATAATTTAATGTAAAACACATTTCAGCATTAATCTATACTATACTCTAAGCTGAAGAGTTTATTTGTTAGTTTGAACGCGCTAATCTCAGTAACTACTGGTCTGATTTGAAAAATTATTTGGGTGTTAGATAGCCCATTCATTGAGGAAGGCTATAGGCTATATCATCACGCTGAGACCAACAGGAGCGGAGCCATGCGGGTGCAGAAACCGCGGAGCGCAGCTAATATAAAATATGGTTGTTAGTATCGATACATTAAAAACGTCCTCTTTCGTTTGGTCTATGTCACATAAGCCTATTGATAGTAGAAATACCTTAAATAGGTTGTATCAAAACCACTTAAGTACAAAAAAAATATTTTTATTTGATACAAATATATTAATATAACTTAACATAGACTTGTAAAACGAATACTCAATCAACGAACGGCCATTTACAACGTAAGAGCACTTAACATAATTAGACCAAACTTGAATAATTATTATCATCACTTAACTTATTTGTACCAAATCAAATAAAATTATTTGTGAACTTAACAGGTCTTCTCTGAGTTCTCCCTTACTTAAATATAACGTTATTTGGCACATAATTTAAATCTTCAGACATTAGGTCTCAAGCCAAGTATTATCTATAAAGAAACATGCATGTGATGCAAGATCTCTTAGACTTAGTGTGTTCAGAAACGTTTACCAATCTTTAAATCAATTTAAAGATTGGTAAACGTTTAAAAAGCCAAATAACGATACCTACATGCACAAGGTTTGATTCTTTGCCTCTTCAAATTCATTCTTTCATATCAGATTAGAATAGATTTAGAAAAATCGGAGCATAAGGCAACATTTCACTATAAAACTAAAAGATAAAAGCTGTTTGTTTACAGATTCCAAATTTAACTGCATCTGTAGCCTTTTATAAAAGAAACTTTGGACTTTTAATTTAAAAATCCGCAAAGTTACTACTAAACGAACATTCCATTATGTTATGTATGAAGGAATAGCTCAAAGAGGTGCGGATGAAATCGCATCATGCTTATGGCATTTTATTAACCGTTTGGCAGAAGAAGTAGAGTAGCTTATTTTATATTCAGTGTTTTCCAGGTCAAAAACGGTATAATATCTTGCCTGTTAAGCAGATATTGAAAGATTCATTCAAAAAAGAAACAGCACCATCTCCGTTCCCCGAGATAAATGAAAATGACCAGCAATCGCCATGATGTAAAATTAATTAATGAATCTGACTTCTTTCCATTTTCGAAACTATTGACTACCTACTCATTTTATCAAAAGAAATACTGCAACAGACAAAACTACATTTGGTTAGAACTGTATTTTCTGGTTGATGTATGAAAAGTCTAATGACGTAGATTTTAAATACTCTTTGAGTGAAAATGAAGAGTTTCTGTATTTCTGGTTTAAGAGAACTGAGAAAATATAGAATTCTCCTGCTTTGCCATTGGCCTCTAATGAGCCTATCAATATCGATGCTCTGAAATTCAAAGATATCTTAGATCTCCTACCAATAAGTGATCCAATTTATGATGATTATTTCAAATCATTCTCTCATGGTCCGACTAGAAACAATCTTATGACTTTCAGTGACAGTGATGACGACTATGAATGAATGTTGTAGTGGTACGTTTTACAAACAAATTTTATTTGACTGGATCCAGCTCGTAACTATTTGCAGGGTAAAGACATCTTCTCACAAGGAGAAGACATGAGCAGTAATCACCACGCTTGCTCACTGCTGGTTGGTGATTTCAGACCAAAATCCCGGTTGCCATCACGATGTTTTCCTGTTATTAGAAATGATGATGTTTTCTTGTTATAGAAGATGTATCTCTGGTTATTAAAGAATCTACTTATGCATCCGAAAAAGACACATTGGTACATGTCGGTTGATGGGATCGATCCCGCAGTATCTAGCACGGCAGGCAAGCGAACTACCGTGACTTCTGAACCACACACACACACACACACACTACTTTTAGGATTTTACTTTGTAGAGAGAGTATCAGAGAATTGCATATTGCACGAAAATCATAATATTTCCTGGTTTTTTATTAGTACTTATTTGGGGCAAATCACACTCCTATTCGTTTTTGTTTTTATATATGGTTAAATCTATTTGTATGGAAGACGTTTCCCCATAATTTTTTGTTTAATTAATTTGTTTTTTAATGTCTGTTGCACGCCTCATAAGCGAAGCGTTGAGGTGGGTACTACTGTCACTTCGCGCAAAACATCTGATTTTTCAAACTTAAAATGTCTTTATGTATCATACATTGAACTTGTAAGATAATACATACACACACATATTAAGAAAAAACACTATTTTTAACGTTCATGATATTTTTGATGTCATTTTTGTTATTTAAACTAGTTAAAAAACAGTTTAAAAAAGTTCTGTCTTGGACGTCCGTGTGTCTGTATGTGCGGATCCTTTTTCTTGTTAACACGATAGCGACCGAAATACTTTACTAATCGAGTCTTTTTTTTTCTCTTACGCTTGAGTATGCTCAGGAATAGAACCCTTTCATTTTTCAGGGTCTGATTCGATGTGGTTTAATTGTTATTAAATAAACAAAAATAATAATTAATAAATAATTATTAAAAAAAACTTATGAGGCGTGCACTTTTGGATTTTCCAAACTATTTATGTCTCCGTCGAAAAAAAAAAAGTAAAATCCTTTCCATTAAGGTAAAAATAGGAATAAATACTAATAAATAATATAGATTCTGTTGGAAATTGGTGTAAAGTCCCGATAATTCTATAAAAGTTAGATATTGTTATATAAAAGTAAATACGTTTAGGAACTATAGTTGCTATAGCAATGAGCTTAAAAAGTTAGGCGTAACTTGATGAGAGATATTTCATTTAACGTTTATTAAATTAATGACTCAGTTAGTAACAAGATTTAGAATAATTAGATTTAAAATATTTATACATTATATTAGAGTATAACAATTTACACATTATAAAATCATATTTCAAATCTTTGTTTATAAATACAATCAGCCGACTTGAAAAAAGGACAAAACTATGTTTCACTGTTTACATTTTTTTATATATTAAGATGTAAAGACCATTCCTAATAAAATAGATTCGGGTTTCCTCCGTTATTTGCATTCACATTTCACCGATTTGACTGAAACTACGTGTAACATAACATTGCCCAAAATGAGCGTCGTAGTTTCAATAAAAACATTAAACAAACAGCGTTTGAAACATCGAAATAAAGTAGTAAATTTTGTAAACTGTTTTTCTCGTTTTCGTTTGTCGCTGTATTTCGAAAACTAGAAACATTATATGAAATAGAATAAGTTATAAGTGAACTCGTTTTGAGTCAATTAAAATAGTTATAAAGGCTGATACACATTTAGTCCCGTATTTACTCAGCTGGATCCCATTTCCTTTGCAACGTGTCGCTTGTTTGCGAACATTTTTATTAAAACTTCTAGAAAGTGGGAACGCTCAGATTAATTTAACTTTTTGTGTCACAATTTTTTTCTTATTTTCGGCGGTGCTCGCTTTACACTGGTTTTAGTACTGGCTTAAATAAGCTAGTTTATTACGAGTTAGGGTGATGATAAGAGAAAATTAATTGTTTCTCTGAATGAAACGATAAGAGCGTGAATGATTGTTTTTTTTTTCACGTCGCAACGGAGTGATCTTACGATATGATTTTTGTGCCTGGAGGCAGTTAGGTATGAAGCAGGTGAATCTCTTTTAACTAAAAGGCCGAGGCCGTGGTCTAAAAACTGGTTGTATTATAATTTAGTTACGGAGCAGAACATGAACAATGAACAATTATTAATTATAATATTTTCAATGAAATAACTAATTATACATATTATTATAATACGTATCGAGTGACTATAATCACCACTCTATTTTTCAGTATCTTGATATGATTAGTTTAGTGATCAATTCATCAATCATAATGTAAGTATTACAAAATGCAGGTGACAAGATTTTTTTAACGTATTAATGCTAATAGATATGAATTTTAATATAGTAAAGAACATATTAGTATCTAGCACGATGTAAACGGGGCAAAAGTTAAGTCTTGGATTCCCTTACGAAAATAATAGAAAACAACACGAAAATAGGTCAGACATCACTTAGGTGTCCGATATTTTTAAGGCTTCTCTGTTAGAATTGAGTTATAATTAGAAAAATAATAATGTTTTAGTTCGCTAGTTATGACTTATGATCAGATATTTCATCACCATATTTCACTATGCATTTTGTTAATTTGTTCAGTTTATAATACTTTAGAATAGAACAGAGCTTTATATTTTTTAAATATTACATAAAGTTAATTTGAGATTACTCCCTTAGTTCTATAACCCTTTAAAGCAACAAACAACAAATTGAATTTGGCCATCGATCCACAATAAAATAACACACAAAAAATTAAATAATTATTCCAAACAAACTACCTTCCAGCGCCGGGCTCAAAGCAATTTCCTAAACAAACAATTTATTTTATCCAATGAAGTTTCTGTTTTAAACCAGTAGAAACTGGTTAAATCTGGATCCGCAGTAACGCCGGGACAGTCCGGAGTCCGATTATAAACACTTGGTCGACGGCTACGCGATTTAAGACTTTATTTGCGTTGTCTAGTTTGGTGCAAGTCATGAGATAAAGGTATTACGCATTTAGGTTGTAATTTCTTTTTAATAGTAAATTAATACATGATTGAATATAGTATCTTATATTGGCACATCTGTTTTTATTTGTTCTCTTATTTCTTTATTTGTAATGTTCTGTGATTTGTTATTATTTTTTGTCAGTTGTATAATATGTGTTATTGTTAGTGAATAAAATTGTGTACGGTGGTTTAATTATTAAATATTTTTTCTGTTTTCAGTCAATTGTGTTGAAAGTAAGACAGAATACCAATTTAATTTCCCAAATAATATGTTACTTTTAAAAGACTCAAAAGACAAAATTAAATAATTTGATTCAAGATAAACATAACATTGAAAGACGTAAGTAATTGAACACTCAATGTAAAGTTAGACGCGAATTACCTCTTTAATAACAAACATTGTTAGATTTTCTCTTATTTATTTGAATGGCTTATTTCTAGAAACTTAAGAAATACGATCATTTAAATTACTCAGAACCAATAGCATTCCTACGGATTCTGTTTTTAATGTACCCACGTTTTAACAATTTACTATATTGCAATTTGATTCCTACAAAAATAAAATATCCTGAATTAAATAGAGTATAATATGTTTAATGTTTAACAAGCTTTCTGTCCGCGGCTTCGCCTTGAAAAACCGTATAGTCCCCGTTCTATTGGGATTACATAATATACTATTATGATAAAGCTGAAGAGTTTATTTGTTTGTTTGAACGCGCTAATCTCAGGCATTACTGGTCCGACTAGAAAAATTCTTTCGGTGTTAGATATCCCATTTATCGAGGCTATAATATATCATCACGCTAAGACAACAGGAGCGGAGCAATGCGGGTGAAACCGCGGAGCACAGCTAGTGTGCTAGTGTGCTAGTGTATATACGTAATCAAGCACAGTCCTTTATAGCAAATCAAATATAATTTTCTGAACAAACTATATTCAACAGCTTCAAAAAAAAATCGTGATTTTCATCCGTCACCCGTTTCCCACATATTAAATAATATAAACATGAATCGTGTCAGCCTCCCCCGTTCACTGGACAAAAGGTAAGGCCTACGTCTTAGACAGTTTGCGTAATTTCCCCGAATGAGCTCTTAAGGCTCTTGTCCCTCTTGAGTTCTCTCGTCTTAATTACTGTTCACCTGAACAACCTTAATATGTTTTTATAGAGCACTTAATTTATGCTTTACTAAGTTTCCTAGGGTTATTTCGTGAATAAAGGATTTTGCGTTTGTTTTATTATGTATAATTATGCGTTTTAAGGATCCATTTTGTATATGGGAGATAGGTCAATTCAGTTCGATGTTGATAGAGTATAAGGTTTTCTTGAATGTTTTTGATTTGTCTGTTTTGCGCAGTACATTATTTAGTTCTTTGAGATTTTGAGTGGTTATGTAAAGTATTTTGTATGTAACTCACATATTATATCCTATTGTTTTATATTAATATATTCCTTGTGTTTAAGAACTTTAAAAATTTCATGTCTTGTTTCTAAAATTATTTCATTTATGAAGCATTTGAAACATGATTTAACGAACTTTTAAGTGAGTTCTTGCAGTATCTACTTATATATTTACATCACCAATTTAAAATTATTGCTACAGTAAAGTGATACGTGTAAAAATGTCAACCTTATAAGTACCGTATACGTACTTCGAAATCTAATAAGTTCAACAATCTTTACAAAATTCCATTTCATTTAACCAACAGAAAAAAGGCGAGAAAGAACTTCTTAAACACCGAAATTGAATCAAAAACCCAAAACCATTAACATTCAATACAACAAAAGAGAGGTGCTGATGGTAATCATAATTTAAAACAACCGAGCTAATCAATTTGGGAAAAATCGCAACAAATTGAACAAAGTTGGATTCTCCGAAACTCCGAAAGTATAAATCATTCAATGTCAAAAAATTTGATTATGCAAGGTACGTCCGGCTAAGTCGCAGGAAAATTAAATTTTATAAGTGGATTTGTTGCGGCTAATGCGGAGAAACGGCCCAATTTCGTTTTGTCTGGGGAGCGTCTTGATCAATTGTTTATTTTACTGCGTTTACTGGGTAATTAAAATAATTCTTTTACGTTTTAAACTGAATTTTTTATTTTAGAAAAGTAGAGTCTAACTATTTTCTTCCTATTTTACCTCACATTCTACAAACTTTCTTTTCATTTGTACTAGTAGTACATAATCATATCAGGATATCAAAAATATATCATGAACGTAACTTTTCTTAAAGTAACAATATTATCTGAAAGGTGAACAATCTAATTACATTATATTATATTTACCACGACATCATATTATTATAAGATCATGAGCGGGCTTTTATGTTTATTATTTTTCAAATCTGGTTATTGTATGCATCAAGTAGCAAGCGAGTGCATTTGGATGCTTTTTTCGTCGGCAGTTTTTTTTTCAAATTTGATAAAATTTCATTTATAATTTCTACTTCATTTGATTTTGTAATTTTTATGTCCTGGTGCACAATAAAGTATTTTTGTTTGTTTGTTTGTTTGTTCTAATTTAAATATATAAGGCAAAAAACCTTTTATACTACTGAATTATAAATAGGTTTATATTAAATAACATCTAATCGATTCAACCATTGATATAGTAATATGTATCCAAGCATATTATTATTAGTTACATAATCAATTATAATTAGATTAAACCTACATCCTCTAATGCTAAAAACTATCTACAATAATATCGACCTTTCTTCTTTTAAGTTTTAGTCCTCTATGATATTATTTGTCAAATAGAAGTAAATATAAACTTTAGTTCTACGACTCTAACGAATAACACAACTAATAAAACACTGCGCTTAATCAATTAGTTCTAGCAGGTAATAAAGCATCGCAACTTTTTGCCACCGTAATTTATGACCACATTAAATTTCGCCCGGACTATTCAGAACATTCCTCATTCCCCACTTCCGCAGCAACATATCCAAAGTTAACGGTCGAATCGTACAAGAAATTGATAAATGTCCTTCCCCGCAAGATCAAACAATTAGCGAATCGAATTATCCGAGATATAAATTTCTCCAAGCCCCAGGGACTCTTTTGTTATATAGAAAGATGAAGTTTTCAATTTATTCTGAATAAAAAGTACTAAAGTTTCATGCCAATTTAATAATTAAGTGTAACGTGCCGTAAATTTTATTGGCACTGGAGATATTTATTTAAGAATATAGCTTCACACCAAAATTAAACAATTTTCTTTTAATATAATGAACGAAAATATTTTTCCCATATTATTACAGCAATCAAATCTGATCTAAGCTTAGAAAACCTTATTACCCAACGTTAGTATTCATTTTTAGGTTTTATTTACATGACAACATACTACCATTATTTCCTTTTAACCACCTCTCCTATCCCATCCAATATTCGCCCCCGCATACCAGCGCTTAACTTTCCATCAAACCGAATAATATGAAAAGCAATTGAAACACGGCTTTACGTGACAACAGATCGCGCAGACAACTTAATTGTTACTTTCGCTGATTCGTCCATTAGTTAACAATTCCGAAGGTGTATTGAGGAAAAGACTTCGCAAATAAAAATTTATTATTCCCCTTATTCCATCAATGGCGTCGATTCCTTTTGAATCTCGTTATTTTTGAGTGTTTCGTCTCTGTTGTTTTAAACCTGTTCGCTTTGTATGTTTAAGCTGTATTTTTCTGCAGATGTTTTTTCGGTATAGCGCCCATTATTTAGAAAAGTTCTTTTTTGTTGAAGGAGAAATACAAGGCTTCGTGTGCGAAATAATGATGTGTTTTGGTGTTGATTTTAAATTAAATGAACACAAAATTGTAAGTGATGATGCTGTTTAATCAAGCACACAGATTCAAAATTATGATAATTTTATATTGTGTTCTGTTGCGTAAATAAATGCCTCTTCTGCTTAAATATACCTTATATTTTTTCAAGTTTTAAGCCACGTCGCATAGCATAAAATTATAACATCCATAATATTGATTGCCTTTTCAACATCATTACCAAAGACCTCATAGATTATTACCCTCAATACCCGGGATAAGTAACACTTAATTTTTCCATTCACGGCTAATAAAACATCTGAATAGCGTCAATCCTCTCAGCCATCTTGCGTCGTCAAAAGGTGCTAATTTCAGCAGTCAATTATTCGCGCGCATGCAAACGCCTTTGTTATTCAAATTAAGAGCTCGCTGCAGTTACGTAGCCTCGAATAATGCTTCGTGTGGTTGCGTTATTGTATTTTGTAGCTTTTGTGTGCCCTGTCCTATAGAATAAGAGGTTTTGGACCAACAATTTGGTCACACGAATATCGTGCTAAACGAAATGTATGATAATATTTTCGTTTCATTATAGAAGCTTTTTTGTACGTCTTTTTAACTTAAGATGGCGATGAAGATGTTTCTGGAAATTGCTTCTGAATTATTTTAGGTGGATATTACGAAGTTTCTGGAAAACATTGAATAGCAAGAATTAATCACGATAAACGTAAATGTAAAATGATGCAAACATCATTTGAAATTCGATCTTATAAAAAATATTTTATTGCCGCTGTTTTCTTTCTTAACTCTTTGTTATAAATGTAATGTAGGTATTAAATATTTTTGGTATATTCTCATTCAAAGCACAGTTGCTTAAACTACGTAATTACGAATATGAAACTGTGCGATCACGTAACTAGTATCACGTGGCACTCAACCACTGTGCTGATTCCATATTATCATATATTTTTTTTACTATTGATAATATTTCACATGTATATTAATGTGGGTTTAAATCATTAAAATATAGGGAATGTAATATTGCAAAACTATCTTCAAATGATTTTGCGAATGTTGATTGTGTATGTACATTGTGATACAAATTTAATACGAAAATCATATTCATATTAATTTCTCACTAAATATATAGGAAAACGAACTAAGAATACTTAAAAAACATATTATACACAGAGTAGTGACTCTACCCACAGCCGGAGTTTTAACAACAAACAGGCTTCTGCAAAATATACAAGTGCGTTACCTTAACTGATTAAGGAAGAAACCAGGCTTTTAACACATAAGTGAGCAGTCCCATCTGATTAAAGATACTAGACCTCTATCGACATTCAATCACAGTGGGTACTCGCTAATTGTGCTCAGATATTAGTTTCCATTGTTTACAGTTGCCGAAGGGTACGCGTCATGTGCAGCGAATCAATGCAACTCGATTCCAATCCAATTGTTTTGATTGAAACCAATCTGTTGTAGGTACCTCATGTATTCTTTAGGAGAGCATTATCTTCATTTTCATAATATCAGTAATGCCATTTTTCAGAAACAACGATCAAATGCTTAATAGGTTTCAATTGATAGTAATAATTTCCGATGGATTTAGAAATTCTTTTTCGGCTTTTTTAACATTGACATAGATTTTTCAGGTAAACGCGTTTTGATCTTTTAAACAAACTATTTCACACAAAAACATCACGAGGAAATTCCTATATGAAATTCCACATATTATCATTCCTAAATATATTAACCTATACAACTATTATATCTTATTAATTAATACCCACAGACCGTCAGAAGCACATCCAAGTTGAGTTATAGCTCAAGATTCGCTGCTAACATATCAAGACCACGTCAGACGAGTAACTGCTAAATTCGTCCTTAACATACACTACTAAAATTGGAGAAGGTATATAATATTTGTCCAATTAAAGTACATTCATTAAAGGTAAGAAACATGTTTTTATCATAAACTAAACATCGTATACATAATGCAAGAAAACAATAACAATAGCAAGCAATTAAAAGTGTCTGAAAAAACTTAGAAGGTCACTATATGCTGCCAAGTTCTTTGAAATATAAATCGGATATATAGATTATGTTGTTTCATCGTGATACGGGCAATTTCTCCAGCTTGACGGTAAGCGCCTATAATGCGTAAGATAAAAGAGAGGCTTAACTGTTTCAGGTGCTGTTTATCAGTTTATAGGAAACGCTGAAGTCGGGGTATGTTCTTCACTAAAAAGCGTATTAAATGATTAACGTTTATATAATGTAAATTAGCTATGATCCTCTTCTATTTACATGGGAAAAAGATGTTTCACCGTAGAAGAAAACCTATATTACAGATCAATCTCAATTAATACGAAAAAATCATGCCATACATCGCTGCTCGTTGTGCCATTGCAATAAATTAAAAACAAACAAACAAACCAACAAAAAAAAAGACGGGTTGCACTCCGGGAGTGCCGGCAGAAGTGAAAACTTGATTATTAACGTTCAGCATGTTTGATATTTTGGAATGGTATCCGTCTTACGCATGGAATATAAGGGCTAAAAAAAAAATCCGTCTTACGCTTTTTCGATCAGGCCACGTGTCCTGACGCGAGTTTAAGATTTTATACCCAACGCCGCTAAAGAAGTTTTCACTTCAAAAAACACACATTTTCTCCTCACACATTAATAAGCGTTTCCTACATCTCTGTAGTATACAGCAAGTTGGTAAGTAAGTGAATAGTTGCAGGGGAAGTTGTTACTAAGTCGGTAAGTAAGCCGGACTGTGGCAGTGTGGCTCTGACCCAGGCATTGTGTGCTCATTATTGGTACAATAGTTGTAACCTAATATTATTGGATCGATGTATTGATAGGAGTTTGTAGTGAAGTTACTTTGTGGTACTAATTTTGTACGGAAGTTTAGATACATTGTTGTATGTTGTATTATCTTTTGTTTTTGTTACACATTGTCATCTATTGTAGCTTGTAATTGGCATTTATTTGACATAGTTTCTTAATACTATTACTACAACGCACTTAAAAACAAAGAATAATAAATATTACAATGTATAACTGTATAGTTAATAATTTATTGTTGATTAATAAACTTCTAAATGCGCAACGACCTCGACGACGACATCGAATAAGTTATATTATGAACGAAGTAGATAACTATCTGTAATCATGTAATGAGGAAATAACACCATAAATGCATATAAGATGGTACCTATAATAAAATAACATAATTTACGAGTTTCTTGAAACAAATGTACCAACTTTTTTATTTATTCAATAAACTAAACGATATTCTGCATAAACTTTATCGCATCGTATGAAAAATATGCAGCATCGAATTCAGCAACATACTCCCCGTGTACGTGTGTTTGTTCAAGTAAATTCGATACATACGAGAGCACTTGAAATGTACCGGATCGTAAACATTGATATTTGTTTAAACGCATTACCTAAACCTGCAGTTTAGGCAGCTAGTAATTCTATCTATCGTGTTGGATGGCTTCATGTTTGGGTGTTTTCATCGAGTTTTCCTTTTAGATTCCACCGGGAATCGAACCCAGGACCCCTCGGTGCTACGCTCACGCGTCAACCACTGTACCAAGGAGGCGGTCAAATGATTTGAGATTTACAGGTTGCTTAAGTTAAATTATGAGAATAATAATTTTATTTATTCCTATAGTTAAAAATGGGAAAACAATTCGAGAAAAATGACATCACTATTGATGGTTCATGTCAATCATGGATTGCTGTTTACCATTCTCTTGTTCAGTTAATGTTTTTATTTGTTATTTAAATTAATTAAGTAAAGTTTACGGTTAATTTGTACAGCAAATATATGATGAGAACTTCTGTATTTTAATTTATTTTTCCGTACTTAGAACCATGTAGAAAAATTTGCTTAAATGTCTTATCAAAGACCGCCGCATGAGCGTATCGGCATCGGCAAATATTACGAGACGTCTATCCTTTTTAACAACTAAAACGACCATAATAAACACATTATTCATACACATGAATATATTCCCTAACTCCGTAGTAAGAGAGGGTGTTGTTAACAGTTCGACCACCGGCACGGAAATATCGCGAGCATTTCATTTCATTGTTTGAATCTATCTAGCGTCTAGGTACCATGTGTAGGGTGACTGTGGTACTTGCTCTTAGCTTTGGGACCTTTTTTGAAGTGAAACTTGAGTATACAATTTCAATGTCGCGTCATGGCAATGCCGTCACGTCATGGAGTAAGGCGACGATTTTGGTATCTTGAATCTTGTCAAAGAAGTTTCACTTCAGACACATGTTTTCGACACACACGCTCTTTTTTTTAGTGTGAAAATCTTGAACAGATATGCACGCCCGGCCCCCGGGGAATGAGCCATGGGTTATCAGATTCTTATCGACTAAAACGCAACTGTGTTCCGTCGAACCGCTTGGGACATAGAATCGACCGCTGTGTCGAATGAAATTTGGGCAGTGTTTAGAATTCCTAGATTGGAGGTTTGGGGTGACAGATTCTAGCGTAGGATGTTTTATTCTTACTGGAGAACTGTTTGTTTTTTTATTATAGATGAAATAATGTTTTGTATAATTTTATGTAAATTTGGATAACTAAAAATTGTAGAATGTGTATAAAACTAAACGAGTTATTTACTAATTAATGTGAACTTAATAACACTCGAGAATTCTTTATGTATGTTAAATATTATAAATTTAAATTATTTTATTCACATAGATATAAAAACAGAGTTTACAATTTCTTGTTTTTTTAAAACTTTGAAACCAACATTGCTTCACTTCACGAATCGGTTTACAAACTTTCCTTTTAATTACCCAGCACATTCCGGGACTATCCCGTCTCCTGGTCCATACACAGTCACCCTGGTATCAGTTCGCAGCGGCTTTTGTTCCGGCTGACGGCTCCGAATCATTCCACGTTAGTTCAGTGATTGCTTTTTGACGTTCACATAGTTTTGGTTCGATACTAGCGCTGATCGGCTGCTGCAGGGGTGCAGAACCTTGGGCAATTATTTAATGCTGATATTATAAGTATGTGAAATTAAAAAAAAATACTTTTAGGATCACTTTAAAGAAAAACAAAGGCACTGTGATTTGTGGTATGCCTCAATTGATATTATTAATATTGCAGTTTGTCTGTATCTTATTTTTACTTATTCACGGCTTAAGAGTGATATATATTTAAAAGTTACACGAATAAGTTTAGGGCTTATCGAATAAAAATTAGATCACAAATGCCTCTTAATTTTATCACATGAGTTGCTTAGATTTTTAAGACTAGGTAATTCAGCTGCAAATCAAGACAAGACAATTAATCAATTGTTTACCAAAGGTTTATCTCCACTGCAATATCGCTCAATTGCATTCATATCTCTATTTGTTCTCTAAACGATTTTATGCTTGATATGAATATTGGCTTTTATGTGATCGATTTCAATTGTTATTTGAAAGGTTTGTAACTTAAGCTGAAACTTACTTCTTCAACTTTAAAAGAAAATGGTCTCAATATTTGGTGTGAGTATCACAAATCTTTAAAATTATATTTTAATAAGGTTCAGATTAGTTAATCTTTGTTCATATTTGTTCATCTTAATATATTCGCTCACGATGAAAAACTTGTTCTTGTTTTTATTTAGCTTTCTCTTGCAAATTTTCATCCTCTGATTTATTGTTTCAAGTTATCTTTTCACAGAATAGTACCCATATCCTATACCAAAATTTCATAAAAAAATTCCTCCAAGCAAAATAATATACAATACTTAAATAAAAAGCATTTGCATTTGCTCCTATAAATAGAATGAAAGAATCTTAAAATAGAATTTAGTACAAGTCTGTGCAGTTACAAGTCCCAGGTGAATTTTTAAACAAACATACAAACAAAACAATCTCAAAGGGAATGCGTTCGAGCCGCTGTTTGTTCAAATAATGTTCGGATCTATTGGTTTGCTTGTTCGCTTTGTTTGTGAATATTTTGAAATGTTTGCTGAGATATCGAGATTTGTATTCAGTTTATTTTTTGAACTCCTAGGTTTGTTCCTTAGTTTAAAGGGTAATACTAGATGCAAATTTGCTATATGCTATGTAATTTTAATGATAATTTTAAGTTTTCTTAGCAGAAGTAATTGAAGCGATACTTCACTTACTGATAGAGTTCTAGAATTTTTTTTTGTTATATTTTGTGTTGCAATTTAAAACAACTGTATGACTAATTGTGGCCTACGTAAAGACAGATGTTTATAATATTATATTATATGCAATAGAATACAACATAATATCTTTTAAATGAACAGTTAAAAAACCTATAATAATTATTGTCATGTGCAAGAAAGATAGAACGAAATCCCTATTACATCATTCTGAACAGAAAATATTTTTAATTATTTATATTAATCTTATATATATAAAAATGAATCGCAAAATGTGTTGGTAAGCGCATAACTCGAGAACGGCTGAACCGATTTCGATAATTATTTTTTTATTATATTCCTTGAAGTACGAGGATGGTTTTTATGTAGAGAAAACGTAAATATGTACCACGGGCGAAGCCGGGGCGGACCGCTAGTAGAGATATAAATGAGAAATGAATAATTTTTGATTCATAATACTACACTTTGTGTTTCTGGAGCAAATTATTACATATCTGACATATCTTGTATATCTCATAACTCTAATTTGAAGCAACGATGAATATATTACGTTAAAACGTGAGTCGTTTTGTCAGAAAGTTGTTGGTAAAATTTAATAAGTTATGTTGATACTTGATATCATAATATATTATATTGTTAAGGCATGTTACATGTCTTAGTTAATTTGTTGATAATTTTATAATTTTAATTAAAAAAAAAAAGATAAATTTGATAATTTTAATTAACGAATATAGTATAATAGGATAAGAAAGCATATTATAACACACAATTTGTTACCAAATTATTCAACGTTTTAAATCACGCTCATTTAGCGAAAATATTGTTTTTATATTAAAAAATTCTATGGAGGTCAATAAATTTAACATAACACTTTACGATATTAAAATTTATAAACCAAAAATACTCGTTCACAAAAATATGAATTCATTATTGAATGCGAGATTTAAAATACCTTTTAAATTAATTAAAAAATTGCATTTTAAAATTAATAAAGATGTTCTCTACATTCACTGGAACTGCCATCCCCAATACATCTAAAGACGCTCGTGTAAGTACAAATAAACAATTATTACAGTAAGTTTTTCATATTATTCTCAGCGAAAACATGGTGGAATCTTTTCAGAAGCAATTATCAAGTTTCAAAGAAAATGCTCAGAGTTTCCACAAACCGCGAGCAGGCTCGTTTAATTAAATTTCAATTAAAATAATAAAGTTGCGCACAACTTGTGTAAGAACAAACAAAAATCTTACGGTTCACGTCATCTTGATATTTATTTAGAAAGTTACTGACAAATCACGAGCGTGTTTTAGCACGAGATTCGGGTTTGAATTCATGTTAAAGCGTATGAGGAATTCTAGTATTTCATATAAAGGTGGGTTCCCACGGCATGTTTGCTTCACAAACCCGACCGCGCCACACCAGACCACATGCCATGGGAATCGGTGCGCCTGTGGACGTCTGCCGAGGCCCGTGCTATCCATTGGAAGTCGGTAAGATCAAAGGTGCGGCGTGGCGCGTGCCGTCTGTAGAGTGTAGCGCGTATGCGTCGGTTGTAATCATTCATTTCACCTGCGGCCGCGTATGCGAGTACACGTGCTGATAGAGTGGACGAACGAACTTATTTTCGAGTTTTTAACTCTGTACGAAACTGAACCAGCTCTATGGAATTGTTCAAAACCTCAATATAAAAATAGAAATGATGTTAATGATGCCTGGTTACGAATAAAAACCCACTTAACACATGGAAATATACCTATCGTTGAATTAAAAAAAAAAAGTAAATTTATTAGGTATTAGTAGGAATGACCGTCCACCGTGCTCGCCAGTGCTTGCCATACGCACACATGCCGTGGGAACGCTCAGTTCAAATCGCGACGGATGGCGACAAGCGCTTGTCGTCTGCCAATGCTTGTGAAGCAAACATGCCGTGGGAATCCACCTTAACAAGCAAGTTTTGGATGTATGTTACCTCTTTCCCCTTTAAATTTATGTAACTACGTTATTAATATAGCTGTATTGGTAGGTGGTTAGTCGATATTTAAAATTACGTGACCACCAAACATAGCTGTTCTCCTTGCAGATATAGGGTTAATATTAATATGTACAGAGTAAAAAAAAATATCATAATATTATCTGTAAACAAACTAACGTTATTAATTTTATAAAACACTTTATTATAAAAGTACAGAATGAAACGACTCTCTTTGAGCTGGTGTTATTGCACGCCTCATAAGCGAAGCGTTGAGGTGGGTACTACTGTCACTTCGCGCAAAACATCTGATTTTTCAAACTTAAAATGTCTTTATGTATCATACATTGCACTTGTAAGATAATACATACACACACATATTAAGAAAAAACACTATTTTTAACGTTCATGATATTTTTGATGTCATTTTTGTTATTTAAACTAGTTAAAAAACAGTTTAAAAAAGTTCTGTCTTGGACGTCCGTGTGTCTGTATGTGCGGATCCTGTTTCTTGTTAACACGATAGCGACCGAAATACTTTACTAATCGAGTCTTTTTTTTTCTCTTACGCTTGAGTATGCTCAGGAATAGAACCCTTTCATTTTTCAGGGTCTGATTCGATGTGGTTTAATTGTTATTAAATAAACAAAAATAATAATTAATAAATAATTATTAAAAAAAAATTATGAGGCGTGCACTTTTGGATTTTCCAAATTATTTTTATCTCTTCTATCCTTTAAATAAAGGTAAGAAAATAAGTATTGACGTTAAAAAGACCATTAAAAGTTTCAAGTGTATTGATAAATTCCGCTCTCTAGATTTACACGTGCCGTGATAAAAATAGTCTTAAACGCTTTCTACTTCACATTTCAAGTATATTTACATAAAATTTGTTAGAAAAACTATTGAATTTGTGTATGTCTGCGTATTTTGGTCTATAATACTAAATAGTTTGTGTGTTTGTGCTAGCAGAACTGAGTAGGAAAGCAAGTGTGTAAAGGCTTACTCGTGCTTTAGAATAGGTAAACCTGTGGGTCTGGAACGTGATTTCTGAAATGAAATCAATTAGGCCGATGTAATGGGTGAATAGATAAATGATACGATAGAAAGAGCATAATATAATATGTTTAGGATACATGTAACTTTTCTGTAATGTCCACTGTGCTAATGCGTTAACCAAAAATAATCCTAGAAAGAATCATAGACATCATAATGTGATTATCGATTTTATTTTATACAAAAGATGTATCTGGATATTAAAATGTGAAATTACATTAATTCAACTATGACTCGAGTTACTGAAGAATAATCGGTAAACTTTTAAATATACTTATAATTAATTAATTTTACGATAAAATAGCTTATTATGCTTGCAATTAAAGGATCGGATGCTCAATAAATTAATTTTTATACATATGAATCGTCGTGACTCATTATTTTCCACCAAAAGCACCTTCATAATAATCCGTCACAATTCCAGAAACACAATGGTCGAACTTACGAAAATTCCGTGAAATTTACATAAAAACAACTCATAATATGAACTCAGTTAATAATTGTATCGCGGACAAAAGGGGTCCCTTTCCTTTTTTAATCCGAAACTTATGAGCGTGTGAATACAGCATGGGTTAATATCGTATTTTATTGGAACGGATCGGGACGGGACGGTGTGAAGCCGAGCTGTGTTGCGTGGAAGATAAAATGGTGGACGACGATTTCAGCTATGTATTAGGTGTTTGTTTTGTTTGGAAACTATAGTGTCCGTTATAAGACATTCGAATTATTATTAAACGTATAGTTTTTTGTTCTTTGTCCGTTATGAATTAAGTAGGTACCTATTACTTTTATTGATAACAGGCTAACTTAAATTGTACTGCAAAGCTTGTGGCGGGTCTAAAATGCTCTTAAAATGCCTGTTATCTATATGTTTGTCAATCTGCTTGTATTTTATGGAGTTACTTTTTTATTTTACTGTAAAATATACACACAGACACACACACACCTACACAGACAGACACGCACGTCATCTGTCATTAATAATGACCACGGAATTCTCACACGCGATAACAAAACGTTCAATGAAATGGGATGTGTAAAGTTGCGTTGTAAATTCAATTGATAAGCGTGTAGAAAGTTCTGGAATCACATCCTCTTATTGGACGGCGAAATTTATTTGATCCCGGTCTGGAAGCTTCGACGAAATCGCTTTTATTGATTCTTCTAAAAGTATATCAGACAATTAATGGTACACGAACAGAGAAACCTTTTGAACGCAGATGTTTATAATAATTGTTCCGGATTAACATTTTGTATGAAAGGAAGATTATTGTTTTCTACATAACGTTTTTATAGTCAATAGATTGTGTAAAAATAGCTCTAGTGAATGGAATTTTAAAACACAATATATAAAAGTGTAACATTCAACAAACAAGGGGCCTTAAAATACAACGAAATAAAAACAACCTTATATAAACAATTTAATAAAATTACAGAATCCCCAGAGTACTTGAAAAGAGCCAAATAAGCACTTACCATACGGATTTAAAGATAAAGTATTCCCCATATCACACGATGCAAAGGCAAACCCAATATTAGCCAATAAGCGTAAAAATCCTCCTCAATACGATGAGCGTTATTCAAATGTATTTAAATTGGAAAGATAAGCCAGCCATTTACAATGGTTGACACCCTATTGCTTGTCGCTTAAGCACCGACGAATACCGTGAGGTGTGGATACACCTGCGCCACTGAATACATCAAATTTGTTACTATAGGATTCGAGATCTACTGAATACCGATAGCATTGTGACAAATCGATTAACCTCTTGTGAGGTGCAACTATTTGAAATAACTTATATTGTAAAACTCTTTTTTATAAACTTGCATCATTTCTTAAAGTACAAGACTTTTGCTCTACATTCGCACAATCACACGATACTAATAAAAAGGTTCGGTAGCGTAAGTTACTTTGCTGTTGTTTTGTTGTATATGAGTATTCCAATTAATAAAAACTAAAAGATAAGAAAAGTTTAAAAGTATCCACAACAACATTTATAATATTTCAGTACTCACCTCATTCATTCATTACTATCCAATTCGTTAGTTCTGTCCACAGTTCTGCTCACACCCTAACAATTCACACGGCTAACCCCGGGACGTTAACTCGTTGGCACAATCAATTATTCACCGATTTCACAATGATTCTCATTATGCCATTTTCTATGTGACTTCCGGGGAATTGAATGTCAATAGAGTTTATTACTATCATTATTCTTGTCTCGCTGTTTCTTAAGCTCGATACGACGTTATAAATAATGTACAAGTGTACTTTTTAATTTTAAAGGTCGGGTCGTGAAAACTTCGTTGTATATGGCTAATCATAATATCATTATTTCAACAGATATAAAAAAAATCTGAAATTAAAAATATTGTCTTTTTTTTCAAACTCAAAATTGAACTGAAAATATGCGATTACTTATTCCTCTAATTCGATAAATTCGACCGTATTTAAAAAAAAAGCTACAATGAAAAGGATTACCTATATTTACACGAAAATATTCTTTGTATTAATTTCCTCTATATACTTGCTTCAATTCTTATACATAATGATAGTTTATGAATGTATGTGTAATAATATGTATGTGTTACAAGAACAATAAGTTCACTTTTCTAAGATCAACCTCAAACAGAATTAGTATTTAAAAGAATATTCACGATATAACATAACTAGCGGTCCGCCCCGGCTTCGCCCGTGGTACATAATATTTCGCAATAAAAAGTGGCCTATGTCCTTTCTCGGGTATCAAAATATCTCTATACCAAATTTCATGCAAATTGGTTCAGTAGGCGTGATTGAGTAACAGACAGACAGACAGAGTTACTTTCGCATTTATGATATTAGTATGGATGTGCTATTTATTAAATAGGTTTGAAGTTGGTGCCGAACATTAAGCACTTAGTATTAAGCCCGTGCACCGACATCAAACCTTTTTAATAAATAGCACATATAAATAATATGTAGTAAATAATAATGTCAAATCTTTTTTATTTCTTACTTTTCCGTTTTTGAAGTCGGTTGTTTTTAACGCAGTTATTTTTATTAGTGAATATTAAGCTTTCCGTGCGATTAGAGCTTTTTATGAAATTTAAGCTCTCCGTGTGATTAGAGCTTCTTGTGAAAATTAAGCTCTCCGTGCGATAAGAGCCTTAAATGAAAATTAAGCTCTGCGTGCGATTAGAGATTTTTGTGAAAATTAAGCTCTCCGTGCGATAAGAGCTTTTTGTGAAAATTAAGCTCTCCGTGTGATTAGAGCTTTTTTGTGAAAATTTAGCTTTCCGTGCGAATAGAGCTTTTTGTGAAAATTAAGCTCTCCGTGCGATTAGAGCTTTTTGTGAAAATTAAGCTCTCCATGCGTTTAGAGCTTTTTGTGAAAATAAAGCTCTCCGTGCGATTAGAGCTTTTTGTGAAAATTAAGCCTTCCGTGCGATTAGTTTTTTGTGAAAATTAAGCTCTCCGTGCGATTAGAACTTTTTTGTGAAAATTTAGCTTTCCGTGCGAATAGAGCTTTTTGTGAAAATTAAGCTCTCCGTGCGATTAGAGCTTTTTGTGAAAATTAAGCTTTCCATACGATTAGAGCTTTTTGTGAAAATTAAGCTCTCCGTGCGATTAGTTTTTTGTGAAAATTAAGCTCTCCGTGAGATTAGAGCTTTTTTGTGAAAATTTAGCTTTCGGTGCGAATAGAGCTTTTTGTGAAAATTAAGCTCACCGTGCGATTAGAGCTTTTTGTGAAAATTAAGCTCTCCATGCGATTAGAGCTTTTTGTGAAAATTAAGCTCTCCGTGCGATTAGAGCTTTTTGTGAAAATTAAGCTCTCCATGCGTTTAGAACTTTTTGTTAAAATTAAGCATTCCGTGCGATTAGAGCTTTTTATGAAAATTAAGCTTCCCGTGCGATTAGTTTTTTGTGAAAATTAAGCTAACTGTGCGATGAGAGCTTTTTGTGAAAATTAAGCTCTCCGTGCGATGAGTTTTTTGTGAAAATTAAGCTCTCCGTGCGATTAGAGCTTTTTGTGAAAATTAAGCTCTCCATGCGATTAGAGCTTTTTGTGAAAATTAAGCTCTCCATGCGATTAGAGCTTTTTGTGAAAATTAAGCTTTCCGTGCGATGAGTTTTTTGTGAAAATTAAGCTCTCCGTGCGATTAGAGCTTTTTGTGAAAATTAAGCTCTCCATGCGATTAGAGCTTTTTGTGAAAATTAAGCTCTCCATGCGATTAGAGCTTTTTGTGAAAATTAAGCTTTCCGTGCGATTTGAGCTTTTTGCGAAAATTAAGCTCTCCGTGCGATTAGAGCTTTTTGTGAAAATTAAGCTTTCCGTGCGATTAAAGCTTTTTGTGAAAATTAAGCTCTCCGTGCGATGAGAGTTTTTTGTGAAAATTAAGCTTTCCGTGCGATTAGAGCCTTTAATGAAAATTAAGCTCTCCATGCGATTTTATGCGGTTATCAATTCGGCCGGTATATTTTTTTTTATGTATGTACACCGATTACTCCGAGGTTTCTGAACCGATTTACGTGATTCTTTTTTTGTTCGATGCGGGATGGTGTCGAATTGGTCCCATAATTTTTTTTCGGATAGGCCCAGTAGTTTTTATTTTATGAGCATTTTTATCTGTACTCGATGACTAAGTTGATTTGTAGCAAGTAACTTTGATTCACTTCCCGGAAACCGATTAAGCTGAAATTTTGTATACGTATGTAAATTTGATAGCGATGAAACATTATCATGACATGAAGCTGATTTGATGATGGAATCGGAAGGTGGCCATAGGAACTCAGTAATATATTGACTCAACTTTATCGAGTTTGGGCTCGTTTGATTCGTGTTGAAAAATACACTAAAAAGTATTAAGTAAATAAAAATAACTGCGTTAAAAACAACCGACTTCAAAAACGGAAAAGTAAGAAATAAAAAAGATTTGATATTATTAACTACTACATAATATTATTGTACATATTTCGCAATAAAAAGTGGCCTATGTCCTTTCTCGGGTATCAAAATATCTCTATACCAAATTTCATGCAAATTGGTTCAGTAGTTAAGGCGTGATTGAGTAACAGACAGACAGACAGAGTTACTTTCGCATTTATAATATTAGTATGGATATTCGCGCGCTTGACCACAATTAAATTTCCATACATCTAATGTGCTTTAATTACATTGCAATTAAACCTACTCTTATATGTGTTAAATATATCACTGTCTGCGCTGGGTCGGAGTACAGGAGGTTTGCGGAGGTCTGCTGTGACAGCCTCTGTTGTGGTCACGAACCACAGTGGAATCCATTTTGGCAAGTCTTCCTGTTGGGATAGATCTTATCTTATTTTATATTGTCTTTTAATGAGAGTTACTTCTAATGTGCTTCTTATAGATATAGATGCATTTAATTGGTTGAAATGAGTATGAGGTTCATAGACATCAGGTACTAATAAATATTATTTTTGTAGAGAGATGAATCGTAAAGTTAAAAATTTAATCGCGTTTAAATAAGCTCATCCTTCCATTAACTTGTTCCTGCTTTCATTTATCAAAAACATTATAAGTTTTCATTACTACGAAATCTTAAATAAATTCTTCTGTAAATAAACAGTAGCTCTCCATAAACACAATAGTAATAAGTTATAATACACTAAGCTCCCCATTTTCCGATCTTTTAGCATAGAGAGATATAAACAGCCAATAAATTGGCACAATAAAAATAGTCAAGCATATAATTTAGCCTAATCGAGTCATAAAAGTACCCTTCCCAGTTCTACAAAAAATCTCCACGTTTGTACTTCAACGCATTCCAACCTCCCTCGGGAGTGACGAGCCAAATGTTGCATACTAGACAAATTTTATTACATTCCTCTCTTCTTATTCAGGTAAAAGTAACTCTAAAGCTAGGACTGTAGAGTTCAGTTTACGTTACATCACACTAGAAGGCAATACAACTAAATGTGGCGTGGAAAAGTTTTGCATAGAACCGAAGATTCTGTTAAGAGATAGGCTGTTTGCACTGTAACTCGCGCTTTAGGAAATAGTTAAGGTAAATGGGAGGTTGGCACGCGTCCAGAGCTCTTGGAGAAACTTGAAAAATTCTCGCGTAAAATGATTTTTAGGTGTCGTTAGTGATATGGAATTGAATCTGTATTTTTATGTATAACATTATCTTAACATTCACATGCTGAACATGCAACAATTTTGTTTGAATGTTTTCATATCGGGAATTATCTCAAAAATGACTTACTTTATTTTCAGTTTCACAAAGATGTCCAACATTTATTCAATTACAAAATTTGATATCCCGGGATTGTTTATTGTTGGAACTTTATTAAGCTACTAGCCGCTCCGCGCGGTTTCACCCCCGTGGCTCCTCTCCTGTTGGTCGTAGCGTGATGGTATATAGCCTATAGCCATCCTCGATAAATGAGCTATCTAACACCGAAAGAATTTTTCAAATCGGACCAGTAGTTCCCGAGATTAGCGCGTTCAAACAAACAAACAAACAAACAAACAAACAAACAAACTCTTCAGCTTTATAATATTAGTATAGATACAACACAAAACATTGTTTTTAAACACACAATACAAAATACGCGGCACGTAGAATACTGATCAACTTATCGGTGAAGAAAAATCGATCAGTGAAATAGGTGTGAAATGCATTTTCAATTTCCATTAAGGATTTTTGCATAACTCAGGCAGATGTGCCTTTTTATGAGCGAAATATAGTTTAAAATGTAGTAAATAATCGTGCTTACCTTCTCTAGTTCATAATATCACTGGCTTACATAATATTATATTGTTGAAGTAACAGGAATGTCTGATACATGAGGTATGAGTGTCATCTCTATTACATCACTCTCAGATATCCAATAGAAGCTATAGGTATCCGATACAACCCTTCATACAGAACTAACATTATCAAAATAAAGGAACTATATCCGATACATTTCGTAATACATAATAAAATATCGATTTCAATGCACAGAAATCATCCGACAAAATCGCTTCGTTGCGACGTGAAAAAGGACAATCGAACAAACTATTACATTTATAATATTAGTAAATATACTAAGCTGTAAAACCACTAGCAAATTCCAGTGACGAAATTATAATCTGGAAAATAAAATCAAAACGCGTTTTACCTTGGACAAATCAGACTGAGCATCCTCTCATTCTGCTCTATGAATTTTTTACAAGGAAAGGGTAAGTGGTCGTTTTTGGAGTGAATTGGTGAATGTGGTTACGTGAATATTTTATAATAATCCCTAATATTTACTTACTTCGTGTTCTGTAATAGTTTGCTTGGCTGACCTAGTGCGTTGATGCGTTATGTTATGGAAATATGATTGAATTATCGTAATAATGGCTTCAATCATGATGTATTTAGGTTTGAATTAAATGATGCTTCAGACCTATTTATTAAATAATTAATATCTATATTATTGAATTACTTTTGAAGCTTGGAAAAGAAAATAACTAATGACACCTCAAGGAATTAACTTCACATTTTTCTTATTTATAAAAGTTGATTAATTAAGGTTTTGTTGTCCATCGTTCTTAATTTATTTGAAGGCTGACGATAAATGATTATATTTTTTTTTTTTTTTTTATTATTTATTATCAGAAACAAAATAGGTTTACAGATATATTAGTGTACAGTTGTGAATTAAAAAACCACTGAGGTTTATAGTAATGTTCGTATACAATAATTTAAACAAAACAATTTCGGTTTAACTGTAGAATACATAAATTGAGTCTAAAGATTGCACAAAAATAACAGTTTTTTTTTTATAGATACTTATAACTATAACATCAACTACAGTTTGTCTAGATAATATTGCTTAAGTTTACGTTTTATGTTTATTTTGGTAATACAATTTCTTAAATTAATATCCAACCCATTCAAGATATCTGGTAACAAGAACGCGGTACGTCGTTGGCCATACATGTTTTTTGAGAATGGTTTAATTAATTTATTAAGAGTAGTGTTCCGTGTATGGTAAGAGTGTGAATTTAATGTTTGATATTTTGTGTTGAAGAAGTTTTCTTTGAGCAACTGAAATTCAAATTTATAATTAATTGGCAGGACACTGCAATGTTTGAAAAGTTTAGGTATGTCATTTTTAAATTTTATTTTTATTTGCGGCGACACAATTTTTTTGAGAATTCGAACTTGTATGTTCAGAATCCTTTGCATATATGTTTTATAAGTCCTACCATAGCTACTTAGGCCGTATGATATTATAGAATTAGCAAAAGCATTGTACAGCAACAGTCTTGTTTTATATGGTAATCTGTTTTTAATAATATACAAGACTGCCAGAAAAGATCGAAGTTTATTGCACACCTTTTCAATGTGCATCCTCCAGTTGAATCTGTTATCGATTATTACACCTAAGTAAGTGTAGGAGTCGACAGCCTCAACAGTTTCACATTCACAAGTTGTCGCACGTGGTTTACAATGCATACACTTATGCGTATGATTTTTTATACTTTGATATAGATTACCGTTAATGTGGGGAGATTTGATATGCATTAATTTCGTTTTTCGTGAATTTATTACTAATCCAGCATCATGACACCATCTGCACAGGTTATCGAAGTCATCTTGAAGCAAATTCATCGCTGTGTCAACATTTTTATGGGATACTAAAAGGCATGTGTCGTCAGCAAATTGAAATATCTTGGAGTGTTCTATTGCTTCTCCCATTTTATTCACGTATGCCAGAAAATGCAAGGGGCCCAGCACAGAACCCTGCGCTGTTCCCATGTCCACCTTTGTAGCATCACTATACGTACTACCAATTCTGACAAAGTTGTTGCGATTTTGCAGATAACTTTTGCACCAAGCCAGTAAAGTACCGGCCAATCCACTATCCTCCAATCTATATATTAGTTTCTCATGATCAAGGGTTTCAAAGGCGCGGGAAAAATCAATAAATAGCACCAGAATGTGTTTTTTTTTTCGTATCATCATATGTAATATTGAGTTAGAAATTATTATTCTATGTTATTCTATAAATAAAAACATATAAACCTACTCACTTAGTCAAAACTAACTTACCTTCAAAACACATCGGATAAATAATTGTTTTCAGTTTAATATGTAGGATAATCTTTCAGTTCACTTTAGATATGATATTTGAATTACATCAATAAAAAATGGGTTGGAAAATATTGTTATGATTATATAATATTAACATAGGGATTCGAATTCGCTTTACATAGATTATTCTAATTTCTATTAAATTTTGCGAATATAATACGTAATATTAACTCTCATAATACGTACACGTGTTTCTTATATCTATAATCTTAAGCAATATTACTAAAAGATCCAACTTTACCTAACCAAACTCCGTAAAGCAATTACACTCCAGTTTTCGGCCGATTTATTGATCTTCCAAGAAAGATTGTACTAAAAATATTTCCCCCAAAACCAATAGACTTTTTAACGTATGAAACGACAAAGAGCCAACCCGAAAGCAAAGTCATTAATTCTTTTCAGAAGAAATTAAAACCCGATACGACACAAATTCTGCTCCGTTCCTTACTTATTAAACATACATTATCACAATATTTTCATTGCATTTTAAACTCTGTACTTTTATCGATTAAGCTTAAATTCGAACAGCGAAGGTGTTGATTTAAGACCTTATGTACGAAAACTGTTGTGGACTTTCAATTTAATTTGCCGAACACTTCTTATCTTTTTTTTCTCAGCATTTATCTCCATTTCATTACATTAAACTGTAATGTTTTTCTGCCGTTATCTGTGGACATAGTTACCGTTTCTGGGTCTCCACTATTTTTACTTTTTGTCTTGCGTAACCTATTTATTCAGTGCATTCCTTTTCACGGTAAAACCTTTTAATGTTTATATTTTAGTTTCTTTCAGTATCTATTACATCTAAGTGACTCAACTTTCCTAAGAAATGTCTTCCAACAAATATTGAACAAGTCAAGAGTCAGGTTTTACTGGAAACTTACTTTTTCTAGTAAAATAATATTTATATAGAAGAGAAAATTAAAATAAACTACATACTTACATAGTAAAACACAACAAAAATAATAAAAATGAATGCACAAACAATTACGTGATAATAATATTATGTCACAAGTTAACGAAGTCGAAATGTGTATTCTCTGCAAAATTACTAATATAATAATTTTACAAGAAACATTGTGTGGTTATTATGCATGCTTTAATAGATACTAATTGGATCAATTACGTATGTATAGAAAATATGGTATAATATATTAAGCTTAGTCACAAAAAATTAATCACAATATATCTCTAACATTTTCCTTTTTCTTCCGTCTCCAATTAATTTCGGTGTATTCCTTTTACCATAGGGTGTTTCCCTTTGCGTGATACTTACGTATACTTCCTCATTAGTTTCTAGATAACGCCTAGAATTATAAATGCTTTTGTAGGATTGAAAGTCCATTCAATGATGAATGTAGTTAAGGCAAATTTAAGTATCGCAAAAGCAGCCTTAAATCATATTCTAATAATTATAAGAATTTCTTGTAAATGAAAAAATAAAAACAACAAATTTAAATCTCTTTACTCTACAATTATTCTACAAGCATTAACAAGCATAGGCAAAATATTATATAGTTTGACCACCACAGGTAACCAAAATTTATTCTGTACAGGTACTTCTCACTCATACAAAAAAGAACTAAACAAAAACTACATAGACTAGTGTCTACATGTCTTTTCAATCGCTGATCCACCGGTCAATTTTAACTAATTCACAAAACGATCGAGTCGACGTGACGCGACAGTCTTCATTTCCGCCCCTTAATAGACTTCCAGTGACCCATCAAGGGGATTAGTCAAATATTAACGGCCTTCCGTTTGCACGATAGTCGCTTCCTTGGCCACCCATCAAATATTTCTATGTCACTTTTGAAGCTTTGGTTTTGGACGTGCCTTGTGACCGACGCGGACGATTGGATGGGAAGCAAATTTTGGATATTGCCAAGTTTCGGGGCTGGGTGCTAGAGCACTATATTTTATTGTAATTTTTTTACTCTAACATCGGTGGCGTATACAATAAATATAAGCACGAGAGGTCAATTTCAATCTATTTGTGATGGTTATCGTCATTGCAAAATTTTAAAATTATTATTGTAATGTTTTGTGTTTATGTACTTATTCTATAAAACATAAGTATAATATAATGTCAGTTCAATAAGGATTTAAAAAGTGCCCTTCCTAAATCCCGCTGGATGTGGGTAAATTCAAACAAATGAGGGGTGGCTGTTACTTACGACGTATTTGCTCTTATATATTGGCCGGGCTTGCGTTAAATAGACCTTTTTAGGTGTTTTTACTTATGTAACGTTAGGTTATGAGGATGGCGTTCCTTTTGAATTTTGGAAAACTTCACTAAATTATCGTTGTGCCTTCAAAATACCTATTAACTTTTTTCTTAGATAGAAGAAGAGTTACTAAGCATTTATGGCATTATGAAGTTTTGAAATGGACGTGTGAATTTTGAAATAGTGACTTGCATAATTAATTTTCATGGACTAATCGAGCAATTTAAATAAAGTTTTGTTAACCTTGTATGCTATGCCAATACAAGATAAATAAACATAAGTATTTCACTTTGGGAAATGACTTGTGCCGTAAGCACATTGAACATTCATCATGTAGGTATCATGTAACATTAATAAATAATTTTATAACGCACTAGCAAATAACTAAAAAAAATGGTGTCGGACAGAAACTGAAGTATAAGTTGGTTACTAGAGCCGTGCCCATGCATAAAGAGAGCTTTGAAAATAGACTCGCAGAATAAAAATGAAACCTCCTTATTTTACAATAATTCAACAGATTAAACAACACGGAAGATTGTTATTTTACGCAGCCAAAAGTTTTCGCGTAAATAAACAACAAACGAGGAATTTGAGCGAGTTTGTCGAGTTTCTGTTAGCGTAAGTGTCTAAAAAACAAACCATCAGTTTTTATTTGACTTGCACCGGCTTGTTCTTTAAATAAGTTTTGTTTACCGCTATTATGGCAAGTCCATTGGTGCTGTAATTGGTACATTTTAATATTGTAATTCATGACATGAAAAGTCTTTTTATTCATGTCAACATTATTTGAAATGCCGCTTATACTGAGGAGAATCACTATGTGCTCCTTTACTTTTAAATAAAAATTTGTTCCTAATATAATTTCTAAAAAAATAATTATTGACATATTATTAAGTGATGTCTTGAACATTCTTTTAATCGAATAATTAGCAGACGTTGTTTTCATTACGATACACACATTCTACACGCCCGTATCCTATTGAAAATCATTCCATAGTTTAATAAAGGAAAAAAACAAATAAATAATTGTATTCCTTATTTTGATACGCAAATAAAACCAAGAATGCTTATTACGTTTTCCACTCGACGTCATTTCAAACGTTTTGTGATTGTCCCGAATAAGTCAAAGTAACGTCTTCTCTGTAATTATTGTCTTTTGGGAGTTGGCGTTACTTTTTACATTTATTTCGAGTTCTTTACCGTGTGAAAGGTTAATGATTCAATTGTTTCAATGTTTGCACTTGATTCTGGATAATTTAATAGGGTTTAACAAGTCTTGAAGACGTAGGATAAAATCACGATCTAGGTCTGCAAAAAAAAATTCTAATATTGTTTGCAATTAAATAATATTAAATTATGCAGAAAACGGAAGGCATTGTAAATCCCAAATTGATAAGCAGTGCCAGATTTTTGAACGAATTCGCGGGCAGACATTTATAATATTATGTATCTGTTTGGATTAATGACTCTATATTTACTTGATTTCGGCTTAGAGTAATGGCAATATACTTTTTCTTATAATCTGCTTATTATCAATTTTACCAAAAATGAAAGAGGTTGTTGTCAATCTATAATATAAAAATGAATCCCAAAATGTGTTGGTAAGCGCATAACTTGAGAACGGCTGAACCGATTTAGATAATTCTTTTTTTATTATATTCCTTGAAGTACGAGGATGGTTCTTATGTAGAGAAAACGTAAATATGTACCACGGGCGAAGCCGGGGCGGACCGCTAGTTCATAATAAATTTATGTTGCTTTAATTGAATGAAATGATGAATAATGAAATTAATTGTCTTTCAGGACTTTCGCATTTTGCAATTGTTAGTTTCATAGTAATATTATGTGTTTAACACACTGAAGTAATTAAGATTTAAATAACTAGATTTATGAGCTAATAACAGTCGTATACCTCATTAAGGTTAGCTACTAACAAGAATGGAAAACCAATATTATGGCGCATTAAACTGAAAGGTGGTTACAACTAAGCGTTAAATTTCATTGCTCAGTACTTCAACATAGTATTATATTTACAATTGAAGGTGTTAGTAATACGAGTGAAACAAGCTTCTAACAACAGGTCTTATATGAGTAAAAATGTTAGCAATGATTTTGATTATAACATTATTTAATTAGCTGCTTTTGGTGACCTTGATTCTTTATATTATGGTTTTGTTAGATTCTATTTCACCACGTTCGCTACCATGCCAGACATAAAAGCTTTTTCAAATAATAAGGTTTATAATCGTAGAATTTTCACCAAAATAAGGAATGACCTAAATGCTGGATTTCAGCTATAGACGATTTTGTGAAAAACGAATATCTACCGAAAAGTATTTAATAAAACCTGTATTGGAGATGTTGTCACCGAGTTTCATCCTCAAAGGAGTCGTACAGTTCAAAAACATTAATTTATTTTACTCATAGGAATTCATTTTTGCATTATGACCCAATTCGTTTAATTGTAAAAAAACAATATAATATAAAAGGGTAAAAGTACGAACATGGAGACAAACGACAGAATATTATGTAACTATATAGGTACCTACAGACACATAATATTATTATGATCATTGAAGAGGAGTTTACAGTTTGTAGAAGCCCAGAAAATGGTTCGGTTCTAAGAAGTCGAGTAAATACTTTCTCAAGCACTTTGTGATATGATGGTTAGAATGTTTATTACCATTTCCACTGTACTGCTTCAAATATACAGTATTATTATAAAGAAAACCATTTTATTTGTACCAAAAAAGCTCCTAAAATTTTAACATTTCAGCAGTAGAAGGATACACAATTCCTGATTGACGTATTCCATACAAATATAGCTACAAAAGGCATACAATAAACATCATGTTTCAAAATTTAATTTAGCTAAAAATATACATATTTACATGAAATTGAATCAATTCGTAAACAAAGACAAACACAACAATAGGTCACTGGCGATAACAATATATGCGTGTTTTAATGTTATTTGTGGGATTTTGTTAAATATTGAATAGCGATTTATTAAACCACTAGCTGTTGCCCGCGACTTCGTCCGCGATTAGGTCGTTTTTCGTCATTCGTCGTTTAAAAAAAATACGTGACACTTTATTTTTGAATGTTCTTAATTATTGTCTCTTATAAAATTTAACTACTTACATTAAAATTGAACACTCTGATAAGAAAATCTTAAAATCTAAAGAAAACATGAATGAATGTGATTTAAATTCTACATTACTTAGTATCAAAATATAATAATCTAAATTAAATGTAGATTAACAGTTTGAGCACACCATTATAGAATATGTATTATGTACTTAAGTATTAAATTACGTTAGTTAACATAGTAACTTTACTAAAAACACGATGACTTTCTTTTGCGCTCGGTACCACAAACTAAGCATGTTTGTGGTAAGTGGCCCGCGTGACGCGTCACTTGACTCCCCGCGAGTTCCCCTCCGTTGCTATGCGAAAATACATTCGTTGCTCTATTTTAGGAAAAATTTGTAATACTGTGGCCTGGGCGTTATAACACGTCCAGGGAGTTCCTGAGTGCCGATATCACCATCTTGAGGAAAAGCTTCTAATGTCGATTTAAAACTGCATACATACGAATTAACCTGTTCTAAAATTGTGAAATGAGTTCAGTTTTAAATTTGAGAAATATTGATTTCTTGTATTCCACTATTCGTTGTAGTCGAATACAAAATATACCTATTTAAACAAACTTAGGTTGGCCTACAGGCAAAAGGGATCCTATCAAATGGTAAACTTGACCTTGTATCTTAAAAGTAAGCATGAACGGACCTTCTGATAATTATTGAGCACCAAAGGATCATTTGAAACGCGCTACTATAAGAGCGAATATTGTCTAATAACAGTTTACATTGCACAGTATGTTCCTCTAAAAGTAGTGATTTCAAAGGTTCCGGTGTATCTTCAAATGAAAGCCGACTCCTTACTACACTTTAAAGCATTACAAAAAGAACATACTACGCCTTTACAGAAGATGATCTGTAATCAATTGTGAGGTTATAAGCAAACCCACTTTTATATTTGTCAGACCACACCACCGAATTCGTAGATTGTTTACCTCAAGTCATTAAGACTATGACGAAATCTGTCTGCAGTAAGACGGGCCTCTCGCTATTCGTCCGTTTCCAGAGACCGAATAGTTTCAATTCTTAATCTTTCATTAAACAAACTTATTAATCGTTCTTGTCTCATATAATTGTAATATTCGCGTCCCTACTCTAGTCATTGCTTATACTCATGTTCATCTTCAAGAGATCAAATAATATTATGATGCACCCTATCATTTGTCAAACGGTCTTCATATTGAGTAAAGTTTCAGATTCTCGAGATAAAATATGACTGTCGTGATCAGTAGTGAGACGTAATTCCCTCTCAGTGAGGGTTTCGGTCTCACGGGATAGTACAATATGCCGTTTGCGATCAGCTGTGAGACGTCATACCCTCTCAGTGAAGGTTTCGGTCTCACGGGATAGTAGGGGAGATCGGGTTTGGTTGTCTCACGGGTTGGTTGTCACAGCGGTCTTAACACAAAACTGAACTATCGAATAAGTCTGTTGAACAGCGTGGCAAGAGCGATACAACGCTGTCCCCACTTCGCGTCGGACCGCCCCGATCTGCCGTGAGGGCCTCACACGTGTTTATTGTTTTCGCACAGATTTTTTATGATATGAGGACCGAATATGCTCCTAATAACATCACTTTTTGTGAACGAAACGACAGCGCGGTTTAATTTAATGCCAACACCATTAGAAAAAAGGATTATTATTAATTGTGAAGAAATATCATGATTTACACTATTAACACTCTTTTAACATAAAATATAAGTCTGTGAGTGTGTAAAAATAAATCCAGCTAATTACACATCAAACTTATGTTTATAATTAGGTATGAAAATATATTAGTTACCAAGCAATAATAATACAGATAAGCAGTGGTGGCTCAGTGGTGAGACCTCGGACTTCGAATCGATAAGTCCGGGGTTCGAGACCAGGCGAACGCGCAGGAAATAAATTGATTTTTCAATTTATCTGCGCATGTTGTAACATCACCACTGCTCGAAGGGTGAAGGAAAACATCGTGAGGAAACCGACATGTTGAAGAATTAAAAAGTTCGATGACATGTGTCATCCGCCAACGCGCACTTGGCCAGCGTGGTGGATTATGGCCTGTACCCTCATAGGAGGCCCGTGTCCCAGCAGTGGGAACGTATATGGGCTGATGATGATGAATAATACAGACAAATACTGAACATAAGTAGGTATAATAGATATTAAGTAGTATTAGTTAAAATATACTTTGACTGTTAGTCAAAGTATATTTTTACTAACAGCATGTAAATGAAGAAGAAATAATAATTACCAACGAACTAACCTTTTCTATAATACTTAACACGGCACATTTTTCAAATTATCTTGCTCAACTCTGCTCAAAAATTTGAGGGTTTTGTTGGAACTTTAATATGTCAAAAGTGTCAAAACTATGATATATCTAAACTACGATACAACTTGCTTGCGGAAATGCTCATCACAATTGTGAATCTAAAGAATAACTAACAACATACTATTCAATTTTATTGAGCTGATGAATATCTTTTGCCTGGAAGAAATCACCGTCGCCTAATAAATATACTGTGTTTTCTTATAAAACCGTTACATAATTTATTTTATCTACTTAAATAATGAAAATGATATTATATTTATAAAATATAAAACATATTATGTAAAATGATTAAAAATAAATAAATGAAGCAACTACGATTCAAAGAAAATATCTTTTTCAGTGTTAAAATGCTCTTAGCAATCCTGGATGATGAACTGTATCATGTACTCTGATCCCAGTACGGTCGGTACCTCGATAGCCATAACGATAAATATTATAATCAGATAACCGCAAAGTCAAAATAAAAACATTACTTGTACAGTTGTGAGTGCAAAATTTACGTTTCATTTGGAATAACATTTTTTTCGGTACTAAAACGTAGTCGTTTGATATGTGGTTGGCTGCCCCTCCTCTCCTTCCTGAAAAATATCCTCCAAAATTTCCCGAGATACTTCTAATGATTGAACCATTGGACGTTGGACATTAACTTCAGTCAAAAATTGACGAAGCGGATGATTACTAATTTCCACTTAATCCTCGCAGCTACTATCTTTACCATCAAATCATCAATTTTCAAGTGGTGTTGTAAAAATATCAGCAGAAATCGTCTTCCAAAGGCGATATAATTTTATGAGCATTGAATCAGTAAATAACAAAATCAAAAGTTAACTGTAAATCTATAAAAAAAGCTACTTACAAATAAAATTTTATCAAAAACTACTGTTCCCAATGCACCTCAAAATAATAAAAGAATTCATCATTTTATTATTTCATTCTAAAAGTGTAATATAATACCTACCAACAAAAAACATGAATTGCTATCATTATAAAAAATAAATACCTTTAAGTAACAACTTACTTTTTGTGGGAACGCATGATGGTGAAAATTCACAAAACGCGAAGATGGCATTTGATATTTTTGGTTTTATGGCATTCAATTGCTTTATAAATATCACTACATAGTAAAAAAGTCGCTTTCTCTGTCCCTATGTCCCTTTGTATGCTTAAATCTTTAAAACTTCGCAACGGATTTTAATGCGGTTTTTTTAATAGTTAGACTGATTCAAGAGGAAGGTTTTAGTATATAATTTATTAGGTTCTAGACAAAGCGGACGAACCCGCGGGCGGTAAGCTAGTAAATTTATAAAATACGAAGATTTTTAAAATTGTAACTAATGAACGCAATCAATATTAGATTAACTGTAGATAATGGTGTCTAGTTTTACTTAAAATAATAAACATCTACCCTCACTTTAAAAAAATGTAGTATATTTATTATTTACACGAAATATACCTTATAGGGAAGGGAAGATATGGGCTAAAGAGTTAAATAAATAACATAATTGTATTTAAATTATTAATTTCCAACTGTGTATTCAGTAGTGTTAACATCTAAATTGATTTGATTTTTACGAAATCTCATAGATGGCGCTGTTACAAAATTAACATTATACAACTTATATTCTTTAAACTATGTTTCTCTTCCCAAGTTACTTAAATGGCATAATTTTTATAGTGTCAATCTAGATATTGTCAAACAACATTTATATATGCGTCATTTGATTATTAATTTCCAATAGTTAACGTGTGTTTGATTTTTCTAACACTTCATAGATGGCGCTGTTTCAAATTTGTCTTTATACTGCTAAGATTCATTTAACTGTTTCTCTGCCCAAATTACGTAAATGACATAGTTTTTATTTTGTAAAGCTAGATAATAGCATGGCTTACTCGAAACCAACATTTAAACATGAGTCTTTAGATTGTACGCTGTCGTAGTACACGGAATATGTAAGAAAAATAAAGGCTCACAGCTCCTCCCCCGAAGGTGATATCATGATAAAATGTTTAAACTATCCTCACCCGACCTCTTAGGAATATTCATGCAAAATTTGAAGTAAATCTATGCAGTACTTTTCGAGATTAGCTCGGTCAAACATACAGACAAACAGACAAACAGACAAACAGACAAACAGACAAAAATTCTAAAAACTATATTTTTGGCTTCTATATCGATTATAGATCATGGATTATGTATTCTTTTAAAAAAATATTCAATGTACAGTTTTGACTTTCCTACGATTTTATTATATGTATAGATTTTGTTATTATTTACATTAAAGTTTTCCTTTGGTAATTACAGCATAATTAAATAATATATTTTCAAACACTTTATTCGATCCTTCGATATAGAATTGACTTCTAAAGGAAAGATAACTCAAGAAGATAGTGCTCCTGAGCGTAGACATGGGATACTACTACTACGATCTGTCCAGAAAATTGCTTTTAATTGGTTTCTTGATTAGTGTATCAAACAAGCTATTCTAAATATTATCTTTAAATTCAATAGCTCCAAATAGTGGTTTAAATTGCAATAAATAATTTACTATTAATAGTAGACTGGTAACCTATTAAAAACTCGAATTTCTATTTCCCGAATCTTAAAACCCCGAAAACGGTTGTTAGAACTTTTAAAAGACAGATGTAATGAATGACAAATTTTTAAAATTCCTTTTTTAATTTCCCAGATGAATCAATTTCCAGATGCACCAAAACCAGATTTTTAAAAAGCGTTTTTTTGTTTCCCGTATTCTCATAATACAGATCTCAATATACCAGATTCTCAGAATACTTTTTTTTGTTTCCCATCGTACCATTTTCCAAATAAACTATTGCCAAATTTTCATAATCTTTTTATTTGGTTCCCATATAATCGTATAACAGATAAACTATTGCCAGATTTTCATAATCTTTTTATTTGATTTCCATACAATCGTGATTATACCTTTACTATCGACTGAAAATAATCATTGTCAGTGCGTAAAATTGTTTTACTTGTCCATTACAGACCAGTTTTAGTGTCAAAGTCGACTCAGTAGGTTAGGTTTGAACTACGACCCCCACGCTAGAACTGACTCGCTATTGTTTTACTTGCCTATTACAGAAAGGTTTAAGTGGCAAATTCGACTCAGTAGGTTAGGTTAGGTTTGAACTGTGACCCCCCATGCACGAGCCGAGCGAGCGAAGCGAGCGTGCCGCGGCAGCGGCCGGCGAGTGCCAGAACCGACTCGCTATTGTTTTACTTGCCCATTACAGAAAGGTTTAAGTGTCAAATTCGACTCAGTAGGTTAGGTTAGGTTTGAATTGTGACCCCCCACGCACGAGCCGAGCGAGCGAAGCGAGCGTGCCGCGGCAGCGGCCGGCGAGTGCCAGAACCGACTCGCTATTGTTTTACTTGCCCATTACAGAAAGGTTAAAGTGTTAAAATCTATTCAGTAGGTTAGGTTAGGTTCGTGCTGCGACCCCCTGGAAGGATTTCGTTTTGCTGGATATCGTTTATTTGAATTTCAAAAATCTGGACATTGTTTGTCTGGATATCAATTAACTGTATTTCAAAAATTTGTGTTTTAAAAATCTGGCTTTCGTGCATATGGATTACGGTCATCTGGATTTTGTGCATTTAGATTTCGTATGTCTGGAACTCATTCGTCTGGATTGTAAAACGTCGTACAAATAAAGAAATGGGCAAATGAAATTCGGAGTTGCGATTATATGGCAAACAAAACTTCGAAATTTTAAAATTCGGGGTTATGATAAAATGTCCAAACGTTTTCTGGATTATGATATTCGGCATATTAAAATTCGAGATTAAGATAGGTAACCTAGTAGACTATATCTGAAGTCTGAATTGATATTGCATTCCACCATATCTTAGATTTGTTAAATCTGTAGTTATGGCATCGCCTCAGGTATGATATCGTTATAGTTATGCATTAGCACAGCTATCCAATCGATATGCAGATAACGTCAGCAATCGGTATCACAGAAGATATCATTGGCTAGTTTAGAGTAGACGCCATAAAGAGCGCTCCTGTGGGATCTGAGATCTGAATAAGGGTGGGGTACACTGAGCTCTTTATTTGTGAATTACTATTTACTTTAAAGTTACTAGGGCTAGAAAGTGATGCTTAATGTTACTATTTCAGAACATAGCTCGGTCGTGTGGTGATTCAAAAATGAAGCGTATAAAAGTTAGTGGCATGTGATGTGGCATGATGCGAGATGACGTGATGCCACGTGTTGTGACGTGACGTGATGTGATGTGATATGATGCAATTAACTATACTGTTACATAACAAAATACTAGAGTAGATAGAGGTCCACATTCCGATCTTATTGAATTGTTATGAATGGTTAATAACGAGGCATTGATAAGTTATTTTAGTGATTTGGACACATAATTATATAGTTCACATGTACTGATAGTTTTAATAAATTAATAACAACGTAAGTACCCAGTGTACCCGCACCACTCTCAGGTCAATACGCGCAAGCACGCCATAAATTCCAAGAAAGGACCTCGGCGAAATGGATGCTTATCACGGACCGGCTCGGTTTCCTCGCCAGTTAAATAGCCCTGTTTTTGTCTTCTCCAGCCCTGATAGAAAGAGTTACTCGAATAAATTTATTGCTGAGCCTGCTTCGTGATTGGTGGATTTCAGTTGTTGAAACTTCTGATGGAAAAACCTTATTCAATAACGGCTTTCAGTTTTCTATTCCGAGTAACAATTTTCCATAGGTTTCGGAAATGTTTGATTACTTGCTTTCGATTTAAGATAAATAACTGGACATATTTATACATATTTAAGTAACTGTATAAATAAAATACTATATTTACTATGTCGACTTTCGCTGTGGAATAGTGCAATTTTCTATATTAGGAATTACGCGGGATTTCTTTAGATGGTATTAGTCTCTTGGGATCTGCGAGCCGAAACTCTTTTTTATCTACACTGAGAAAAATCCATGTTTTATCGCTATGTGCCAAGAATTTACTATCCTTCGAATATAAGCCAGTTCAAATCTTATTATTTTACTTTAAAGAGTCGTTAATGTCAGCAAATCAACAGTAATTTCGCTAATGATATTTCTTCACTTTTTGCCCCCAAATTAAAGAATGAGCGCCAACAAAAGACTATCTAGTTTAGCGAACTCTAAATGAGTGCGTAACCAAAATCGCTCGCCCATTATCCTAATAGACGTCAAAACAAAGAGAATGTCACACCGTAAAGTTGAAACGAGTATAATTCAACGGTTTATTTCATTATTAAATTGTTCGTGAGCGCGCGATAACCAGGGCAAAGTTTCGTAACTTAGTTAAACGAAGTGAGACGATGGTCTTGGCGACTCGTGGTAGTTGCGGGGATTTTAAACGATTTATTGGGAACTTGGACCAAGTGGCGACAACTTCTGAAGGCCTTAGTGCCTCTTAAAAAAAAAACTTCCCATTAGACCTTTGAGTGGACGCGAAAGTTGTCACATCTAAGTGGGTTGCGTTTAAAAGACATGGTCAGGATGAACGTTTGCTCTACCCTTGCTCTCTTGACTTGGCGAATAATATTTGCGTGAAACAAAATTAAAATTTCAATAAATCATATCTTAAATGATAAGTTCTTTGTGTAGACATTTCATATTATTAATATCTTATACTTTAGGAGTAAACTTGGATAACAATGTGTTCATCTATATAACAATAAAAAAGATCCGCACTCTGCAATTTATAATTGAACATCTTGATCCTACTACATATTCTGTACATACCATTGCCCCTGTAATAAAACATCTTGCCATCAAAGCCATGTGTCTAATCGCATATTTTTCGATCAATAAGCACGACTCCAATATCCCAGCACGCAATCAGATCCGATTGTGATGCAAATGGCCGCTAAATTGCAAACCAGCGCGGCATTTCCTTTAGCCGCCGAAACAATTGCATCGCTCCAATATTTTCATGAAATCGATTTTACAAATTGTTGGTTGTTGTGTAGATTATTTTGAATTTAGCTCGAGTCTGCTTTGCTTATTTCGGACTGTTCTGAGTGAGTGACGTCATCATGTTTTACGGGGTCATTTGTAAGTGAATGGTTAATTAGATGTTCTCAGAAGGGAAAGGACTTTGTAAAGAGATGTTGGTAAGCGGGTTAATCTCAATATAATTAAAATTATTATTTGAACTTTGAAATATTATTTATTTAACTCGTAGATATTAGGTGTTAAAACCAACAACGGCATTCAAATACCAATTAAAACATGGTATGTTATGGGGCCTGGCCCACAGCACTACATGCCATATCTATAACTATTTCAATTGGGCAAATAAAATTTTGAATGTAAGTGTTTAATCAAATCAAGAACGGTATCCAAAGACCAATTATTATCACACCAACATATCCACATTCCTCAACCTAAAATATCATACATTTCATGGTGTTCTTATACATAAAGCTCCATCAGGGCACGCCCGCAATACACGCTGCATATGCCCGTACCCGCCACTTGCTTTGCCAACGTAATCATATTTTGGCGCACCGCCCGATCTAAACTGATTCTTTTATTTGCGCCCGGAGCGTGTCGGCTACACTTTTATTTCTGTACTTTGAAATCAGGACTCACTTTTTAAATTTATATCTCAGTTTCGCTCCAAGTTGGGCTAGTAATTAGTGAGTTTTTACATTTCTGCTTTATATTTGTGTGGCTTGGGTATTTAGGTTAGTAGAGGATTTGTTGAAATGATTGATAGTTTAATTACTTTGGCATTTATTAAGATATTTTAAGCGTTTCTTCTATTTTAATAATTTTTAAATTATTGGTGTGACGTATCCAGGCGACTTGGCAATTTATCAAATAACAATAAAATTTTCATCGAATTATTTCTAAACCATCTTTATCCCAGTCTTCCTTAGCAAAAATATAAATAACTTAAATAATAAAAACTCACGTTTACAGTTTCGACATAAAATTTACCATATATAGGTATTTATATTCAGAATAGGTACTCCAGACTCATAAGCAATCTAGTTAACAATATCAATCCACACATTTTGATTAAAACCTCTGCTATTCTTATACAAAACGTGTCAATACAAAGGCGAGCACATCTCCAGGTCAATTGATGGGACCTTGTCTAACACAATGTACGCCCTTGTTCTGGCTAACCTTACCTAGATTTAGCTCTTTCAGATTGTCTTAGCACTCGCCTGGTAGTGATGTGCTACATTACCACTATAGAAAAACAAACTTTTTAAATAAATACTGTAATTTTTTTTGATAAGTGTATTTCATAAAAAAAAACGTTTGATTAAATTAGTAATAAGTTTAAATTATAATAGATTTAAAACGATAAGCATTTTTCAAAATAAGCATCTTTAAAACAATTCTAATAAGCTTCTGGTCTTCCTAAAATTATCCATTAACAACGTAACAGAACAGTCATATCCTTATAAAATATTTCATTTTGTCAAAGGCAATTTAGCTGTAAATGTTCTAGAACTTTCCAGATACTAAATCAAAAAGACTGTAACGATTTTCTTGTCGGTCTGGCGCGTCTCACGCAGTTTTGGCACACACTTTAGCATGGCGGAATTGGGCCATAGTTTGCGAGGCATTCTGAAATCGTGTCAATTTCTGGCTTTAATATAAATTTACAACCCATAAAGTAGGCCTTGTAGTGCAATGTATTGTTGAGTAAACGTTTTAACACGATTATTTTAGGGCAGTGATAATTTTTTATTTTGGTATATTATTTTATTTTATTTTTGGAGTAGGTTCTCCAACCAAATAAGTCTAATATTAAATAATAGAATTATTATATTATTTAGAACTAAATAGTCATATTTATTCAACAGATAGAGATCATATGTTTTAAAGCTCTTTACAACGAACATCGATATAAAATATGTTTTGTTAAACTTATCAAAAAATAGAATACATATAATCATTAATAATGAGACACATTATCTGTTCGACTATTCAAAGCATAAAATACTATCAAAAAATATCGACTATCGGCACATCACTAGGTGCAACGTGAGAAGTACTGTAAATTCTAATAATATATGAGTTTTCAGTGTATGAAAGACAAGTTTAGATAAAACTTGTTTTGATTTGTTGTTAGTTTTCCCATTTATTTGTCTGACGCGAACGTATAGTTTCGTTTAGAATTTTTGATATTTACGTTAGCACTGAAAGTGTATTTTACTTTTTATGATACGTCTTCAGAGTTCTTATACTGTAGTTTGATAGATTAAGTACCTATACTAAATCAAAAATAATAATTTGGTTATGTTGTATTAATATGAAATTATCAATCTTATAAGACTTCATTTCGTTACAATTAATGACCATTAAATAGCTAACAATGAAGTCGTCATAATTCTTGTGACCTACAATGCATTCTTAGGATTGTTCGAGTACAATCCTAATCGAATTAAATCTCATCCAGTAATGAAGTTACTAATCTGTAAAGTTATTGCTCTCGAATCCTAATAATCCGAACAAATCGAGATAGAAAAAAATCTGACAAAAGTAAATGTACGAAACTATTGTCGAGCCAATTTAATAGGCAACATTTGACGTCTATCAATTTTATCTTCATAGGGTGGTAACCTTCTTAAAAACATCGATTAAAGTGAATTAATCGATACGGACTTGAAACATTTGTCAATCGAACTTGAAACACATGTCAATAATTTATGATGATTTTTATTCCCAAGTAATCAATGCATTCGATTCTAGATGTCAGATTTCGATTATTAGAGTAACGTCTCTGGTATTTAAAAAGAAAAAAGTTTTATTGACACAAAATTGTAGCGACGTCAGTTCTTTAAATCAGAAATTGTTTATTATGTTTAGAATGGTTTATCAGTAAAATCAAATCCTAAAATTACTTGTATCGGTCATTATTATTATAAATATGTAATCGTAATTGAAAAAAGTTAAGCAAATGTGCAGTTCTAACAAAACGAAATATCATGTTATTCTATGTCGTCGTTACTAGGTTACGTTGTTGAATTTTGTTGAACTGTCAAATGTTGCCTATTAAAATGGCTCTACTATAATGTAAGAGAAATACCAGAGAAAAGTACTAATACATGTATATTTGAAGTTCCCTTGCGTACACCGAAATATCATTTTATTACCTGAAGTAGAAATAAAACTTGTGTATCCATATTGTTGGGAGTATGCTCGTGAAAGCTGTATATTGCTGCGTATAACATAACATACAATAAGGCATTAAAAGTGACGTCTGTGACACGATTTCTCCACATTTTTCGTAACTCGAGGAAGTTTCGTAGTAAATCTAGCGACGCGCGGAAAGTTGCTTTTAACTAACGGACGGGAATCATGAAAAATGCTCGAACTGTCTCGAAAATTCTTATCACATTTTACTTACCTTTGCGTTGCGTTTCTTACCGTCAGCCATGTCGGGGTATATGCGAACAATTTTTGCTGCTGAAATTTTCCCGGAAAATAATCTATACCGATATTTATGGACTGATTTTTAAAGGAGAGTCTTGGAAGTTGATGATATTTTATAAAATGTTAACGTATAATTTAGATCAGTTGATGTTTCAGACAGGACGTTCAAAATTACTTTAATATAAGAAATTACACGCGAGGCCGGGTTAAATATTAGTTTGAAATGTAATAAGAATGTACTGCGATTCTACACAGCTACCTAATTGATGTAGGTAGTTGATAACAAATCGCAGCAAGTCAACGACTATTAGCAAAGTGAAGGTACTTGGGTCGAACGTCGTATAAACAACGTCCGAGCCCCTAGACACGATTCGTACGAATGCGCAACGAGACAAAGGAAAGCGGCTTTAGTATTCCACAGCTAAGCATGTTCAGACATGAAATAATGACAACTATTCATCCACAAAAATATTAAATCAAAAGTTACGTCTGACAGTAATTTAATCGGTATGAAATGGTAAAGAACTTTATGATTTACGTAATATAACAATAATTTTAAGAAAACGTATAAAGCTCTACATTATGCAACTTCACTATTTAAATTCACATAAATATCTAATTGATGTAATGTTACGTAATGGAAATCTATAACCTATGTGATAAGGAAGTGAATAATATACTCGTATAAATTTAAAACTACCTAAAATACGCTTTCCTAAAACGAAACATACATTTTTTGAATCACACAATAAATTAAAAAGATTAGTTCCAACATTCAAGCGAGACTTAAAAATTTCTCTCCATGTAATATATATAGTACATAAAGCAAATAAAAATGTGACGAAGCGTTCATGAGATTTAAGCTCGTATAACGGACATAGTTACACGTCCGCGTCACCTTGGGAAATTTTACAGTCTACAACATATTCGCACCTAGTAAGGAGCCGGCAGTATTTCATACAGCTACCCGAGGGCTTGTTGCAAGTTACAAGCGTTTTTATTTATTTTATGTGTGAAATTTTTAGGTGTACTTATATGTTTTATAGTGATTTCTAGATGACTTGGTGATTTAATGTTACTCTAGATATTCGATAAGCTATTTCGAAAATCGTAATAAAGAAAATACATATAACGACATTTACAAAAAAATATGTACTTTTGACCCTGATACTACTATTTAATATTATCATCATGCAATCGTAGAGAAAAAATTGTACCTAATTGTAATAGTACACAAAAAATAATTCAAACATTATGATGCGAGAAAACTAATAAAATTAGCTTTTATTATATATTATTTATGTGGGGTTTAAAGCAACTTATTCATACATAATTTTACTAAAAATTCAAATGGAATGCCTACCTACTACTTATTGCCAATGCAAATACAAATTATATGTTTACAGTTGTCATTTTACTTGTGTATTATTATAAAATGCAGCAATTTTAAAACGCTTCCGCTCATACCTTGAACCACGCCTTCACACGTTCACACGAGCGGGCGTTTTATACTAGATTCTGATACGCGAATCCCTCGCGGCCTTTTGCAAAATAACTTCTAGTGAGGAATTTTTATTAACCACTCGTTCTGACTATCGCAAACTGCGAATTCGTACGGCCTTGTTATCAGACATTTTTGCAGTGCATAGTTTGTTAGAAAGCTTTGTTTTTGAACGGTTTCATATTTAAAATATTTTAAAGAAGATGTTATACATATAGTATAATATATTATAGGTTTAATAATATGTACACAGAACTTAAATAAATAATAAGGTATTGGTTTGTTGTTAAATGAAACACTTTTACTCGTCTGTAGGCTGTATTATAATGTATTAGTATTTGATAGTAGACTGCATTAAATTGAAGAACAACAGAACTATATAATATTAATGAATATTAATGCTTTATTTACTCCGAAATAGTTAGAGGATACTGGTAAAATTTAGAATATAATTATGATTTATTTCCATATGGAACTCATAACATGGATACTTAGCATAAACATTGTGTATGAACATTCTAAATATATCCATTTTGCATGTGCAATTGCAACTAATATTGCAATAGACTTTCATTGCCGTAAATATTGATATAGAGTTGTGCGCTTATTTGTTTTATTAAGTTATTATTTCAACGTATAGATTTTAAAAATTCATATTCAAATATTTCGAATTCACTTAAATAAGACTTGTACATTAGAAATATGTTTTATATATTGGTGTTATGATGGAAATCCCACGGAAACGGGAACTATACGGGTCTTCCTTTGAAAACGCGGGCGAAGCCGCGGGCGTTAAGCTAGTCAGTAATATAACACTTTTAATCTTCCTCATATATTGTTAATGAAAGCCACAGTATCTAAAAAGAAAACGTACAGGTACAATTTTCAACGTACGAAATTCAATAGCACTAAGTACATTAAATTGGAAGCTAGCACTAACTCAGATGCATTCAAAGATGGCTAAGCTGTATAACGAACTTTGAAGATTTAGCTTCGTACCGAACGTACTGGAAACAAATGCAATTGATTTTGGGAGCTATTGTGAATTTGTAACTAACTTCAGACGTAAAGGAAGCGATTCCTACCTTCTTTTGTCTAATGATAAAGGCAATGTGCGTATGATTTGTATTTATGTTTTGAAGTAAAATGTTGTGATCATTTTTTGTTTTTTATTGAGCTGGTATATTCGTAATTTGTACTTTTTCTATTTTATTGAAGACATTGGATAAGTATGCTGTAATATTTTCGTTTATTATGAATTTTATTGTCTTTTAAATTAGTTCAGTGAAACCATATTTCAATATCACCATTTGACCAAGCACGAAATTTCAATTACCGTTCAAGATGCACATGTTTGTATGTGTGTGTGTGTATATGTGTGTGTTGTAATTAATGAAACAGGCTAACCATATAATTGTGCATAGTACATTATACTGAAATTGCAGTAATAAGCTCACGAATAATTGACGCGTACTTAATATGTTCAACAGAGCGCTCGTGTTTTGATAGTATAATATTGACTAGATTGTTATCAGTGGCCTTGTGTAAATTTGGTTAGGATAGCATTTTTCATTCAATTTATTATGTAGGGTTATTATTAATGTAATTAAGTTTAAATCTCAATATTTTTCTTCACGGGCACACTTCTCACATGTGTCATTTTTATGTAGAGCAAGATCTAAAGCTTATTGTTTTGTCGTGCAAAACATATTTAATCCATTCCTTTATAATTTGATATAATAAACTGTTTAAGTAAGTTAAAGCACAGGATATTTTTAGTAGGAATTTCTTGCAGCTAAATGTATGAAGAAGCCATAGCAGTGGTGCTATTCGCGAATAAACAAATCTTTTCAGTTTGACTAACCACAAGATAGACTTTATATACCTACAAGATCTCATTTTTTTATTAATTAATCAATTTTTAATTTTTCCCCTCTTTATAAATTAGTTCATAAATAGACAAAGAAACACTACAATATGTTATATAAAATAAATTTAAATCTAGTGCCAATAAGCGTATATTCATTGTTTATTATATTGAAGTTGAAGCTATTATGTGGTTGAAAATTGAATTTATCATGGAAGTTAGAATATCCCGAATAAATTTCTTCCTAGAAATGGCCAACGATATTGGTGTGGTATATGGTATATTATTTTGTTATCGGGTAATATTAGTTACAAATATAAATAAAAATCCTGAAAAAAATAAAAATATTACTATTTTAGCGGGGTTAAATCTAATCAAAGTTGGTTCACATGTTTTGACCTGAAAATTAACTCATATAAACACACATACATAGTAATTCTTAATATTGTGTTCAGTTTCTTTCAGATAATATACCTTTGTTTTTTGTTATCCTCTTAATAATAATATGAAAAATAGGAAGTTTTGCAAAAGTTTTGAAATGAAATTGAAATGAAATCAATTTATTTGTCCATTTTATGTTTTACAATTAATGTACGACAGTTTTAACAAGAATGTCTACTGTCATCCCATATAATTTTACAGCTACATTATTGGATGTATGGTACATAATTGGTAAACGCATACATCCATAAGGCGGATGGCACCTGGCAGCCATGGCAGCCCGCCCGTTTCAACTCTGCAACGGTTTATTCCTACATAACTCACAACTATTGTTAAGATTGTTGACTACTGCTGTAGTAGCGAAGATTTTAAATTATTTAATTTCAATTATTTAAACCGATATCAAGTTGATATCGGTTTAAATAATTGAAAAAATGCTGAAAGGCAAGATCCAGGACTCAGACATGGCATGCATCATCAGGCATGCAATTTGTAGGACAATATGTCTGTTGAATTATATAAATATTATAGTCCATTGAATAAAAAGTTCTAGAGTGCGTGAGTTAGTAACGTAAGATGTTTCTTCGGAAACATGTCAAGAGTCCCTAGGTAATAAACATACTAAAACCCCGGGACACTAGGAGGAGCCCCGGAGTGGGGGGAGGGGGGAAATGGGTCCATTTTTTCATTTTTCGCTTAAATCTCAAAAACGGTACATGTTAGAGAAAAACTTTCCAGGAAAAGTTGAAAGGCCATGAAATTATCTACAAGTTGTACCTGAATCATTTTCTCCTATATCCTACCGTTTCTGAGTTATACGCAGTAAAAAATCATTTTGGCTCAAACAATTTCCCCATACTACACATCAATCGATCAAAAAATATTTATTTCTTCCAAAAAACTCAAATGTGCAACTTGTGACCGGTACTGATAGATTGCTCTTAATTAGGTCTATAATTGGTAAAATAAACACATTCCTCCATGGAAGCCTTTAGGAGGAATCGATGGTCAAAATATTATATTAGGGCAGTTTGAGTTACTGAACTTGATCTTTTTATTTTTTTCTTCCAAAAACCTCAAAAGTGCAACTTGTGACCGGTACAGATAGATTGCTCATAATTAGGTCTATCATTGATAAAAATACCAGATTCCACCACGGAGGCGTTTACGGGGAATTGAATTTTATCAGGGTAGTTACGATACTTGAACTTTTTATTTTTTTTCTTCCAAAAAACTCAAAAGTGCAACTTTTGACCGGTACTGATAGATTGCTCTTAATTAGGTCTATAATTAATAAAATAAACACATTCCTCCATGGAAGCCTTTAGGAGGAATCGATTGTCAAAATATTATATTAGGGTAGTTTGAGTTACTGAACTTGATCTTTTTATTTTTTTCTTCCAAAAAACTCAAAAGTGCAACTTGTGACCGGTACTGATAGATTGCTCTTAATTAGGACTATAATTGGTAAAATAAACACATTCCTCCATGGAAGCCTTTAGGAGGAATCGATTGTCAAAATATTATATTAGGGTAGTTTGAGTTACTGAACTTGATCTTTTTATTTTTTTCTTCCAAAAAACTCAAAAGTGCAACTTGTGACCGGTACAGATAGATTGCTCATAATTAGGTCTATCATTGATAAAAATACTAGATTCCACCACGGAGGCGTTTACGGGGAATTGAATTTTATTAGGGTAGTAACGATACTTGCACGTTTTATTTTTTTTCTTCCAAAAAACTCAAAAGTGCAACTTGTTACCGGTACCGATAGATTCCTCATAATTAGGTCTATCATTTATAAAAAAACCAGATTCCACCATGGAGGCGTTTAGGAGGTATTGAATTTTATTAGGGTAGTTACGATACTTGAACTTTTTAACTAACTACCCTAATAAAATTCAATTCCTCGTAAACGCCTCCATGGTGGAATCTGGTATTTTTATCAATGATAGACCTAATTATAATCAATCTATCTGTACCGGTCACAAGTTGCACTTTTGAGTTTTTTGAAAGAAAAAAAATAAAAAGTTCACGTATCGTAACTACCCTGATAAAATTCAATTCCCCGTAAACGCCTCCATGGTGGAATCTGGTATTTTTATCAATGATAGCCCTAATTATGAGCAATCTATCTGTACCAGTCACAAGTTGCACTTTTGAGTTTTTTGGAAGAAAAAATAAAAAGATCAAGTTCAGTAACTCAAACTGCCCTAATATAATATTTTGACAATCGATTCCTCCTAAAGGCTTCCATGGAGGAATGTGTTTATTTGACCAATTATAGACCTAATTAAGAGCAATCTATCAGTACCGGTCACAAGTTGCACATTTGAGTTTTTTGGAAGAAGGAAATATTTTTTGATCGATTGATGTGTAGTATGGGGAAATTGTTTGAGCCAAAATCATTTTTTACTGCGTATAACTCAGAAACGGTAGGATATAGGAGAAAATGATTCAGGTACAACTTGTAGATAATTTTATGGTCTTTCAACTTTTCCTTGAAAGTTTTTCTCTAACATGTACCGTTTTTGAGATTTAAGCGAAAAATAAAAAAATGGACCCATTACCCCCCTCCCCCCACTCCGGGGCTCCTCCTAGTGTCCCGGGGTTTTAGTATGTTTATTACCTAGGGACTCTTGACATGTTTCCGAAGAAACATCTTACGTTACTAACTCACGCACTCTAGACCCCCCTTGGAGGGTCTCATTCAATGGACTATTAACTAAGTGAAAACAAAAAAATCAGCTGGTTAGTAATCATTTATGATGATCTCGTATCGATACACATTGGAAAGAGGGGACTCTTTGATCAAACCATAGTTTTTGTAGGACAAATATTTTTTCGAATAATTTAGATAATTATCTTTTAGATTGAACAAAAAAATAAATTCAGTTAGCAATAAATATTTGAGAACCATCAAATCAAAATTTTGTATCCTTGATACCTCTGTTAGCTACCACAATCGAGAGTTTCGTATAGGAAATTATTGGGCGTCTCATTAAAATAAAGCTACTCACGGAAAATTAGCTTGATAGTAATCACTTGCAAAAATGGGCGATGGATCCTGAACTATAACGTGTAATGCTTTTAAAATGTAATAGTTTTTAATTTGATATACATATGAATAAGAGTAGTAGTAAGAGTAGGTAATGTTTTTATAATAGTGTAGTATGTAGTAGACAACAACTTATAAAATTATAGTTTCCATCAAGATGATAAAAAGAGTCTCAGACATGAGAGCACAATGCCGTATTATACCTATAGTTTATGATCTAAACGGTTTCTGATACTATCATTTTATTCTTGTACCAATTATTTACTTCCCTAAATTAATATTAAACATCTAAAATAACATAATATTAATATAGTATAGTAATTATTATAAGCCCGTTAATCAATTAATATTCCTTTGAACAGCTTGATTGCATAACATAATCTCGCGCTGCATAATTTGAGCGGGATTTAGCTTCCTTCAGCCTCAAAGTTACTTGTTGACATCATGTGATGGATTGAACAAAATGTTTGTTGAGTGGTTGTAAACAATCCTTTAAAATTAACATTTTGTCCACTTTTCCTGTATGCATAAAACATAAATTGATTAATAGATAAAAAAGACGTGTGGCACTCGGGGACTGCCGCGGTAAAGCTATTGCATAGCATGCCTTCAAGCCACACCTCCGAGCCCGTCGGAGTGGGGAGCGTGAGGTTTTTTCGTTACGGAATTTCTCGATTCGGTCCCCGCGCTCAAGGCCCGCGATAGAAGCTATGCAATAGCTTAAAATATAGTGAGGCAAATTTTGAACGCATGTCTTCAGATTATCAAGGATATTTTGGATTGCTAGGCTATTCAAGAAACCACTTCAGTAATTAACTTTTCGATTCTAAGTATCTTAATGTCCTCCCAGCATAAGAAGAGCTTTTAAGAACTAGGTATATCATAGGTACAATACATTATTTCCACATGATCTATATATTATTATATTGAAAGCGTATGGAATATATTATATCTATACGAATATAATAAAGCTGAAGAGTTTGATCGCGCTAATCACAGGAACTACTGGTTCGATTTGAAAAATTCGTTCGGTGTTAGATAGGTCATTTATCGAGGAAGGAAGGTTTCACGCGGGTGAAACCGCGAAGCGTAGCTAGTCTACTTATAAACGTAGTCGTTTTACTTATATCATGATATTGGTTTTAAAATTGATAAAAGCAAGCAAAATAATTAATTTTTGAGTAGAGATGTTGTGTTTAGCGACATTACAGTGTTGTTACGTGTAACTGGTACTAGAGACTTTTCACTTACTATATTGAAGCTATACAAAAACATATTTCCGCTTCCCATACACCACCATCTTAACCCACTGGTGACTTATCCCGCTTCGTTTGGCCAAGTGCAAATAGCGTATTAGCATTGCAAATGAGTGGCCAGAGTTTGTTAAGTGTCAGTATAACAATGTCGCAGTTCGCCTGTGATTGCCTTTGTGCCATATGTGTATTGCCTTGTAGTTTGTGTGGCTTATAACTGTGTTGTGAAGTGACGTTTGTATATTTTCTTGTGCTATCTATGACAATTTATAAAGTTTTTTGAACTTTATCTATATACTTATATTATAAAGAGGAAAGGTTTGTGTGTATGTATGTATGGTTTTCACGCATAAACTACTGGACCGATTTTGATGAAATTTGGCACAGATAATCTTAAGACCCTGAGAAAGAACATAGGCTACCTTTTATTGCGAAATATGTACCACGGGCGAAGCCGGGGCGGACCACTAGTATTTAATATATTAAATTTATCATAATTAAGTTACAGGATTGCGAGCTTCAAATAAACTGATGTAATCACACTTAAAATCAGTATTAATATTTCCTGAAGAAACTAAATAAAATTAAGACTGAATGACCTTTTATATATTACTATTTGTTGTATTCGTAAATACCTACCTAAACATTTACTTTACGATTAAGTAAAATCAATTTAGAAGTTAAGAAGAAGAAAATCTTTCAAATCCTTGTTGAACAGGTGAGGTATTACAAAAGTTACCAATGCATATTTCTAAAACAATCAAAATAGTTTTGTTTTCAAATCTCTACAATTCACACCCCAGCATCAAACCAAGCAAATAATCCATTAAATGACTATGTTTGTTTGTAACTTTACCGATTTCCTGCAAGCACAAAAACATACATCATTACTTTAGAGCAAAACAACGCACAAAAAGGGGTATTTCATATGATAATGGTTTGAGAAGGCCCTAAGCGTTCTTTAGTAAATAATATTAACATCTAATCGGTTTTGTTACAAAAAACAATTGTAAATTCTGGTTGAAATGTCATTTGTGTTGTGTTTCGGTCACTCGGCAATGTCTGACCGAATAATGCTCCAATAATTACATTCAAAAATCTTTTAAACTTAATGTTTTATTTTATTGTTATAATGTACAAAGTTTCAGGTTAATTGCGGTCATAAATTTATTAAAAGTCAGTTGTAATAAATACTTTCTAGCAAATTAGCGATGGCGAGTGAATTTTTTTAACTAGCTTTCCGCTCGTGACTTCGCCTGCGTTGTTTTAAACTTTACAAAATATGCTATCTACTAGAACCTGCCTGTTGAACTCCTTATCTATAAACGATCGTTAAATCTTTAGGTATATATAATACTAGCGGTCCGCCCCGGCTTCGCCCGTGGTACATATGAAAAATAGATGTTGGCCGATTCTCAGACTTACCCGATATGCACAGAAAATTTCATGAGAATCGGTCCACCCGTTTCGGAGGAGTATGCAGACTAACATTGTGACACGAGAATTTTATATATAAGAAGATGATTATTTTTTAACATAAAGGACAAAAAGCAATGCCTGGCCAAATATTTGCCAACAGAATGAAGACATATTTCCACATTCTCACATTATCTAAACGAGCCAATACATACGTGCCATATAATATTCCCAACACCTAATCATTCCGCAGCAAGTCACGCAACTATTTGACTAATCTCGACTAAGTTTGGGAATTAACGGAGAACACTATATAGCGATCATTTGGGATTAACTCTAACGAGGTGTTATTATAATAGTTAGATAAGAAAATTATGGTTGCTTGTTTGGTTAGATTTTCAACGTTTGTAAGGACCTTTTTTAATGAGTACAATAATAAGTTCCGGCCCTTTTTGGTCACAAAGCACGGAATATGTGTTTTTAGTGAAAGGTTTCAAAAATTTTAAAATAGTAATTTTATATACAAAACAATTCAATTTCCGACTTGGAAACGCAATAAAAAAATCCTGAACTCAAATTCAACCCTAACGCTTATAAAACAAGGCCGGGCCTGCACCTCGGGCGTTAGGATATAGTTGAAAGACATATTATTTTGCAGATATGTAGGTCTGTTGTAAAAAAAAAATAATTTACGAAAAAAGATACCTAGTGATTGGAACTATTTTTATAAAAAAAATGGATACTTACAACCATTAACACATTCAGTTATTTATAAACTAACGTTTTATACATTTCCTAATACGATATGGGAATTATCTATAATTCCTAGAAACTGTATCCTAGGAAACGTAATTCCTAGATTTACACATTCCCGATAACACATTGAAAGCGGCCAGCTTTAATAAAGTACAAATACACTTCCTCCATATTCCAAACCGGTATAAACACAAATTCATTCACACGGCTTCAAGATCGCAGCCGTATTAATCACCCGAATGAATTTGTAAACCTGTTAATACCAGCACCAACATGTACAAGCTATTTTAACCCCTATTACAAACATATTAGCTTCAATTTCATGGAGCAAATGTGTAAAGAAAGTCTCAACTTGGGAGCGAGAGGGAAATTGTTTTCCTACTTAATAAATAATTGTTTATTGTAGGTGAAAGTAATTAACAACGCTTAGTTTATATACGCTTGTGTATTTTTAATGACACGTAAAAAACGTGTGTTTTGATTAAAGTTTTTTCCCGTTCTAATTTATTTATAGCTGTCAAAACATAATATAAGTAAGTAGATAATCCATTTTATGGAATAAAAACAGTGTTCTTTAATTCTTTAATATTAATATTAAAAAGTGTCCCGTTCCGCTAATAAAATACGGGACAGATGCATTTCATGTCTAACAAGGGGCGATTTTCTTTACTAAATGGGACTTGGTGTAACTTATTTCATATAATTGATGTTTTTGAATAATGGTTTGTTTATGTTTCTTATTCAATTTTTAAACATACGTTTTAAGGTTGTGATTATTTTTGCTTTGCGACAGGATAAGTATATTTAGAGCTAGAAACATATTTTTCTACTACTCAGTACTTAATACACAGTCCACAATATTATTAAATGCACCTTTACTTACTAACGTTTATGTATTATATGTTGAATTTATCTATACTAATATTATAAAGCTGAAGAGTTTATTTGAACGCGCTAATCTCAGGAACTACTGGTCCGATTTGAATAATTCCTTCTGTGTTAGATAGCCCATTCAACGAGGAATATATCATCATGCTAAGACCAACAGGAGCGGAACCACGTGGGTGAAAACGCGCGTATTAATTAAACGGATTCTGCTCATCCATTTAAATCACCTTTTAGCAGTTATCTCGTCACACATCTAACATCAATCTGAAATAAACTCAAACATTTATTTATTCAATTATACTTCAAGCAGCACTTTTGAATCATAACATAGTTTAACCATTTACCACCAATGACAGCGTTTCAGCCTATCCAACTTATACCTTTGAAAGTCGAAGTCGCAGTCTCGTTCGCACAGCTTAGCAACTAAACATGAGCACTATCAAGTGTCAGTGACACAGCTAAATGTTTATCACGCCAGTAACAGTAATGGGTACTGGGAGGGCTATCTTGAGGCACGCTACCTGAATTTCGGCAACGGCACAATTCCGCCTGTAGTTCTAACCACAGTGGCTTCCAACATTTGCATCTCATTGGCTATGCGGATGGATGTGCGAAATTTGGATGTGGAATATATTTAATTATAAGGGAAATATGTCTCTCTACCAAATATTATCAGCCATCTATATCAGTGACTATCAGTTGTGTATAGTTTCGTATGTCCAATATATTTTTAAGATTTAGTTGTATACAGTAAATTGAAAATAATAAACATATCTTATTGTCACAAATACATATTACACAATTATTCGATTACACAATTATATACAATTTATCGAAGCAAAATATCAGCTCGCTTAGGCATATTAGTGATATGCGTCAAACTTAAAGAGCAATATTCGGCTTTTCCTTTAAATTTACAACTTATTGAGGAAATAATAACGGAAGACAGTACATATTAAACAATTCAAGACATTTTCAATTACGATAATTTTTCAGTGTATCGAAAATATTTTGTTAATGCACGTATATTACATCTCTATCAGAAAACAAAGAATACAACACCATACAATATGGAGTCGTTAACCTAAAAATTCTAAACTGCGTTGATCTCATTTCACGCTCATAATAAAATGCCTCCTCCATTAAAACAATGGCTCTTTAAAAGTACATTAATGTTGAGATTTTGCAAGCAATTTCCGCCTTAGCGACGAATGCAAATGCGAACGAAATGTGTTATTTATCGCATGAATTAGAAATCACAATACTGCTGAGCTCTAGCGTTCTGTTTATGGTGATTTATGATAACAATATAACAAAATGGTTGAATTAATTGCTTAAAAAATACCTGCAACAAGTATATTTGGTCATTAAATGAGATTGAACTGAGGGGCTACCTTGATGTCTTATTATTTCCAGAATGGAAAAGTGATGGCACTAGACGACCTATATAGCGTTGTCTTCTTTTCACACTGAAAATAATAACTGCTATAAGAATCATGGTACGGGGGCTGAACATTATCATAATTGTTACAAAACTTTTTTATATTAGGTATTAGTAATTGTCAAATGTCGAACTTTTGATAGGTACTTGGATATGCCGATTTCGAATTGAAGATGTGAAGATATAATACATTATTGTACTTATTAATTTAATTTTTGCACATAAATCTAGTGTCGAGGTAACCAATCAGTGCTTGAAATAATAATTATACAAATATTACAATTCTTAAAAATATATGATATCTGAATATTTTGGATCAGGATCAAACATAGCTTAAAACCATTTAAATAGAGAAAGCTTTTAATTAAAACACGCGCTCTTGAAACGGCTCATACCTTCGGGAGCAGACAGATAGACAGATTGACACGCTCAGGTTTAGGGTGTCAAGTTGTCTATTATACTCCTCATTTAGGGTTGAGGGATAAAAACTAAGTTCGTAAACGTACCCTTTTTTTTTTAATAATTACGTAGGTAGCAGTTGTAAATACTGATGTGTATAGGTATTATGTGTGATCAATTATTTTGATTCAATGACCACTTATTAAAAAGGAAATTACAAATGTCAGTAAATAAATAAAAAGATGTTGCGAGCATCGTGTTATTTATTGATGGATAAACGAATTACAGGTAAGACAGCTTAAAACTCTATTGAAATATGTAATTGCTTATCGTATTTTGCTGTAAAAGTCAAGTTTCAGGTGGCTTGGACAGTTATGGATAAGACTGACCACTACACGAATGACATCAAATGAACGTACCAAATTCCCAAAAGACTTGAACTTTTAACTATTATTATTGGTAAGTAACTTACACTTGCAATCATCTTTCCCGAAATCATACAACTATAACTATAAATCCATTTGACGGAACTTTAAATACACCGGTATACGAGCAAAGGGTCCCGTTTGACCTAATTAGGACGAGTGGCTTCTAAAATGACGAGCAGATGGGCCCCGACTAATTGCTGACTTGTGATCGACGCCTGCGTGGACCAAATGACCTTGAAAATTTGGAATAACCATGAATTAATAACAATTTTGAATGATACTCATAATCAAATATTTATTTTTCAACCATGCTAAAATATGTGTATTGGTTCAGAGAGAGAGAGTAGTTTTTAACACCGTTTAAATTGCAAATTCACAGCCACATACCTACGAATCGTACTCAAAAAAATATTTTCTTAATTCATGGTACAATGGTATAGAAAAAACATTATATTGAGATTTATATAAGAGACCCAATGTTCGCGACAGTTGGATAAGCGGTGACATGAATTATCTTAAAGAATTATATTTTTTCCAAGATACGATATTCTAAAAAGGTACCAGATAAGTTTCTAAGTTACTTTAGATATTGACAAGTTCGATTGAGACATCCTAAGGCTGATCTTAAAGTGACGAAGCAAACTATCGAATGATCTCGAAGAAAAATAGTCTTACACAAGAACTCGGATAAATTGTTGAAAACTAATAAAACAAGTTTGGACAATAATTCCAGAGTCTGATCAAAGACTAATCTAATCTAGAATTTGTTAAAATATTTTGTAGTAGCTAGACTTGATTAATTCTAAAACAGTTTACGGTACAAATAACTTTTCGAACGTTGGTAAAAACAAGGTAAAGATATCTGATTAAGTAAATGAAACAATTCTAAAACTCTACATTAAAAAATATCAATACAAATTTTCAATTCGGTTCATACTAAATCCATCAACAGCACGCACACACTCGTATATAATACAGTTTTTTTTTATAATAATATGAACTCATTTTTAAAGTGAAACTTCTTTATCGGGGTTGGACAAAAATTTAGTGTAACATTTTTGCGTTACGCCGTACGCGTGACATTTTTGCGTTACACCGTACGCGTGACATTTTTGCGTTACGCCATACTCGTGACATTTTTAAGGTCATAAAGAAGTTTCACTTCTTACGTGTGTACTCTAGTACACGCATACATTTTTTTTATTTATTTATTACTTCTTTGACTCATAACATTTTAGGAAAACTGAAACATCGAATAATATCTTTAATTTGTCATCAGCACTAAATATCACGAAGGAATATAATCCAAGTGTCTGAGATCGAAGGCTGAGTCAGACGTAAGCCCGCTGAAGATAACTTGATACATAATGCATGAGGACCTCTGTTAAACGTTTTAAGAAGATATTTATTGTCTGTTTTATCGGCTCGGTGTAATGGTTATATTGTTTATCTGGAGGTCTAGGGTTCGATTAACTGTGGAAATTGTATATTTCTTTTGTTTGTAGAGTACTTACCAAATAACACGTAGGATAGAGTAAAATTAATTTGTATTCAATACGTGAATATTTTATTGTACGTGTTTAAATGGAAAATAATGAATTAATTGTGTATTTGCAACTTATCACTTTTATTAACCTTAATATGAGAACCTATTTTCATACAATTTTAAAAAGTTTCAAGTTCCTTTCAGCAGTCGTAGTTTCGTAATAGAAGGAGAAAACTAATAAATTAATACAAATAACTCATCCAAATCGAAGCATCTCATTAGCATTAACTCATTACAGCAATAACAATAAAAATATAACACATCAAAAGTAAATCAATTCCAATAACCATAGTCAAAATGATTTTCATCGCGCGACCGCAAGCATCGAAAAACATATCATTTGCAAAACGGAACGTATATATTCTGTATAATAGAATATAATAAAATATATATAACGTGGAAGGTCTCATATCTGATTATTGCATTGGGCCGCCATCACATTATGATAATAGGTGCTCGGGCGACGCTCCCAAATAGAAATAGAATGATTTACAATTTTCTCTCGACTTGCGTTGCGAAGGACTGATTGATTTTTACGTTATGGCTGCGACTGTCGTAATGTGAACGCGATTGTTTTGTATGGGATATACCGCTTCGTTTGTTTGTTTGTAATAACTGGATATATTCAAATTTATATTATCATGAGGCATATAAATACTTTTAATCTGTTCGACCCACTGCCGAAACAACCTTTGAGTCTTTGACTATATTGTACCTACTATTTAGAAAAGGTAAAAAGTGTAATCTTTAAATTATTAATACAGTTTATGTATGATACATCTAAACGTGCACTTTTTTATATTTTTATATAAGAAAGAAGGATCTAAAATTTTACAAAAACCAATAAATTATGTTTTCTAAGCAGCACAACTATAATACTTATGTAATTCTGTCAAGGTATTCCTAGAAATTCTTAAACCGTAGAATCGCAAGCGATAGACGCGTCAACCTCGAATAGGATTTGATATTGGGATCCGATTGCAGGAAAGATTAAGAAGAAGGTAATACAGCTTTGAATAATCTGAATAACTTAAAATAATCTCTTTATTCTTTAATTTTTTCCTTCCATTCTGGTTTCATTATGATTTTTACTCAACTGCGCAAAAAGTAAGGATGTTCTCAACTGTAAGTACATTTCATGTTTTTTTGGAAAAAATAATAACAGATTAAGTATACCTTGAGAGCTGTCGTTAAATTATTATTTTAAAAATAAGAAGAGCAGCGCTTAAAACATTACTTAAAAAGGATTTCGTTCATTAAATTAAATTAAGGTTTCTCATAAATATTTTTTTTAATATTTACGTTTTTAAATAGTTGCATAATTTTTTAATAACTATAACTTATAAATATTTTCACCAAATAACACGCATAAATCTCATCAGCATTCCGTATTCATTCGTACCACAATACCAAAATTACCGACGAAGCATATAAATATTTAAAAGTTCATTCAACTTCTCTCATCATGAAAGATTAGGGTAATACGGGCATTACCCATTCAGGGTTCGTGTTTAACTTTTTCAAAAACCTGGATAAAATATGAACGGTTTAATAATCATTTGTTACGCCTATGTGTAGCGCCGTTTATTATAGTAAAATGTTGTTTTATACGTAGTTTAGTAAAATTTAAATGATAGTACATCTGTACAACAAATTATACATGACAAATCGATATGAATAAAATGTTTGTCGGTTTATTTTAGTAAGTAATTCGTTCACTATTTTTTCTGTAGGTGTGAATGTTTATGGATATTTAATATTCTGTCACACTGTTTATTTAAAGTTCAAAATGATTGAACTTTCGGAATATAATTTAAAATAATGTTAGTTTCATTTTAAATGATATCAACGATCGTACAAAATAAAGCAAATATTTCAAAGTGATATATAAATTACATACTCGTATATCTATTATATTTTATTGATGCGATGTTTCCCATTACAAACAATTTAATTGGAAAACACATACATATATATTCATAGTTATATTACATTATGTACATTAGGTACTCTTTTTACATAATAGCCTAGCTACTAGCTCAACTTGAACTAAAAAATAAAATAAAGCCTTTTTTACTCTGCAAAAATGTAGAGCCTTAGCCAAAAATATAATATAGGTGAAGGAAGTCGGTAAAGTTTACATTGAAAAATTCCTTCAGCTACTAAGATCCTACCAATTAACTTGCATGCAACATAAAAATAAGAAGTAATTAAATTCATTGCAACCCTCTAAACGTCTTGAAAGCGTCGCTTGTAGAAAGTAGAATTAAGTTCTACTGCTCAATTTGAATATACCCCCGGAACTTTTGTGTGAGTTGGTATTTATTCCGTTTTAACGATCTTTTGCTGTGGAATACTGACTATAACTATGCACTATGTAATTAGAAGGTATTAGAGTCCAAAGTTCCTTGTGGGATATTAAGGATGTATAATCCCTACTAATATTATAAATGCAAAAGTAACTCTGTCTGTCTGTCTGTTACGCTTTCCCGCTTAAACCTCTCAACCGATTTTGATGAAATTTTGCACAGACAATCTTTAGACCCTGAGAAAGAACATAGGCTTTATCAAAACACCACATGGGCGAAGCTAGTATAATAATATATCCGTTTTGTTTTTACCTATACGTAAGTGACAAGGTGCCTACTTACAAAATTTTATAAGCTACGCGTGTTATTTTAACATTTTTTTATGTTAAGTATCTTTTATTTTCACCATTCGCTTCTAAGTAAATACATATTTCCTATGCCTTAATTCAACGTTTCTTCCATAAACATATAAATCTCTACTTATAAAAATGAATCCCTATTTCCCTTGGTCACGGCATCAGGCGTGAATGACTAGACCGATTTCGATAGTTATTTTTTTATTATATTCCTTGAACTACGAGGATGGTTCTTATGGAGATAAAATGTAAACATGTACCACGGGCGAAGCTGGGGCGGACCACTAGTTAGTAAGACAATAAGAAAATGCACAACTGCATTATTTAATCACAATGTATAATGTAGGAGAGAAATAAAAGACTAGCGGGCGCAGCTGCAGCTCACGATTAGACGGGACGCACATATTATGATTGAAATGACTGCAGCTAATGTTGTTTTCTTCGTTATTACGTTTTACGGTTTAAAATGAAATTTATATGTTTTAGTTTAGATGAATGGTTGAAATGAAATAAATAAGGAATAGTCAAGATTAGGTCCATTTAAACTAAAGTAATGGATTATTTTGAACACACCATTATTTGTTTATAAGTAAAAAAATATACATAATTATATATTTTCTATACTTACAATGCCTGCCTATTGAGTAAAAACTAGCGTACATAAGTAAATTACTAACTATATAGTAATATGTGGTATAAGTAATGTACTAGGACAAAATGATCTTCATTGTGGCTCTTAACTAAATTTTGAACATGAATTAAGTTAACGTTTACACGAGATCATGTAACTTATAAATAAATAATATTATCTCTTCCTTATAAAGTTCTTGTTATAAAGGCAAAGGGAAATTCCATTGAATAGGATCCACATTCAGTTTGGCCTCCGGAGAGTTAAGGGTATATGCATTTTGTGTGTTCTCTGATCAATTTTACTTAAGGGACAAGGAAATTATGGACGATATTGGATTCGGCCTTTATTGAGAATAATTTACTTTTGTAATTTTAATAAATAAATAAATACTTTTCGTGCGTGCTCTCTATGTTAAATATATGTATACAGGTTTACTGATTCATTTCGTCTAAGAAATAGTCAGTTGAAGGCATTATAATGCGATGTTGTGAAATTAAATAATTTTAATCTGATTTTTTAAACAATTAGTCACATAATTATAATGATTAATTTTAACTCTGTTTTCATTGCATTTAACTGATGTAAAACATTTCGCTTCTCCAAAGCAATAGAGTTCATATTATACATTATACATCATCGTGATTTTACTTATGATGATCTTTAAATCCAATAGTTCGTAAGAAGAAGTAGCAAATGATCACATTTAATAGTAGGACACAATAGCTCTTAACCCATACTCAATCGAAAATCCCCTTAACAAAGTATGAAGTGCGAAGTCGGCATAGAGCGTCCATCAGCGCACAATGGGCTCAAATAAACACCAGTCTAAAACAGCATCTAATTCAGCACCGCCGGCCACTTGCGTTGAGGAAATTCGCGTCTTCCGGACCCCGAGGCTTTCAGAACGCCTTGAGGCACTAATTTCCGCTTCACCGAAAGCCTACCCGACTCTTTTGTTCGGTAATCGCGTTTTTTGGACTCACTTATTCCGTTAGGGCAAGTTAAATGCATTAGTGTCACGTCTTGGGATGGTAATTTGTGATTGTGTTTTTAACGTATGGATGGTTTTACGAATTGATTGAGGAATACAGTGTTAAGTATTTTTGAGACAGAAGTTAGAAGCTCTATTATGATCACTTTTCGGTAATATAAAAGCTCGGGAATATCGTGGCTGATACGGTGTCAATTCACAAACTATAAACTCCTGATAGGGACATTGCAAGTGTATAAATGTTAAAGTAAATTAAACTAATTTTATTATTCAAATATTTTTGTCATTGAGGAATTGTATAATTATTTATCACTCGTCAAAGAAAAGATAATGCAGTATATCGTAATTCTCGCGTAGTCATTAGAGAGCTGAATTGATATTCTAACTTATTTTTAACAGCCACGCCTTAAACTTACACAAAAATAAAATACATAAAAGCTAAACTCACGTACAAAGAGCAAATATAAATTGCTCCGAGTTCAGGGAAAGAAAAAATAAAGATTTTATACGAATGCCGGAGCTAATTGATCGCAACACCTTCAAAGATTTCCTCTCGGGAGCTCAGGAGGGCCTTGGACCGGAAATTAGAGCCTTGAGCCTTCGCGAGTGCGTTCCGCTTCAGTTTTATTGTGTCCAATTGTGGGAACCAATTTGTGTGAACACTGAACAGGTGATAGTGTGAGTACGCTGCATATATATTTGGTGTGGTCAAACGTTTGTGTACGTAAACAATATGCATAGAATTTTAAAAATACGTTTCTTGTGGTGAAGGTATTGGTTATTATTATAAAGTTAGCTTATTGCTTAATTCAAATTATAATTATAATGTAATAAGTAGCTGTAACTAAAATTACTGAATGTCGTCAGATACATGCTAATTAAAATTTTTAGATACCTCATACTGGTCCCTAATTGTTAAATTTCTTAGAAACACAAATAATTTTGAGAATTAAAATTCAAACGTTCATTCTCATCTAAATTAAAAAGCTTTATCAATTTAAACCTGACACGGTAAAAGAAATTAAATTTACAACACACTAAAACATTGGTTTAAAAGCACGTAGCGTGAAATATGAACACATACACCTAATGAAAATAATATTTACAATCAATATCAACGCGAAAGTAGCTGAAAACCGACATTTCTAATTAAAAACGAAATAAAAAGCGGTAATAAAATACAAACTGAACAGCACTTAGTGTTTATATAAAAGCATGCACCATTAAATTCTTTAAAAGCTTCCAGTTTTTTTGATGAAAATAATCCAGTGTTTGGTGTCAATCATTGGAATAACTTTTGCGTTTTAACATATGAATCGAGTGCCTTTCATAAATATACATTGGTCGAAATTGAAATGGCGGTGATGTAAATGTACTATTATTTTCGATCTATCGGAATCAGGTGGAATATAATATTTTACATGTTAGTTACAATACTGACACACAACGGCGGAACGCATTTTAAGGATTTATGCTTCGTTGGATTTGTCTCCCTTGCATTGGGATAAACTTTATAAGATCTGAAAAACTTACAATATGCTCATTTATGAAAATAATGGCTTCATATTTTCACGTCTAATTTTCAGATTATTAAAATATCAATATTCGACAAGATTAGAATGGGACCTACAAATTAATAGAGTTCAGGTTACAGACGAAGTTGCGTGGGTCAGCTATACTATAATATTATATACCATAATAGATTGCTTTCTTCTTATAAATATTAAGACAGGAAAATAACAATATTCTAAGCAAAATCTGTTCATCGGATAAACTTGTATTGAAATAGCGTAACGAATTTGAGAAGCCAATTATATATTCGTATCGCGTACACTGAAAAATGTTGTGAATTCATTTTTGTTCATCCCCAGCATTAAAAAGCTAGGATTTGCTTGTCGACCTTTTTCAATGGTATTTATTATAGGTTATTTTTCATATTTTAAGTGACGTATTTGAACTGTTAAAATAAATCTTATATAAAACTATTGTACCTATACTTTGAATAAGTTCTATTATGTATTAAGAAGTTTAAATATTTAAATATGAAACGAGCAAAAAAATCTCTGTTTGAAATTAGAGAAACTTGTATGTATGAAAAAACAGATAAATAAGCAATAATATACTTTATACGAATAGCTCAAACACATTTTTATGTATTTCTTGCTCAGTTAAAAACTATTTCGCGAGTCACACAAAAAACGTTAAAAGTTATGTCCAAATCGAATAAAAAACCCAAGTCTTTCCGCTTGGAACATGAAAATCTGTATTGTGGAACTGTTTGCGGAAGTCGGCAAACTAATTAACGCCCAAACGATAACTCATCATCAATCTTACCGTGTGTCTCGAACTTTAGGCCAATTACACACAGAGCGGCTTTTCAATTATTATTTGCTACTGTTTCGAAAGTTCGAGAAGTAATTGTATGTCTTTGGCTTTAGATATAGTTGAATGTGTTAATTGTTAATTATTTGAGGTATAAATGTTTTAATTCGCTGAAGAATGGAATAGAGTTGAACAGGCTATCTATACTAATATTATAACCCGAAGAGTTTATTTGTTTGTTTGTTTGTTTGAACGCGCTAATCTCAGGAACTACTGGTTCGATTTGAAAAATTCTTTCGGTGTTAGACCATTTATCGAGCGGAGCCACGCGGGTAAAACTGCGAAACGCAGCTAGTTAAGGCTTATACATGCGCTAATAACCTTGACCATACTAGACGGATCTCAAATCTCTCCCGCTGCACCTTCTTTTTTCCTCGCATTTTGTATTTAAAAAGATACTAATCAGTGAAACAAAAAATCCTCGTCAGGGACTGTTGTGTAACTGATAATTTATTAAACATAAAATTTTCAGAGCTCTAAGTCAGCAGGTTACGAAGTTTATAGAGTATTTGCGGAAAAATCGATGACCACGGCACATTTTTTTTCTATAAATCTATTAACTTTGGAAAAAAATCCTCGCGAGCAATTAAAGATCAAAGACCATCCTATTTTATATATTTTTTTCGGTATTGTGCTTTATGTTGTACCAGACTTTATAGAGGTTGAACATAGTCGAAATTGCCGGGTAGCCCCTTAACAATAAAATGGAACGCCGTACACATACGGACAGCTGCAGTACTCTGCTGTTTCATTCACCAGAAATTTGATCATAATATCTCCATGCTCCTTTTTCTTTGAGGTCAAGGAAATTCAATGCAGGATTTCGCAAAATATTATATATTGTTATAGTTTCTCGATTATAAATTTTGCTTTTTATTTTAATTATCTTAATCTTTGTTAAGGATATAATTTAGTTCCGCGAAATATATCATCACAAAATATATTTATAAAATAACTACAATTGTACTATGTTCAATATTGTTTAACAATTGTTCATTCAATATTGTTTAACAATTGATTTAATTGAATCCCTTAATTTGACGTCAATATTATAATTAAAAAATTGATTATAATCAAGCGTAAACTAGTAATAATAAGGTTATGACAGTATAAAATGGCGCATGAAATTCGAAGGACAACAATGCCCCGGGTCGCTCCGTGAATGCGCTGTTATCCCGGGTGACCGCTGGACCCTAATCTAGATGTCCTCCGGTTTAAGATATAAGAGAATATATTATGTTATTATATAAGAGCAAAAAAGCATTATTATAATGCTATTTAGAAATTAAAGATCGGTAGAGTATCTGCTTGTGACCACACTCCATGTTTTCAGATTCACGTCATTTTCAAAATTTGTGTAACCCGTTTTCTGTCTATTTTTGAGTCAAATTTTATTATTATTTTATTTATGTAAATTGTTCGAAATGAAAGATAGGTATATTGATGTATTGCGTTTAAATTTGTTAAAAATATTATATTTTATATCAAAACGTGGTAGTACGTTGAAGTTTGTGGATTCGAGATACCCGGATAATAGCTAGCCTCTGTGCCAATCCACGTCAAAATAAACTATCTGTGTACAAAATTTTAGATAGCTTCGATTACTTTTTTTTGCGTAAAATAGTAACAACTCGGAAATCAGAACCAGCCATTTTATAATTGATTTACTACTATGAGATAATTATGCATTTGAAATTCATCATTATGAACGAGTAATGTTAATTTAATAATAACTCACCATAACTAATCAAATGTAATTTGAAAACCGTAATCAATTTAATTATCTTCCAATTGTAAATAATGCAACATAGTTATTGTACGGATTATACAAATGCGAAACAGAATATGTTGAAATGTTATAGAGTTAAAATTTAATTTAAAACAATAGCTGCTGTTGTAATAATACATTTCATATTATTATGTTAAACTCAAACTCAAACATTTATTTATTCAATTAGATCACTTCTAGGAGCACTTTTGAATCGTCATTACATAATATTTTTAAAATTAACAACCGATTCGGAAAGCAATATCTATGGAGAAGATTCGGCAAGAAACTCCATAGTTGCTCTTTTACAATCATGTCAGTATTACAATTTTACAGTGTGTTAGTGTTACATTAGTTTTTAAGGCCAATTAAGAGTTCTAAATGTGGACGGCTGCCGTCATATTAACTGCTGCCGCCGACTGCCGTCGACGTGTGGCGATGACTGAAGTAGCCTCTGCCGTTCGCAACTTGCCGTTCGTGTGTTAGAACTCTAAGTTTTTTATCATATTATCTTACATTATAAGCATTTCTCTCATAACTTGTACTGCTCATAGTTTCCTGATTAGCATCTAAGCCTACGGCCCATTTGACGGTCACCTACGGGCGACGTCAGCCGCGCGATTATGAATTTTATCGTCGATTAATATCGTTCTAATGTTATTAAATTCACCCTTATCAAATGTTACAATATGATGTTAAAAATTGCTATAATGGATGATGATATTGTTGTAAATAGCTATTATTTTAAACTAATCATTCTGGTTGCTTTGACCCGGTATATAAATTAAATATGTCACTCAGAAATAATGTAGCTCTATACTGGTGATGGATTTTTTCTAATCGGTCTAGAAGTTTTGGAGAATATTCATAACAAACTGACAAACAATCAAATATTTCCTTTTTATAATGAATGTAGATAATACACGCTATTATGCGTATGAATAGTTCATCAATGAAAATTGCATCTAATTCTTTCATAAGCTTTACGTTCACTAAATGCTCAACTGAATAAAAGTTTGAGATAATCTGTATTGCATTTTAATATTCCTACATATATATATATATATATATAATAATGTTGTCTTATTTTAAAATTTCAAAGGGAATAAGGTGCAACACATGTAGCTAATAGAGCTAAAAAGCGTACATAGAGCTTAAAACGTATTAAAAAAGAATGCCATTTTATTATAAAATTTATTAACAACCTTTGAATTTTAGTTAAACTCTCTCTCTTTATTATACTAGGTTTTAATTTGGTTTTACCTTATCATCACAAGCTGTTTTAATTTATTTTAAATGGTACTTACTAAAAACGCCTCGGGTAATCAGCTACTATAAAAACAAAGGGCTATCCTTTATCCATGTATCATATTTCAACCCCTAAAATCCACCCCATATTAAAAACTCCACATTAAATTGCGACGTTAATTAAAAATAACAAAGCTTAGAGTAGGTATTTAAAAATTCGTCCAATTTTCGACTCCATGAATATATTTGGATGGAATTTTGAAACTGTTGTAACGTAATGTCTTTGTTGTTAAAAACTACGACAGCGGACTGAAACGGGCGTGCATTGCTTTGTATTTAAATAGTTTTGCTGTGGCGTGCGTTGTGCCAGCGAGATACCAAAAAATATTGCACAAAATTGAACAATTTTGGGCAATATTTTTTGGTAAGACTTTTTTAAGATCCATAAAATTATAGTTTTAATATATTGAAATTTTAGTAATAATGTTTCAGACAGACATTATCTTCTCACTCATCTGCACCAAGAATAACTCCATATTTACTGCACTCCTTATGATTTTCTTACAATAAAGTTAAACATGATATCCGGTTGATCATCGATATTCATGATAGTGTCTTTAAATCATAATTACTTAACAATATTGAATCCACGTGTAATATATAATTAATTTGGCGATATTCGTTTGACAGCTCATAGCGATATATCATAAACAAGTAAAGGGATACATCAATCGGTTGTTTGAACTCCAGTTTAATGTAATAATCGACGTCTTAACGAGCGGAAACTCAGTTTGTTAACTAATTAGGTCAAAGGGTTGATGGGGACGAAAGTTGGCAATGATTATTGTACGTTGGCAGGGTATTTTGTGTGGGAAGGTGAGATATGTTACTTTATTGTGATGTGACATTTTGTTTGATTATTTATAGGTAGTTACATTTCCACATCGGTAAAATGTGAAGGTAGTGAAATCAGAACCATAATGACGACGTTTACTAAACAATTTGAAGTTTATCAAAGAAAATTAATAAAAAAATATTGATAAAAGGCGGTAACATTTTATACAATAAAAAGCTTGGGTTATTTTTTCAAAAATTATGAAATACAGAAGTATTGTTGCTATTGTAGTTTTTCGTTTTTCATTCAGTAATTATGAATTTTGTTTAAGAAAACGTAGAAAAACTGCTGCACTAGAATACTGCATCCAACTTGTAATTTTAAATGTAAATTTTCAATAATATTTCACATCATACATAACATAAGGATAATAAATACGTAATGAGAAAGGAAAAAGTACAAAAGCATAAATAGCTACGTGAGGTATAGGGCCGATGCTAAGCTCTCCCCTGACCGAGTTTACTCTTTTTAATCACATGGCTAGCCTGTTTTCTTTAGCCTTATGACCCTATTATAAAATAAATATGTTTATTTATTTTAAATACAAGGCAGTACTGACTACAAGATATTTGATTTCTTTCACAACTCTCTAAAATATATCTTGGAGTTTTTAAAGAGGAATTCAAAAGACACGTTAATTTTAATACATAAATAATATTTTATCTTTTACGCTCAACTATAATATCCAATAGCTATCTTCTTAATATTATGTATAAAGGTGTAGAGAACTGTAGAGGGGTTGTTAACTCAAAGACATTTCTGATTGTAATGATTTTATTTGTACACAGTTCCCGTATTTATACAAAAAATCGACTAAAAACAAAACTAATCAGAATTCTAATTTTGAGATTGAAATTTAGAATGCGCTCTGATTAAGAAAAAGAATGCGCCGGCTTGTACACAATATGATATATATAAACTCTATGCATGTCTCCCATAAAGGCATAATAATTTAGAAGTGCTACAATCTAGTTAATCTAGAAAAGTCTTAATGAAAAAAGTATTTTTGACCAGTTTTTTTTTCGCAATTCATATTACTAATAGTTTTTTTTTTTGAGAATTTATAGATGTTTGTCAAATCATTCACGCAAAATAGCTTATCAGATTTATACGAAATTTGATAGAGCGTTAGATTATAGATTATAATATAATCTGGATTTGCTAATGGTCCATTTTTTACCCAGGAATCATATAAGTGACTACGTGGGTTCCGCCTTGTTCTGTTATCTGGATGAGATTGCTTCCTTAGCTATTAGACCGCCTGTTGTGTTTTTAGTGTGTATGTGTATATTTATTTAGCTTTCGTTTCTATCTTTTCGTGCAAGTTAAATTCACTTTACAGTGAATTCATAAAAAAATCATATATTTTAAATGATTTTAATTAAAAATAAAAATTACAAGTACGTGTTATCATGAGCACGATGCTTCACAATATATTTTAATTCTAATATTATAATCTATAGGAATAAGACGTTCTCACGATCGAAAGCACATCGTCAGCACTTCACGTTACATATAGCGTAGGGTTGTCACATAACTCCTCCCCCCGCAGATCCGCAACTATTTTAGGACATTGAGTGAAAATGTTGCGGCAGGATCAACTTCTGGGGCTGATGTATTATTCGATCTCTGAATTTTCATTTTCTTTGATCTGTAGCGACGATAGCACAGGAACATTGAAGTGGCCGCTGCGCACAGTAGAAAGATGTAAAGTGGTATTGTCGTATGGTAGATGGCGAACTCTCTCTCAGGGGCGACCGTCGTATATACTTCTATTTGCTTATGTAGGTTGTGTAATCCCTGTAGGTTGATGGAGTGCAGTCCCAAGGTTTTTAGTGGTCTCGTCGGGATATTATTGATTGGTGCAATTAAAATTTTTGTAGGTGTCCCTTTAATTTCATTATTAATATTTACAATAGTGAGGTCGTCAGTACGTAGAGAACAGCTTGTCGGCAACGTTGCTATGAAACTGCCTTGGAGATGAAGGTATTCCTTATGATTGCAGGATAATTCAACTTTTGTGAGATGTGGGAAAATAATGGTGTAGTGACTGTCGTCCAATTTCTCCATTGTTGGCTTAGTTAATGTTAGGCAGGTGGATTCACAGTCGCTGGATATCTCTTGCGTGGTGATGAGGTTTGCAATACAGTCGGGTGAACTTCTTGTATAGTGGTTTAGGGTCTCTTCACATAGAAACCGATTGCTCAACTTCGGGCATTCAGCCTCTATGTACACATAAATATCTTTATTGGTTGCTATGTAGGGATAGGGAGGTATGATGATATGATTTGTACGAAGTGTGAGGAGTTATAATGGGGAATCTAAATATAATTTCTATCCTATTTTTACTAAAGTATGATCCAGTTCGAATTATACTACGTAATATATCTATTCCTAACATAACATTTCGCGCTCGCGATGTACGCGTAAAAGCTAAACTATCCTCTATATTTCTTATAACTAAAAGTAAATCATTAATATTATCGTCTAAGGGACCTGGTTATTCTGTAGAACTTTATAGCGTTTAACAAGCCACGTTTTACACGCCCTGCTTCTAACAAGGACGATGCGTTATCCAATTTTCCAATTTTTCGTTTAAATGTTGAACCCTAATTTTATATAGTATCTTATAATGTACAATTATCAAAATTCTTTTCAAATTCAACATTTACTTTCTAGCTAAATTAATTTTTAAATCAATGTCATCTTATATAGTGTAAAAAGGTATGGTAAAGGGTGATAACGTTTATCAGGCCGAGGTTAAAGGGAAGTAGTGGGTTTTGGAGTACGTTTGAGTCGGGATTTCGAAACAGGTAAGCGTTTTTTGGAAGTATATACATGTATCGGTAAATTAGACACAACTTTGTCTTTTATGAATCGTGAAGCTAACTTTTGCCTCGCGGCTATCGGATTACGTATATATACTTCTTGATCAGGTGCATAGTCAATCTCAGGTTCTCTCCGGGTATTATGTCGCGTCATAATTGCTTCACGTTCTGCGAATGATGAGTCGTGTATTAATTTATAAACTGTCTTCATGTTAATTCGATGGTTATGTATGTATTGTTGTAAAAGTCTTTCCGATAAATTTAAGTCAGTTGGGTCTCTAGGGTCATAATGTCCTGTAATTACATCATAAGGTCGGCATTTAGTCAGACTGTGTACAGAACTATTATATGCTAAGATCGCGTATGGCACTAAATTTGCTGCAGTTTCATTCTTATGCTTTAATTTCAATATTCTTATATGCTCGATAAGGGTGCTATGGAAGCGTTCTATCATACCGTTTTCGTTGGGGGTATTAGGAGCAATCATATGATGATTAATCTTATGCAGACGTACAAATTCGGAAAATACTTGATTTGTAAATTCAGTACCTCGGTCAGTAGTTATCGACATAGGTGAACCATGGTGCGTCATGAAAAGTGTTTTAATGATATTCGGTGCGGTACTGTCGCTTATTCGGTACGCTTGAGCATATTTAGAGAATGAGTCAATAATAGTCAGATACTTATCCTGTTCTAGAGTCAATACATCAGCATGAACAATCTCAAATGGTTTAGAAGGAGGAGGCACAATTTTAAACATTGGGCGTACAGGGTTACGGTCGTATTTTGCACTGTTGCAAATTGGGCATGTATTTATATAACTTGTTATGTCGGTTTTCATTTTAGGCCAGAAGTATCGTTGGGACAAGGAAAGGTAAGTCTCGTTAATACCGCGATGGTTCGTTTTACCTTCGTGATATTTTCGAATAGTATCTTGTTGGACTAAATAATCAGTTATATCTTCAATCTGTCGCTTAACAAGAAATAATTTCATACATGAATTTTTAAAAGTATTTTGGATTAAAGGTACTATATCGAACATTTTACTAACAGGATTGACCAAAATTGCAGTACGAATTTTAGGATCTACATACTTCTTAATCAGCTCTACAATGTTTTCTTGTAAGCTGTCTTCATTAATTTGTACTGAAACACGTAGGAATGTTTCAAATGGTTTCTTTATGGTAGGTTTCGTTGAAGGTGAGTTATTCGTGATTTTTATAAATATCTGTTTACGAAATGTGTTAAGTGGGTCATCACTTATGGGAATGTCAAGAATAGGATTCTCACGGCTAGTATGTTTTGTGCCCTCTGGTTTATTAATGTTAAGAGTTTCATTTGTACCGTAAGCTCTTAAGGAGGGGGCAGTATCTGTCGATGATTGGCTAATTAAAGGTCTGTCGTCAGGTGCAGAAACAGTCGATGATCTACTATTTAATGGTCTGTCATCAGGTGCAGTTACAGTCGATTCAGAGTCAGAAATATTCACTATCATAGATTCTACGTTTTCATTATGCAATTCTATACGTGACAATGCGTCCGCATTCGTGTTACATTTACCTTTCTTATAAACTATCGTATAGTCATATTCAGAAAGCTTAAGGCGCCAACGAGTCAGCCGAGAGTTCGGTTCCTTAAGATTCATTATCCATTGTAAGGGCTTATGGTCTGTTATAATTTTGAACTTTCTGCCAAATAAGTACGGTCGGAAGTATTTTGTTGCCCATACAATTGCCAATAACTCTTTTTCAATGGTACTGTAATTCATTTCACTATCATTTAAAGTACGTGAAGCATATGAAATAGGTTTGTCAGAACCGATTGGGCCTTGGGATAATATGGCACCAATAGCTACGTTGGATGCATCAGTCGTAAGTATAAACTCTTTCGTAAAATCTGGGTATTGTAATATAGGGTCATTCAATAGAAGTGTTTTACATTTTTCGAAACAATTGACGTATTCTGAATCTAAAGTAATTTTACTACCTTTTTTCAAACATCTAGTTAACGGTTTTGTAACACGGGCAAAGTCAGGGATAAATTTTCTGTAATAACCTAGAAGACCTAAAAATTGCTTTATTTCTTTAGAAGTTTTTGGAATAGGGTATTTAGTTACAGCTCTAATTTTATCTGGGTTTGGTTTAATTCCGTCTCTACTAATTATGTGACCCAAATATGCAGTTTCTAACCTAAGAAATTCGGATTTGTCCATTTGGATTTTAAAATTTGACTCACGTAGACGTTGGAATACTTTTTTAAGGTTAACAATATGTTCTTGTAAACTGGTGCTAAAGACTATAATGTCATCTAAATAAACTAGGCATATTTCGTTCTGTAGACCGCGCAAGACATTGTCCATAACCCTCTGAAAGGTGGACGGAGAATTCTTAAGTCCCATGGGCATTCTCAAAAATTCTAAATGCCCATGTTCCACGCTAAACGCAGTTTTAGAAATATCATTAGGATCCATCTCAACTTGTAGAAACCCGCTAGCTAAATCTAGTGTACTAAAGTATTGACACTTGCCTAATTTGTCAAGGACGTCAGTAATGTTAGGTATAGGATATTTGTCATCAATAGTTTTTTCGTTTAATTTACGAAAATCTACGACTAATCTCCATTTCTGCTTCCCTGAAGCGTCTGCCTTTTTGGGAACAATCCAAATTGGTGAGCTCCAGGCTGAGTCTGAAGGTCTTATAATACCTTGACTTAACATTTTTTGAATTTGATCTCTAACTTCATTTCTATGTACAAATGGATACCTATAGCTTTTAGTATGAATTGGTACTTCGTCCGTGGTTCGTATGCGATGTTTTATTTTATTAGTAAATGTAAGTGGTTCATCTTCTAAATAGAAAACGTCTGAATACTGTGCAACTAATCTTTCTAAGTTAGCTCGCTCTTCCTGATTTAAATGATCTGTACGTAACCGAGATATAACGTCTGACGTACGGGTTGATAACTTATTTGAATTAAATAATTCTGTATTATATATTTCACCGGAGACATGTCTATCCATTGAGAAAATGATATCATGTTGAGTTGGATTACGAACCTCTAAAATTCCTCTGTTATTTTTAACCGATGTTAAACAATAAGGTATAACGCAATTTGAAATAAATTGTTCTGGTATTAAAGTGTCACCATTTGGTACATTAACGGGTAATTTAAGTAATTTGGAACACTCCGCTGGTAAAACGCATTCATATAAATTTACATTGGACGAATTATACATTTTAATAGGGTTAGTGGCATTACGCGTAATAAACTGTCGGTTTTTTAAGTCAATTTTCGATTCCAATTTTTCGAGCAAATCAAGGCCTATAAGTCCGTCAAATACGTCGTGAAACTTATATACAAAGAGTGTAATTTTATCAGTCTCTTGAAACTCTTTGAAACATGGTATAGTAATAGAAAAATCGTTTCTAGTAGTGGCATGTATATTAGTGACTTCGAAAGGATCGTAATTTAATCTTATATTTGAATAAAACTTTTGAACCGCTTCGGGACTTATAAATGACTGATTAGCTCCTGTGTCTAATAAAAGTTTTAATGGTGGGTCTAAAATCTGTATGTACGGTAGCTGCCTTTGTGTCTGCAAATTAATTTCTATCTTGGCTTTCTTGTGAGGCTGGCCTTCGGAAAATTCTCATTGTCTGTCGAGTCAGTTTGTTGGTTAGTATCATTACTTTCATTAGTTTCACATACGTTTTCTGATGGCATGTCACAATTTTGATCATAAATCGCGTCATAGTTAGAGTAATTATCGTCAGCATAGTTAACATAATAGTTGTTATAGTCAGCGTCATAGTAGTCATAGTATGGAGAGAATATTCATATGGTACACATTCATTAACATGGACATCACGAGTTTTAAAATAGTTAGTAGGTGGTGGGTTACCATGCTTACGCCAGTCATGTCCAGTCGAGGGTGATTCCTTCGTGACATAATGACTCACGCCACTCATTGGCGTTGGACCTTTATAATAATTTGGTTGAGGACGTTGTGGTAATCGGAATACGTTGCTATGGGGGTTATAGTTAGGTGGAATAGCTCGGAATATTTGTTGGGTACGTGTGGGCATTCTAGGAACATGCTGCTGGTTTTGAACAGGCATTCTAAATTGATACGGTGGGTTTGGTCTGACTTTAGGAGGAAACATATATGGTTGAGGTACATAGAGAGGCTTGGGTACATGAAAATTGGGTGACGGCATTAAAGAATTATTATATAAAGACTTCGGTACATTATTATGATTCGAATAATTAAATTTGGATGAAGCATCGTTTCTTTGTTGTAAGTAAATTGTATTTAATTCCTCCTGAACATACTCTAATGCTTTCTCTATTGTTTCGGGCCTCATACACCGTATACGCGACCCGAGGGGTTCTTTAAGACCCCTAACAAAAGCCTGTTTCGTCAATTTTTTATATAGGTCACGTTTTGCGTCTATAGTACTTTTAAGTGATTCATGTAAAGTTACGTAAGTCATCATGGTACTGAATAAAGACTGCAATCTATCATAAAACTCTTGGGGCGAGCTGCCGCCCTGGGTTTGTGACGCTATATCATTATACAGAGCCGTCTCGTCCCTCTGGTCAGAAAAATTGTTAACTAGGGCCTCACGGATTCCACCCCAACTATCAGGAATACCGTTAGTATTAATGAGGCGTGCCGCCGGTCCCGTGATTTTATTTAAAATGCCATTTATCAGCGATAAATTTGAAAGAGTGGACTCGGGGTCATCTTTTATATATTTAATAACTAATTGGTCGCATATTTTAATAAATCTTGTTAATACATGGGGGTTACCATCAAAATCTGGGACCACCCTTAAGCATTTAAAAATTTCTTCCGTGTCAAATGACATATTAAAACTATCAATACTTCTTATACTATCAACTAAACTATTTCTCGAGGACTGTTGGGAATTAACAGCCTCGGTACCCCGGGATTTCCTAGGATGGAAAATCGTGAAGGTTTATTCTAAAATTAATATAGGAATATAATATAGGAAAGCAACACAATAAAATAATTTTGTGCAACTCACATTAACATGGTTTCCGTATCGATGGCTGGATACTGCTGATGTTCTGGATACTCGCATGGGTTTTTTTAAAAAAACCGGTCGGCCGCGCGGGGCCTCGGAACCGATATTTATTTCGGATATCTTCCCGCCGGGCGACCCGAGTATCCTACCGACTGCGCCAGTTAAATTCACTTTACAGTGAATTCATAAAAAAATCATATATTTTAAATGATTTTAATTAAAAATAAAAATTACAAGTACGTGTTATCATGAGCACGATGCTTCACAATATATTTTAATTCTAATATTATAATCTATAGGAATAAGACGTTCTCACGATCGAAAGCACATCGTCAGCGCTTCACGTTACATATAGCGTAGGGTTGTCACATAACTTGCACAATAACTTATTTTTGTTGCTTACTAAGAAGTATACTTCAGTAGTCTCGCTGGCACAACGCTCTCGCAGAGCAAAAGCCTGTTGAGTTGGCAGTTTTGCAATTTGAATCAACGCTTATTAAGTCGCCGCTGCACTCCTCCGGCTAATTAATGGGACGTGGAATTTACTAACTATATTCTCTTTTATGTGAATACTTTAGTGCGGAGTAGTGTTCCAGCGGCCTTTACTTTGAGTTTTCATCCATCATTCTATGGCATGTTTTTGGTAGGATTATCGAGTGTTAGCATTCGCTTCTTAGGTCGATGCTGTTGGAATGTTGTCGTAATACTGATGTGGAGATGTGATCATGTCTCTAAATATGTTTTAATAGAATATATTTTGCTATCTTACACGCACATAGCTGAAACAGAGCTTTCAATTCTTGAATTTGATCTCTATTATAGTTTGAGAAATAAGTTGTTGAATAGTTAGGCACGGAATGTAACAACTTATTGTCTGTATAAAAAAATACTTGTGCATACAGAAACAGGCAACAGCATCGCATCGCTGCGCCGCGGCCGGTTGGAGTGGAGGGTGTTAGGTTTTTTCGTTACGGAATTTTTAGATTCGGTCGCCACGCTCAAGGCCCGCGATAGAAGCTATGCAATAGCTTAAAAATAAATCAGAAACCTAGGTATATAGGCTACAACTACCTTTTACTACAAGCCTTAAAATTAAACAGGGGCAAAAGCAGGGATGTTGCATGAAAATTGTTTAATATTATATTTCTCACAAACCGGCATGCACATAATATCCTTTGCTTTATATCTTTGAGCTGGATTCTATCCTGAATTATAGAATTCGTAGAAGCTGTATAATCAAACTAAAAATTAGACCGTTATACCTTTTTAAACAACCTGCATTCAAAAGGCAACGTCACCTCTGCTTTGCACCCAAAGCTTGGTGCCTCCACACATAAAAAAGTTTCAACAAAAGGTTACACAATAATGATAAATGTAAAGAGGAGATAATATTCGCACAGCGATACACCGCGGCCGCAGTATTAATGCTCTAGATACGTGCTCAATTTAACGCGATTGTTGTGTTGTGTTCCGCTTGGTACTAAGTATAACCTGTGTATAAATACAATGGTAACAGTTTGTGGCTGATAAAGATATAATGTTGTATTATTCTGTGCTAGGTACTGTTTAGAAGATAATGTCTGTGTATGAATAAATAGTGGAGATATTTTTTTGTGAATGAATTCATTGTATTTTCTCATCGTAATAATATATTTTTTAAAGAGTGAGGAAAATTTACTTTATGTAAAAAGTAGGTAACACATCATATCTAATATAAAATTAGTTTTTTCATTAAAAAAAATTCACTATCATGTTAAAACACACAAAAAGGGCAACTGTCAATCATAATTTTATATCCGTATGAAGTTATGCGTTGTTTCGTTCTTATAACTAACAACGTACATTGAAATCAAGCCTAATGTTGTCTTATCAGGAACAATTTTCTTATTGAAATTTTTTATCAGGATCGTTTTTATTAACACATCATATTGTTTCACGTTTAATTACCCACACCGAGACACCAAGTGGAGCGGACCATAGGGCAGGTCGGGCAAGATAAGGTGCCATAACTCATCGGAGCCATATTTCGGGCGGCTGCCCTCAGATTGGCCGCGATTTATGCTTCACACGTTCGCGTATAAACGTCTTTGGCTAAATGTTTTTATCAGGTGTTGTTATAGTCTTGACTTCTTATCGCTGTTATTTATTGGGGTTAAATTATCGCTTGTACATTTCGTGAATTTCAGTTTTCGAATGTGTTTGAATTTCGTTTGTTTTAATTCTGGCTTCTTTTAAGCGATATCATCGCGTTGTTGTGTCTGACAAAATGCAATCGTATAGGTACTTACCACTCCTGTTTCTGCAAGCGCTTATCATATGGGCTTCAGAAGCTGCATTTAACATTAATTGGTAAATTTTCTTGGGTACTATATTGCTAATACTTATTATAATACAATGATAGAGCCATAGAGCTAACCATAGAGTTAATGAACCATAATTTATCAGCCCATATTAAACCAATACATTTTTAACACCCAACGCAAGTACTTCAAAATTTTTTAATTCCTTTAATTCCGTGCCTACTTTCGCAACTTTTCCTCAAAATTTTCCCAGAAAGATTTACAGTAAATCCGTCCTATTGTTGAAGATAATTCAAGGCCACTTCTCGAGTCGCATTCTCCACGGACGCATCTAAATAATTTAATAGCTGTCTCAGAGCGAACGAACGCCGCTCTGGGAATAATTTACCAAGTCATAATTTCTTTGTTGAATCTATGTAGCTTATTCCGATTAAGAAATCTTTCTGCGAGCGACGTTCGCAACGTTTTTACAAATTAACGGCAAAAACAGCGCATTGTATGTGTTTGTAGCATTGTAGTTACTTAATTATATGCATAGGATGTTCTGTGGTATAGCGCTTGACGAAGATAAATTTATAATTCTAAATTTGGCCGGTCAAAAGGTCGGTCTGACTTTGACCTTTTTACATTCGACAGTCTCCGATCCACTGCGAATATGATGGAAACTTTAGGCAAATCTGTGTTGAAATATAATAATAAACATGATCTAATTATCATGTACATATTAATGGCAACCAATAACAGCAGCTATATAAAAGCAGTAAGCGAAATATACTACTAAAACTTAGAAAGAACATCGAAAATGCTATATAATATGTCGCAGGCAAATTGTAGGTATTATTTCGCCGTTCATAAAAGCTCGGCATTTTGTAATATGTCGAGAATTTGTAATCAGAAATTTTTCGTTTGGATAAGGGGGGTGGGTTCGTGTTTTTAAAACTACACAGAAATAGGAGCCAAACGAAGTGGGGCTCCGTCGGCTCGCAACCGTTTTTTGTAAAATTTTGGAAAAAGTAAATTCTCAGCATATTACAAAATGCCGAGCATTTGTAAACGGCGAGATTATACAATTTGCGTGCGACATAATAATATATAGTACCTTTATCAACGAATTTCACATTCATACTAATCAACAAATTAGTGACTTGTTATTTAAAATCTTCACATTCTCATGTATCTCTTTAATCATTATACAGGGTGTCCCACTATTGGTATACTAAGCGCGAAGGGACTTGTAGTTTTGCATACACTGATCACGTAAAAAATACTTAAACAACAAAATTACGTCAAAATTTTTTTGCTAAATTTTTCCTGAAAATCCATGTTTTCTTCTCTAGCTTCGCGCAGCCGGCATATACCGCTTCTCTAATGTGAGCATTTTGTCTATGAAAACATAATCTTAAACGATATCTCACATGCGGGTGGCAAATTTGGGCGTGTTGCTTGTTAGGGGTGTACACATAGAGCTTTAAGAATTCATCTCTCCGAAAAAAAAATGCGTCTGGAATTTTATAAGTATTTTTTACGTACTCAGCGTATGCAAAACTATAACCTCCTTTGAGCTTAGTATACCAAAAGTGGGACACCCTGTATAAGCAAAATATGATTATAATATAATTATAATATATTATGTAAGCAAAATATGATTTCACAGAACGAAAATCCAAGTTTATTGACACGTAACGAGTGCTCTAAATATCGATATAAATGCTCAAGTTACTAAAGGTAAACATTAATTTCGATTTGGCACAAATTACGTAAACACGGCTTGTTTAAGTTAAAACATCAAACGACTTACTAACATTTAGCTTGTTGATTTATATTTGATACTCGTGTAACTATGGTGATGCCACTGATTAAAATATATATTCAAGCACGCATATAAATAGTAAATACGAAGGATTAGGTAAGTACACAGGGTAAGTACATGTTTTAATCATAATAACTATTTATAGAAAAAAATATTATTTTATTCTAAAACGCGCGTGTGTACTATGTGATGCGTATAATGACGTCACACGCTGACGTCACGGTGTCTCTCTTATTTTTATTAAATTTTATTTAAGGTTAACAAAAAGGACCTTTAATGAAACTAGAACTGTCGTAGTTTTATTAACATAGTGCACAATACATACATAATATAGAAAAATAATTATTAAACATGTCTTATAAACATTTTTATAATGTGAATAGTGTATGTGTGCTTTTAGTAAATAAATTTTAATTTAAGTAATTTAACTAGTAATATTTAATTCTTAAATGCAAACCAGTATTCTAATTTTTTGCAAGCCGATTAATATCTGTCTTATACTTGTAACTAATAGCCATGCTAATAGTGCTCTATGTTTACATTTTACAAGCAAGATGTAGTCTTGTATTTCTAATTGAATTTCTTTTGTATACAGATAAGATAGGTCACTGCAGCACTGATACCATAATATTATAAGATTTAAAGTTTGTAATACACTATAAGGCTATTTTTTTAGTTTTATTAATATTTTATTCGTATGTATAAATAAAGTTACTGGTTTTGATTCATCATCATTAGATAATAATGAATAGAACAAGTTAAGTAAAAGCGATTTCATTTTAATATTCTACCTATTTAGTCATAATCTCGCTATAATCCCTGTAAAAATACTCTCTATAGACTATACTCATTAAAGCGTTACCAATTCATTCAAATACAAATTTTACAGCATGTATTCTGTTAAATACCTAAGTACACACCATCGCGTGTTTAGACGGCATCTAGTTACAATCCGACCAGTTTCTGCAAAGCTTAATGCTCTTTTACGTCAGTAATTATCGTTTTAAGCTTAGTGGGGCTCCAATGGCGATTATCATGCTCATCTTTATGCAAGTAGGGTAGTTAATTTATATGAAGCTATTTTGCTCAAAGACACTAGGGTTAATTCTGTGCGAATAACGTTCGTGGTATAGCTGGGGGATAGTTCAATGGACAGTGATTCATATGAGTCGAAAAGTTTAAATAGTGTAAGTTTGAACTAGGTATTTGTAAAATATATTTCGTATTATAATTAAAAAAAAATTACACGTTATACATCTGTACCATTGCTCTTTCATTTCAATTATTTCTTTAGTAGGTATTGTGGATGAATATGATGCGTGAAGTGACTCTTAAATAATAAAATATCGTGCTCGTTCTTCATTAATTAGGTATAATCTTTCCTGTAACATCGACGTTTTAAAATAATAAATAAGTTATTCTGTGAATTTCATTAATTCAGAAATCTACTCAAACAATTTTTATGTAACACTTCGGATGCGGACATACAAAATTTAATATTTTCCTTCCCAACTATATTTCCATGAAACCACAAAATTATGTCTCATACAGGACGGATGCTTTTCAACAGAACGTAAAATTGGTTCATCAGCCTTTACATATAAATGCCTCATATATCATACAGTTAATATAATAACGTATTGAAAAATGTAATATAAAATTACATTACCCTTACTCATCATTACCCACAACTGGAAATAAATTCTTATTACAATGGGATAGGGTTCGGAATGGTTTATAGGGGATCGCTCGACCATTTCATGTTTTATTCATACTCTGAATAGTTGTTTGTCTAAATTTGACGTAGCATAGTTCAAGTATTGAAATGGTGCCAGAAAACTCGGACGGTTAGATGCAGTGTTATATACTAGGGTTTTATTTAAGCAATTTTTGGAAACATCGTTTAACATGTTAAAGAGTGCTCGTGTAATTGGTGTATGAAAACCTAAATATTTGGAAGTGCTGTAGATTTTGTTTCTTTACCTAGAGTGGTGTTTTCCTATTAAGTATGGATATTTTATAATTGTTTATGTTATGTAGCAATATATTTTATTTTCAGCTCCTAACGCAATTAAAATTACCTTAAAATTATTTTGTTAGTTATTTTGAATATTAAAATAAAATTCAAATTTCTGTCTATTCATAATGACTATGACTAAATAAATGTTGTTACGTAAATAATAATATGTTTTTGAATATCTATTAGATAAATACTTTTTTGTTTAAATTTTACAATTAGCATAACCTAAAATAAAAAACGCAATGCATTTATTAACTCCGACAAGACTCCGACCAAACAAAATTGCCCAAACTCACCAATAAAACACAAATAGACGTTCAAATAACGTATCTTAAATGTAAGCAAAATCGGAATAGGCAATATCATCGGGAGACAAAGAACGGGGATAAAGGCAGCCTGTAAACGCTCGAAAACACATAAAAAAGCCGCATCAAAATTCACTTTCTTCGCAGTGCCGGGGCATAAACCCGCGAATGTTTGCGGCGGTGATAAATAAAATGAATTCGCGTCAATTTCATTCAAATAACACCCGGAGTTAAGGCCGCGTTTCCATTGTGATCTGCTTGCGAGTTGCGTGTGACGTCACTGAAGCGACAGTCTATTCTTTTTCTTGTGAATTGTGAAACTACGTAGTAGGTAGGTACTTGGTTAGATCGTCAAAACTGGTAAGGTAAAAAGTTACCTTACCAGTTTTGACGATCTAACCAAGATGAGAAAGCAGACTGAAATCAAGTGGATAATGCGGACGATGTCGTGCAATTGTTGCATCTATTTTTTATTATTACATGCGCGAATAAGATTTTCACATTTGTGTAGTATCTTACATCATCAACGGATGTACTAGGCTCATACTGAAGTATCGATCGAGACAAACAAAACTTAGCTATTTAGTGACAATACGATAAGAAAATACAAAGACTTTTTTTCTCTTATAAAGGTCTTCTTGGAAATAGAAAACTTTATTAGACAGGGATCGAATCCAAAAAGACATTCAAGATAAATTAAGTATCCTAATTACTTGTATAATGGAAACGCAACTTAATATTGGTGATTCCGGGAATGTTAAATCCTTAAGTAGATATCGCGATGGTTGTAATCGATTTATTGAATAAGTAATTATTTCTCTTTCGCTTTTCTGTGTTTGATACATAAACTGTTAAAGGAAAGTACGTGGAATTACGTGATAAAATTGCTATTGTTAAGATTGATCGGTAAAAATTTACAAATAATAATGTATTTAAATAATTTTCGTTCACCTTAACCCGGCGTCATTGAGGTTGGGTCAAAATGACCCGGCTTGTTTATAATTTACAATATCTTTGTAATTACGTGCACGATTGTGCTGTTCTTTGTAGTAGCTGGAGCTAATAATGTACATTAAATGATTCTTTGCGAGCATACCTTATTATTTTTCTAAGTACATTTTGCCTATACATACGTAGGCCGTTAGTGGAGGCTCCATCAAAGTCCAGTTTAGAAGTTAAATCAGATTTTATACATTATTTAAATTATATTTATTTAATAGTAGCCTACTACTAAATCTTCCCATTCCAATTTCCAAGCGACTCAATCAATCAATCGAAAGATAATCGTGGTACACCGAACGCTCCCAAAAACCTATGTCAATTAATTTACACGCTCCATTTTTTCCAAACTACAGCACAGCTATCCGCAATCTTCCAGTTAAAATTTACGGCGTTGATAAAATATAACTCAATCTGGTGGAAAACACCGCCACCAATATTCAATTTATTTTCTAACTGCTGTGACTTCAAACTATGTAACCACAGGGCAGAAAGTTGGCTGCGCGGATTTAAATTCTACGTGATGTCTGCTAGTTTTATAATGAAATCATGTTCAGTTCGACATGAGTTTCATAACAATATTAATGTTGGTTGGTGATGGATATGTATTTAATGATGATATAGTTCAAATATTTTTTTGGTATTTCGAGGTGTATGATATTTGTAACGATAATAGATCGTAAAAGTATTTGCATTAAATTATATAACTAGAGAAAAAGATTCAATCCAAAGTTAAACATCAATCATCTTTTGTAAGTAACTAATTAAGACAGAACTACCAAATCTTATATTTTCTTTTTCAAATAACTTTATAGATGTATTCTGACATTGGTCCTTCGAGCCAGATACTTTACTATATTATTCGATAAACATAATCCATCTTTTGTCACAACATCGAGAAAAATATATCGGGATAAAATCTTCAAAAAACGCCATCAAATAAAAGAAACGATTGCGTGATGACTTTTTGCTTTTTATATGATATTGGAGAGACGAGTCACGCTGCATCAGCAACACTTATTCGTGAACGTGATTGCATTCTCAAATTGAGGATTACCTCTAAATAGTATATAGAAGGTTTAAAGAGATATAGATCTCCAGACACCTCAGCAACATTAGGAAATGCGAATTGCGAATTATAAAATATATACCACGTAGACTTGTGCGATGTTGTCGCCAAGATGAAGATTTCCAAAGGCAAAAATTAATTAGTTAGGCGTATTTTTTTCAATCTTAAATTAGATATTCACATAAAAAAACTAATTATTCTCAATTTACACACCCTGTATAATATTTGCAGCTTTTTTACCCAGCTACTCAGTGAAACGTATAGAAATAGAAACAATACGGAAGCATGTAAGCTGCTCTGTGCACCCGGCCCTCAAGGGACGGCCACTGATTGAAAAAGAAAACAGCTTGGCCGATTGATTCTTTGTACCCTCACCCTGTATATCTTGTCTTTTATAGTCCAGGAGCTGCTGAGTTAGTGCTTTTATTTGTTCAAATGTAAAAAGTGAAGTCCCGTGTCCCCTAGTGGGGTAAGGGGCAGATGCATTATTCATACATCTGTTTCACTGATCGATTTTCTTTAGGGACAAGTAGGTGATCAGCCTTCTGTGTCCTGCCAGACCGAGACATTTTTTTTTTCTTCGTCTCCACCGGGAATCGAACCCAGGACCCCTCGGTTCTACGCTCACGCGTCAACCACTGTACCAAGGAGGCGGTCTGTTGTTGGCTGTCTGTTCAAATGTGGTTTAAAGTTTTCTTTTTGAACTAATCGTTTGTAGAATGTTTCCCTATTAATGATTTTAAATATATATTCTAAACTGTATGCAAATTCTAACCAAATAGACGAACACGTAAACTCTAATACATTGTATGTTCACATTAGAATGAGCTTTGGATAATATTAAGTGCAAGCTTAATCATAAATCAAGTGAGAGTGGCTATTTGGTGACTTTAAGAATTCATTAAACATTAAACTGAAAATAGAGTACCTAACTAGAATGATGATCATTATTAATTATCAAACCAATTAAAATATTATGAAAAAAATATGAGAACAACACAGGATTAAATACAAGAGTACAAGAAGTTGGAAGAAACACAATACATTATTGATATACGAACAGTTTGAAAAAAATAAAATAATTTTATCATCACCTCCTACACTACACGCCTCCCAGTCGACAAACACTAGCCGTTCCGGTGTTCTCGTTATTCTCCTACACTATAACGCTGTATGCAAACTGTACATTTCCTTCTCTTTTAAAGAGTTCATATAAAAATTTTGCATGTTTTTTCCTTTGCTATTTCAAATGCGAATATAATATATTGTGGTAAAATAATAAATCAATTTTGGATTTTAAAGGTATTTAGAAGTATTTTATAATTTAAATTAAACACATAATTTACAAGTTTAGGTATGCGTGTGATATAGAGGTGGAAAAGCTTGTTATCAATAGTCGCCTTTCTTACATAATATTATTATATGCAATATTATCATGAATTGTTGAATACTTTTGCAGTACATAATAAAAAATCCTTTATTAATTCATCAAAATTTCAATACAATGATGTAAAATTGTGATGCCAGTACTTACATAAAATCATGTTATACATTAATCAAGCATTAATCATTACGCATCATAGTGAATAACAACTTCAAAATAAATGACGTCATATTTCAGTCAATATTTCCAAAAAAATCCTATTTAAATATTTCATAACTTGATTTTTATTTCCCAGCATTTCCGCGAACACGTCCGAGTGTGGTCGAAGTTTGACAGTCTGTCAGGCGTCGAGACGAATCTGTCAGAGTTTCTGACAGCCGAGTGGCAAGTTGGGTTTATGGATGGTTTATGGTAACAAAGGTAAAATATCTTTCCAAACTGAATTGAAACTAGTTTCGCGTAGTTTTCGCGTGAAAGTTTGTGATGATATACTTCAAGCATTTCCGGCATTTTAATTGTAGTTTGAAGCCAAAATGCTTTCTAATTATTCCTTATTACATATTAGATTAGACTCATTTTATTTAAGAATAACAGACAAGAGTACACATAACAGCCATACAGACAGACAATAATACACATAACAAATGAAGAATTCCTAAAAAATTGAGTTAAATTATAGTCTTTGTAGCGGCTTGTATTTTGGATAGCTAAATGAAACAACGGATTGACAAACTCTTTATATTGCAGCCAATTACCAACTAAAGTACAAGTGACAATACATATTAACATATTAATGTTACATGACACATGACCCAATAAGTAAAGTGTAATGTGCTGAAAGCACAGCCTTAATAACAAGTAACTTTACTTTCCAATCTACTTACATAACCATGTAAATAATAATAGTTTAAAAAAACTAAAAAACACGCTTTTTATAGAAAACCGAACTAAAAAATAGAAAATTTTATCAAATTAGTGTATTGTCATCGGTCCTCAATAAATCTACAAAGTTTGAACGAAATCTGACCGTTTAAAGTGGGTCAAAATCGCGCCCAAAGAAGTCGGTTACAAACATACAAACATACAGGTGAAGCTAATATAAAGCGTGTAATAATAACAAAACTTAAAATTAACCTTGCTTATTCAAGTGATTACCAAAAAAGTACATATTTTATTCATTTTCCACGAACAAAATTCCGAAATAACACAAAGGGAAAAAACACTTAATGTTAATAAAGATATTCCCAAGTGAATGATTATAGAGAATCCATAACCCAACAAAATCCGAGATAAAAGGAAATATTCGGAATTCGGCCTGTATTCTGATCACGAACGTATAACGTACTATGCTTATATTGCTACTAGTTTTGCACCCGGCTTTTGTTTATGGAGATAATATTATTATTATACGTAATTCGTACAGAATAAGTATTATATTATTATGAATATACACAGTCTAATCTGGGTTATAGTAATATGTGTATTATATTGTTTTGAGAAATTGAAACGTATGAAACAAAACATGTAACATAATATTATGATTGTTTATTTAACACTTATATTAATTATTTCAATAAAAATAAACTTTATTAATAAATCTTGCCTTTCATCCCGGGCTTTAATTTCACAAACATAATATTTTCTTGTTTTTTTTTTTTCCATACACTAAGATAGTTTAAACACGTATTGATTATTCAAATCATCCTGAACCATCCTATACTTTTGAAACCTTGTAAAACACAAATAATCGCGCACCGATGGTTTCAGAGCACAAAAAAAATCATTCCTTTTATTTAATAACTACACAGCCTTTTGTCTTTAGCCCTCAAATAATGTTAACCCTTTAAATTTGCTTAAGCTCGTTTAAAAAGAAATCCCTTTCAATTTGATAATTCAATTTTTCATTTCAACAAGCGATCATTACTCTCAGCTTATAATAGTCTTTAAATAAAAAATTGTGCCTCATTTAGAATACTTTTAGGAAAAGTTTTTACAGTACTTTTACAAATATATTTATATCCGAAGTTTTTAGCAAAGGTTTTATGCTTGAGCAGGTGTTTTGCTTAGTAACATCGTGGAATATAAAACTGATAACTAATTCCTAACTCAAAGTATTTTTAAAATTATACAAAAACAATGTCCAAGTTTTGAACACAATAATCAAGCGTATTTTAATGCTAGCGAAAAAAGTTTTTATAACATAACTAATTTATACTCAAACGAACAACATAGGTAATATTTAGCGTTAATTTACTGTACGCTATTCTTTTCCCTTTTCTTTTCCTTTACTATTATAGTCATATCACTTCATGGCACATGTATAAGTGTAAAATAAATCACTCAGAATCATAACTTTATATAAAACTAGCGGTCCGCCCCGGCTTCGCCCGTGGTACATGTTTACGTTTTCTCTACATAAGAACCATCCTCGTACTTCAAGGAATATAATAAAAAAAGAATTATCGAAATCGGTTCAGCCGTTCTCGAGTTATGCGCTTACCAACACATTTTGCGATTCATTTTTATATATAAGAGAAGATGCTATAAAAAATGCTTACACAAACATAAAAATTTACAAATAAGCAGCGAACACTGAATTTATACAATAAGTATGGATGAAGGAATAACAGTTGTATTCGAGATATCTGAGAGAATATGCTAAGTAAGACATCGATACAGAAGTTGTGAAAAGCAAAGAGCTGTTTGTCCAGTTATCGCTCGGAATCAAATGGCGAAAGCAAATCTGTGCCACGAGTGGTGCAAGAAATAAGTAAACAATATTATATTCATGATACTTCAAACTATCCAATATTAAATTTAAAATTTTAGTTTGTGATTTGTGTATGTTTGTTACTCCTTCACAAGAAAACCACTGAAAGGATTTGATTGACAGAATAACACTGCAACTGGGACGATGTCCGATTAACTCATGAAAATGAGTATATGCAATTTAAGCACTGTGATGGATACTGCAATCGGAAAAGGCTGAGTGTAGCTGGGTGAACATCTAGTGATAGGATTATATTATGCATAGATTAGAAGAAAAGATAAGAAATAGTTTTTATATGTTGTGTAGAATGTGTGCCCATTTATATAATTTAAGAGTTAAAAATGGATACCTTGTTTAATCATTCCTACATGTAAGACCTTATCAAAACCACTACCATGAGATATTCATCAGTCATCGTATCATGTGAAAGAAATACAATAAGTATATAGTACCTACGTACCTAAGTTCAAGCGTGAACCACGACCCTTTAAGCGCAGTAAGCTATTATAAATAAGATAAAACTATCATTATTCACGATATATTATGAATCCTCCTATGACTTGTGCTGTTTCAAGGCATTCGATACCGAGCTTTAGTCTACTAACACTGCTATTTATATCTTCATTTGTTCACAAATATCAACAGTTTGAATTATGGTTTCCCTAATTGAGTAAATAAGCTAGTTACTTAAATTAATTGGTTTAGATTCTACTGTTTTTCTCGGTATATTTCGTTAAAAAAATTGTGTGATTATTTGAAATGTGTAGGTACCTGTTAGTGTTTTTTAATGTAAAATATTGCAAATGCGTATTAAATATATTATCATACAAACACATTAAAATTTGTAGTTTGCATCCTTTTTTGTTGCAGGAAAACTTACCTGTGGAAAATGTATGATAAATTAAATTTTATTTCTTAAGCCTACTTATCTTACTGCTATTATAAACAGCAGCTGCATCTGTAATAAAATGTTTAATTTGTAATTAAACATTTTATCTTCTTTATATATAAAAATGAATCGCAAAATGTGTTGGTAAGCGCATAACTCGAGAACGGCTGAACCGATTTCGATAATTCTTTTTTTATTATATTCCTTGAAGTACGAGGATGGTTCTTATGTAGAGAAAACGTAAATATGTACCACGGGCGAAGCCGGGGCGGACCGCTAGTTTATTTAATAAAGATAAGCTTAAAATGTATCTAGCAAAGTCCTTTTTAACGAAGATATACTTAAAAAATTTTAAACTCCGCTCCTGTTGGTCTTAGCGTAATAATCAGCTATACCTATAGCCTTCCTCGATAAATGGGCTATATAACACCGAAAGAATTTTTCAAATCGGACCAGTAGATCCTGAATTTAGAACAAACAAACTCTTCAGCTGTATAATATAAAACAATAGTATAGATTTATTTTGAGTATATCGAAAGCCTCTTTTAACTTTCATAAGACAACCCAATTTTTTTATTTCCATTAGTGAGAAAATTTCACGAAATTTTGTCTATCAGCTACTTCACCGTTCAATTTCATTAGTTTACCAATTACAACGGCAACGTCTATACTAAATGATAATAATATGAAATTTTGTAAAATTTAAGACAGAAAGACGACAACAACATCTTCACATGCAAATTCAAAAAATACAGATTTAAACACTTAAGTATAAATATAACGGCTAGACGGAAAGTAGGTAATGCTGAGTGGTAAGTCAGGAGCGCGTGAAAAGTCAGAGGGTGTGCTGTAACAGACGAACATCGGATGACGTAATACGACTCAGTCTGAGGCTGGATGCGAGCCAGATGCGAGCTGGGATAGACCGAGAGACGACTGTGGAATGATGTATTTTATCTGAGCGTGAAAATTGTGGGATTAAAATAATAAAAATCGGTAAAGTGCTAGTCGGACTGGTGACAGTACAAATAAGCTATTTCTTTTACTTACACGGTTCATGAAAAAAATTTAGGTGACAATTGGGCGGACAGACAGATATAAGCGAACTTGTTGTTTGTAAAAAGTGCTTGCGATTAAATAATGCATGGTGAAAAAAACCTTCAAAATATTTATTTAAACAGGGATGTGATAAAACAATTACAATAGTTATCCAATAATTAGATGTTTTAATGCCCAACTTGGTAAATGTTTTATCTCAGCTACAAATATAAAAATAATAACAATAACCCGTAGCATAAAATAAATAAATATCCATCAGTAGGTAATAGAATACCGCTTAAATCATTTCAGTATAATTCGCTGTTATACAGTCAATGATGATCATTTATGATTAGTAACAGAAATTACTAATATCTATATTGATAAAGGTTCTGATATTATAATAATATGTATTTGTAAAGCAATTACATCAAATATTGAACACTATTAATGTTTCAGCGATCAAATTTATCTTTCATAATGTTAAGCTATCAAAATTGTTATTTAATTAAAATTGCTGATAGTTATTCAATTAAAATTTGATATAAGTTTTTGATAAACAAGGTTTTACTCAAAGTTTTAATATTATAAAATATACACACAAATTGTTGTGTATCTAATAATTAAATGAAGATGATATTTTACGTTTTATTAATCACATTTCGCCATTTCATAAAACAACAAACAACTATCCCTCATTATAAAGTTGCCAGTAAAGCAAAGCAGATAATCCCTCGAAAATGAATCCCGTATGTTATTTTTCAATCACGCTCCTGGAGTAGGCCGAGAGGCGCTCCGTCAACGTCCTACTACTTCAATTTAATAACATTCCCGCGCAAACTGAGAAAACGTTATTAACTGGAGAAAGCACAACCCTTTCACCTTTGATCGCAAAACTTGAGCATAGTTTTTAACTGAAAATTATCTCGTCAAGGTTTTCTGGATCGCTCGCGTAATTAATTAAACTGTGATGTTATGTGTTGCTGTATAGATAGCACAGAAGAACATAAACATGTTTCAAATATAATAATATTATGTAGTCTCACAATCATAAAAAATGTATTTGTTCAATCTTGCGAAAGATTTTGACTCTTAGTTCTAGTAGTAGTAGTAGTAGAAAATTCCTGTAAAATAAGGGCTTCGTATAAGAATGTTATACGGATTATAAATATACGGATGTAAATGAATTTTGTATTGTACACAAGCCTAATTTCGATTAATACAAGTGCAAACTCGATCTTTGCTCAAGCAATCAATTAATCATATCTGGTGGCTCTCTCTGATTAAAATATGTAGACAAGATTCGGATGCATCATTAAAAATTGCACAACCTCTCAAAAGATCTATAAATATAATGTTTAATTTAAGATGATGTTGACATAAAATGGTACACATATCACATAACATAACCCCCTAATCTCCAAACACGCAAAGTTTATCAGAGCAAGTGAAATAGATACATCAATCCAGTCCTCTGCTGGCGATAAAACCTTTTTTACTGCTTCTCCAGACTTGCGACGTAAGCGTAATTCAATCAAATCCAACTGTAACTTATATGCGAACATTTATCGTTTTTACGTTTGAGCCATTTCGCTGAGGGCCTCGGAGGAATTATTTTGCCTTAGTTTTATTACCCGCTATTTTGCGTTGACTGGCGCACTAAAACTTTTTAGTAAGTTTTTATGTACTGTGATAGTGATTATTTAAATTGTCTAATCAAATTGCGAAACTTTATCATTCTCGTGATAAAAAATAATTTAAAAATAAAATCAGTATTAAAATGAATATTATATTGCTTAAGTTTTTACCAAATAAAATAACAGCATAATCTGATTAACATAGCTATTTACAAACTATACCACAGTGAACAAAAGCGTGTACAAGTTTCCACTACTTCGAAACAAAACGCAAAATGTTATAACACTGTTATTGTTTTAAAAATATTTGCACTTCGCAAAAGTAGCATTAAAATCTAAATAACATGCAAACAAGAGTAATTCAAGTACACGATTCTTACATTACAAGAATAATTCACAATTTTAAAACAAAAGCACGAAACTCTGCCAAGAAAGCCTTTGTGACATCTTTCAAATCGCTCCTTTGAGATAAATGACACCTTTTAATACAGTTTCAACTCAATAGCAACGTTTTAAAATTCACTTTTCCATAACTGGAAATAGAGAGGTGTGATGGTCAAATAGAAACCTTAAGTGCAAACAATACAGTTGTTTTTACAATAAAGATTGTTTCGAGTCTCAGATGTGGGCTTCCACAGACAGTCCACGTCATAGAGTCGACATTTTTATAGATAATAGTAAAGAGAAGTGAAATTCTTTGGTGTATGCAACCACGCAACATGTTAAGTATTGTTCACTTTCGTAGCACTTAAATAGATATGTGATGTATGTTTCTTTAAACAAGCAAAATATCCTTGTTAAAAGTCATGAAAACATTGCTTGTATGTCAACTGTTCAATAATAAATAATCATTATTATAATACGCTACAATATTTCTATAAGTATGCAGTTGCATAATCGATTATACCCACTATAACAACGCCTTTTCATAAATTTAATAATCTAAACAACTGGTTAAAATCTACCACATTAAGACCAACATACATTATATACCCATACATACACGTTTATTGTCCAATACACACTTTTAACTCAACATAAAATGCATCGCTTTCTATCCATAATTCTACGTCACAATTCAGAATTTCCCATTTCCCTTATAAGCACTAAAATGTTATATGATACATTCTGTAATATTGGGGATGCGCTATTTTTAATAGCCCATTGTGAGCCTTTATGCGATGACATCGCTTTCATTAAAATAGAAGGGTCACCTGCTACGGAAACTGCCATTATTGACGGTATTTTCAGGGCAGCGCAATTGAATTATGACGTCATAGGAAAGCGTTTGTAGCGGGAGAGATAACTAGTTTTTATCGTTACAGTGTATTTATTGCTTTTTGGCTCGATTGTTGTATCGTTGGTACAAAGTAAACTTGAATAAATTGAAGGGTAAAGATTTACGCGTAAAATTACACTTTATTAGAGTCATGTTGAAGTATATTCATAAAATTAGACATGACTCATATTAAGTAATTACAAAATGAGCACTAGAAAATAATTTACTTTGATTAACATAATTAAGCCTTTTTGAAGTTGAAGTTATTTGAAACATTTACGTAAATAAGCAAGTGAAAAAAGAGTGTTAAGCTAAAATGTTGTTGAATCAAGTTCATAAGTAACAAGCTCAAGTAATAACATGTTCATTACATTTCTAATTATTATTATTATTCGTTTATATATAAAGTTGATCAATCTAAGTAACAGATGTTAAGTACTGTACCCTCTATTGCAGACTAGTTTTTGTTAAAGCAGCAAACTTTTTGTTTTTCTGAGTCTTGCAAAAAGATTAGTAAATTAGAGACGGTACAGTTGTGTTCAACCTTTTCTATGATTTTGTCTAGATTCAATACCCCTTCTGTGCAAAAGGTTTCTTTTGTTAAGTTTATGTATGGTTTATAGCTTATATGAAATTGTAAATTCTAAATGTGATAACAACTTAAGTTTAATATCTATCACGCCATCGGGTTTTTTTTATTTAACCTCTATTCAGTGTTAACTTGCGCTCCTTGGCTTTCATTGCAACATGCACTAATGCGTTTCTGTAACCATATCACAGATTAAAAAATGCCACATTATAATAATAGAATACTTCTATTATTATAATGTGGCATTATAATAATATAATACTGGGAATGCCACATTATAATAATAGAATACTTCTATTATTATAATGTGGCATTATAATAATATAATACTTCTATTATTATAATGTGGCATTCCCACAGATTCGCTAAAATATAAACAACGAATTCCGCTATAATTAATAATTATACAAGTAAAACTTTATCCCCAAAGGTTTGCGATCTCTTAGAGAATTAGTGCTTCAGATCAAAGCTCAGCTATTCAGTGGAGTGGCGTGAAATAGTGTTATCCTCTTAAGTTAATACATGTACCGTTAAATACGATTCTGAGATCGCCCCTAAGCGTTTAGCAGTGTATGGGAATGTATTGTTGTGTATCATGAGGGAAACTTAGATTTAAACGGGTTTTAAATCACTATGGATACTTTGCTGTAGCAGATAATTAAGGGAGAATTGAATTAAGTTGAAAGATGTAGCTTGGATAATTGATAACGATGATAATGCTGACCGGAATTCAGAATTATCTTTACCATCAATACAACATTATACATAGTATTTTTTTATCAATATGAGCTAACATATTATAACTATAACAAAACATAGATCGGATAAGCTAGCATATAGCCGAAATAGCTGATGCAATATCGACGGAACTTTCATTATAAACAAATCAAAATTAACAAAAGAATACGATAATAATAAGTCAGCATACATTTAGAATTAACGCGGCCAATGTCGTAGTCGTCAATTAGAATGTAATGTAAAAAAACAATACTGTATAAAAATAAAACAAATTAAAGACCCACAACCGTTATAATTCTCTACAATTAAGTATTTTAAAACTTTGAGTTTGCAGCATTTTCAGTTAATGAGCCTAGAATACCACTGCAATTATAAAGTTTCTAATGAAAACAAAATTATATTCTTATAAACTCTCCCTAATTGAGATTAAAGTATGTGTTATATCTTTAAAACAGTACTTAACAAAAATGGTTAGAAATTCTAAATATTCGCTCTCTTTGAAAACCTTCACATCTCAAGTTATTTATCAATATCTCCAGAGCCGAAACATTTAGCTGACCACAATACAAAGGCTGTACTCCATTGAAATGTTACATTTTTTAGGCCTAACCTTGCAGTTTTTAGAGGACGCAATTTTATGTTTTTGATGTGTAGGGGGGGTCAGTGAGTAGCTAAAACCAAGTTTGTGGGGTTGCCACCCTTGTCCCACGGCCGCCATCTTGAAAATAGCGGTTGAAATGGTTTTTACGATATATCTCTTAAACTATTTATCTGATAAAAAAAATTTTAATTATTTGTTGCAAATTAAATTTTCTACAACTTTTAGGGTGCACTCACACACATCAGTCACCGTCACGGCACGTCACCGGACAGGATTAAAAAAAAATATGTATCAATAGTTCTAGTATGACTCTGTTCCCACACGACAGTCGCCGGCACGAAATCTATCAGTGACGTCCCCGGTCAGGCACGTCAAATAATCTTTCCATACATGTATCATACTTTTATCCCCACTCACCCGGTGCCGTCACGTCTCAGTTCAGTCAGCGTCGTGCTACCGTCAATTGCTACATGTTCTCTAGCGTGACACACGTCTAATCACTCACTAACCTGATGTATGTGTTCAATGATTCAGTCAAACCGGCGACGTGACTGACGGACAACATGACGGTGACTGGTGTTTGTGGATACGTACACAAACCGTCACCGATCAGTCATCGGTGACTTGACGGTGACTGATGTGTGTGAGTGCACCCTTATCCAGTAACTTTTTGTCGTAGAACTATAAATAAAAAAGTTATAAGCGAAAACGTTCAGAAATTAGAGCTTTTTATATTTTTCAATAAAACTTTTTTTATCATTTTACGAAGAAATGATATCAACCCATTTTTGTAGATTGTTTTTCGAGGAACAACTTTTATATACAACATTTTTTCATTACGTCAATAGCTAAGGTTTTACAGCGCTCTGAAGTGAGTACTATTTTTCAGTACTCCTAACTATACATATAATGGCTATTGGCTCTTTTCCCAGACTCCAGAACAATGGAAGCACACTGCAGAACATTTCAGCCCTGCTTTTCGACGTAAAAAAAACGCGCTTCCAGACTTCAAGTCAGTTCAGTCAATAATTAATTATTAATAATATTGCAAAATTAATTATTAATTATTAAAAATATTAAAAACAATTACTGATGACAAATTATTATTAGTACACACATAATATATGTATACTGTATAGTTAAGAGTACTGAAAAATAGTACTCACCTCGAAGCGCTGTAAAATCTTAGCTATTTACTTAATGAAAAAATGTTGTATATAAAAGTTGTTCCTCAAAAAACAATCTACAATAATGGTCTGATATCATTTCTTCGTAAAATGTTAAAAAGAAGTTTTATTGAAAAATATAAATATCTCTAATTTCTGAACATTTTCGCTTATAACTTTTTTATTTATAGTTCTACAACAAAAAGTTACTAGACCAAAGTTGTAGAGAATTTAATTTGCAACAAACAATGTTAACAATTTTTTTTATCAAATAAATAGTTAAAGAGATATATCGTAAAAACCATATCAACCGCTATTTTCAAGATGGCGGCCGTGGGACAAGGGTGGCGACCCCACAAACTTGGTGATAGCTTCACACTGAACCCCCCTACACATCAAAAAAATAAAATTGCGTCCTCTAAAAAATGCAACCCCAAATGTAACTTTTCAATGGAATACTGTCAAATATTTCGTGGCAGACTGAAATATAAAGAGACACGTCGTCCCAAAGATTACGGGACCATTAACGATGTGATGTATGGACCACTTGATTTATGTACTAGAAACTAGGTAGTCTTTTATTGTAACGTGAGTGCTTTCACAGCGATTAATGATTCAGCTTGTTTAAATGTCGCGGATTGTTAGAAGTACGTAATGACGGCTTTCATTGTGCTTGAAATAACTGGTGTGGCTGCTGCTGCTGGTTGCTGTGGGTTCGATTAGGTAGTGATATTTTATGTAAGAGTGGGTAACTGAGTTGGTTTGTCTTTGCTGATTTAAAAGGATAGGGCCTCTGCACCTATTACATAATATTATTATTGTGTTATGAATATTGTGTTTTACTAGAGTCGGAGAGAACGTGTTTGCATCGATTTACTAAAGTATGTTTCATACTGTGTAAGAACATACTGCCTGCAGTTGTCTTCTCATACTGTATAAAATTTGCACAGTTAGTTGCATGGCTAAATATTTTTAAATATTTCAAAAAAAAAATAATCAAAAACTCAATCCCATTCATTTCATTAATTGAATTCCTGACCATAAGAGCTCTCTGATAAAATTATTATTTCCTTGTCATCATATAATATTATACTACTAATATACAACAATAAAAAGATGTGTTGGTTTATTCTTTCTTCCAAAAAATACGCAACCGAATTGACTGAAATTGGGTTAATACATATATTTATAGCTTAGCAATACCCAATAGGCTCGGTCTCCGCGTAAATCAAGTACATATAACTAACTATATAAATATTCTAAAACACATTCGCATTTTTAAAAGGCACGTTAAAAGATAAATGATGTGTTCTCTAAAATATTTCTTTGAATAGTGATCATTCTTGATGTTCTATTGATTTGTTTGTTTAGCTTTTTATTTGCATGTTCAAATTTGTATTAGTATAAAATGCCAATATAATGCACGCCAAAAAATTTTCTTCTTATATCTATTCCATATTATATATATATACCATTCCCCACAAAACACAGCATTCCGAACACTTTGTCGTCCACTGAAATGTCCATTAGTAGTAACAATAAAAACTTTATGACAACTAGCTGAAGTCACTTCGAAGCTCAAATAAAATATTTACGGCTTACATACGACTCCCTTACGAGGTACCGCGTTTTAATAAATCATGGTGCGTTTATTGCGTCCATATTTGATGATGGGTCAATGGTGTTATTAACTACGTTTTTGATTTGGATTAACGATGACAATCTTATTTGTGGTTTGTAGAGATTTATCATAATAAAGTGTATGCGTATGCATTTAAACAACGTCGTACATTTCCTTTATTTTAAGGTTGCCTGGAAGAGATTGCTTTTTAGCCAGGCACTGTTTTGTATAATATTATTTTATCTATTTTTATTTGTGGTATTGTAAAATAAAGTTACTTTCCGCTGTGTATCTATCTCTATACTAAAATCTTTAAAAGTACGCAACGGATCGATCAGTCCAAAGTTCTGAAATTCGTCCACATATTATGTCCGAGATTAACCTACGTTCACATACATATTTATGCGAAACAGCGAAATACAGGTATAATCAAACGATACAGCACACATAAGCGCTGAACGTTAAACATGGCTCCAGAAATGAGCTACTTCGGCATTAGCAGCAATTTTTCCAAGATTTTCGTCAGTCACGACACACTGGCCTACTTTTCTTTGCGAACCGCTAAGCAGAGCGTAAGGTGTTTAGTCGAAACGTTGAGAGTCATGACGTCAAATGTTTTTATATGTAAGTACATCAATTACATCTCTGATGTTATATTACTTTAAAGAATAAATTGCATTTTTAAATTGGTAAAACAGCTTGGGGTTTTATCAAATTGAAGAGGTAGGTATAATATTGTTGACATATACGTCTGAAATACGTGTCCCGTTATGAACTCCTAAGATGCTGAACCGATTTTAATAAAATTTTGTATTCATACTGTGCGCATTTATATCTAACTTGAAAGATAGTAAAAATTATATCCAAATTACTATAGTAAATAGCCAAATAGGACTACCGGGGACGAGCAGTGAGTTATAATTTTGTTATTAAATGAAACATCAAGAAAATCCCGAAAATTTATAAGACGGTGCATCAGTAAGTAGTTTCCCGAGTTACTTTTAACCACAAATATAAAAAGTAAATATCAAGATAAAACATAAAGCCAACCTAAACATTAATACAATTCTTCGGAATTTTATTTTATTGGTTATAAATAATTGAGAACAAAATGAGATGTAGTCTGAAGGCAATCCTTGCCGCAGGGCGCGATCGTCTGGATCTTGTCGGGCTTTGTATTTTATTTTAAAACGAACAATGCACAAATAATATAACTAGACCGCAACACCATTTCTTAAATTGAACTATAAACAAAATAAAAAATGAAATAAACGTTGAAATAAACGGTTGACTATCTGTAGAAACTATTTTTCGAAAGATATTTAGATAATTAAGAAATATTATTTGTAATAACTTATTATTAAGACAACTTAAAAATACTTGAACTCTATTTGAGTATTGAAATAATGAATGTTTACGTTTGAATAGATTAGAATTGAATTCATAACAATAACACAATCTTCAGTAAACGCTTCAATTTGGGATTTTTCCATTGATATTTGATTTTCTAGTTTTCACTAAGGCTATACTGTATAATTTATGTTAAAACAGTGTCTTTCAAACCGATCAACGAAAGTATATAATCAATAAAAGATATGATTCAAATTTCGATATTATAAACAGGCTTTTCTATTTCGAGATAATATGTGAGACACGATATTACACTTTTTATATTAAAAATACAATATCTAAATTCGTAATTGACTTTCTTCACTGTGTGTATTAATTAAAAATTTGGAAAATATTTCAACTGTACTATACACAAATATTTATGTAGTTATAAGAATAAATTTTCAGTTTTAGCGTAAATGCAATTTATAAATTTGAACCCAGGTCTATATAAAAACGTCTTGACCACTGTGCTGGAGTGTCAATACAAGTTATAAAATATACAGGAACGGCTTCAAAGAGATCCATCATAAAACTTTCCGATATGAAATTCGAGGCGTCCCTGAAAGGGTGTCCACGCCAACCTTATCACTATAAAGTTAAATTGATAAATTTTTAACAATGTCCCCGTTTTTTCTGAGTTGGGTTGAGGTCGTAAGTTCGGGTATATTTTATAAAATAACTTCATTTTTTGAAACGCGATATTTTTATAAAATTAATGGTTTTTGAGTTTAGGTGGATTTTTGACCGAATACCAAAGAAGGAGGAGGTCTACGTGTATGCATCCCCTAGTCATACATGAAGAATTGCAAATATCATAATCCTTATAACCCTTAATTTTGATGGAAACATACCATGATGTAATATATCATACTAGCATCGCTTTTAAGCTTTTCTAAGAACCGATGAAAATTAGATAGTTCAATATCTGAGGTCAAACATGGGTTGACATGATATTTAATATAAAATAACATTTGCTTCCCTTTGCGCATGAAAATTTGTTCTGGGAAATATTTAAAGGGTTTAGGACAGTAATATCTTCCTAGATATTGTAATGTCATATTGTGATTAGTAATTTTTAAACGCTGACCAAAAACTTCTATCGCGTTAATCAAAATGATAATATTATTTAGAGCTGGTTTTTCAATCCAAGTAACTTAATACGCATTAGTGTATTTTCCAAGAATTTTCAGCCATTACGAATAAACACATAAAGCTCAAAGAAAACTAATTTTAACCAAATATTCATAATAATAACGTGAAAAACAAATTACGGATCGACTCGCTGCTTAATGTGTGTAATGACTGTGTATTATCGTCATTATTTCTGAGATTTGAAATCTAATATGGCTGCAGAACACGAGAAACCGACATAAAAGTAATTATTGGATTGGAAAGCAGGTTATATTATTGTGTTTTTGTGAAAACCAAATATAAACATTATCATTCGCGGATTCACTTGCGTGCAGTTAAAGTTTGTGTTTTATTAAGCTATTGCATAGCTTCTATCGCGGGCCTTGAGGTTTACCGCGGCAGTCCCCGAGTGCTACACGTCTTTTTTTTATTTTTTACCACATTATGATTTACATGATATATCATATTATGAAGAGGAACGTTATATTAGCTTTGTTCTGAAGGCTAAGAAATTCTACGGCCTGATTTATTTCGAGATTGTAATCGGATCGTTTAAATTACCACTCTACTAAAAATATTATAAGTGGTTGTTTACCTATATTAAAGTTCAAATCATAGAAATAGGACAAGGAAAATGAAATAAATATTCAATCAGTTATAAAGTACATTATTCGTTTCCATAAAGATAAATTAAAAACAAGAGCTGTTTGAAATACAACATTATTGTTAACATAACATCATATTGGCTATTCATGTTATCTTTCCTACGAATATGAATACATTGCGAAGTAAAATAAAACGAGTTGATATTTATTATTTGTAGTAAAAATCTTTCATATTTATATTTCACAATTGAAGAGGCAATTTCTTTACTAATAAATTTATCTCTGTTACAATGAACGTTTAATCATAATTATAAGGCACATTCTTTTAGATTCATTTTGTTTTGCTTTACTTCCAGTTTCAGATAATATATTTAATATTATGATTGTGTTGTAGGTACTTATCACTTCTAGCATCGTATCTCCTTTGTTTATAAAGTAGTCTTAGGTATACCCAAGAAGCTTATAATTATCTAATACACTGGAGATTTCAGTATGAACATTAACTTGTAACAAGAAAATATGACCTTGAATGACGCCTGTATGTTTTTTTATCCCTTTCATACCTAACTTGGCAAGTGGGTGTGAAAGGGATAAAAAAACATACAGGCGTCATTCAAGGTCATATTTTCTTGTTACAAGTTAATGTTCATACTGAAATCTCCAGTGTATTAGATATAAGCTTCTTGGGTATACCTTATATGTAAAAAAAAAATTGGTTGTCTGTAAAGTTCGTTTACTGACAATAGTTGAACGTGACAACGTCCGATTGTGCTTCTTATTCGCTCGTTCCGCGCTCTCGCTTCCATATTTTCAAGCCTTACATGGAACGCCTCAGAGCGAGGTAACGCCGCATGAGTCATGTTTTTTCGTGCGTGCAGCCAGCTCTATCGAATTATAAGACGTTGTCACGTCAAAATTGTTAATATAGTATTATCTCTACATTTTTAAAACAATATTTGACACTAAATATTCATACACATATTAATATATCATACCAATGTAAGAAAATTGCTTTTATATTTAGGATTCTAACAACCTTTAAACTCACACATTTTTATCTACACTTCTATTAGAAGCGCTTTTGATTGAAAGCTTGTTATGTTTTAATATTCAATCAAACTTCTACAACCATTCCTGTTAAATACCAAGCTTATTCGTTTATCTGAACAACTTTTTTATTAACAACATTAATGTTAGTGAACTTAGCAGATCATTTTTAGCAGATCAAAAAAAAATGTGAGTTCTTATCGCGTGCAGTTGAGTTCTACAGTTCCTGATACTTTTTAGAAATAGTTCTGGCGTTTTTACCTTAAAAAACGACATTTGAAAAAATGATCTGCCAACTTCCCGTAGCAGATCATTTTTAGCAGATCAAAAAAAAAATGTGAGTTCTTATCGCGTGCAGTTGAGTTCTACAGTTCCTGATACTTTTTAGAAATAGTTCTGGCGTTTTTACCTTAACAAACGACATTTGAAAAAACCCGACCTGGACCCGGCTTAACGTGATGCTACGACGTGATGCTACGACGTGATGCTACGGCGTGATGCTACGCTGTGATGCTACGGCGTGATGCTACGGCGTAATGCTACGGCATGTGTTACGGCGTGATGCTACGCTGTGATGCTACGGCGTGATGCTACGGTGTGATGCTACGATGTGATGCTACGGCATGATGCTACGGCGTGATGCTACGACATAATGCTACGGCATGATGCTACGGTGTGATGCTACGGCGTGATGCTACGGCGTAATGCTACGGCGTGATGCTACGGCGTAATGCTACGGCGTGATGCTTCGGCATGATGCTACGGCATGATTCTACGGCATGATGCTACGGCATGAAGCTACGGCATGATGCTACGGCATGATACTACGGCGTGATGCTACGGCGTGATGCTACGGCATGATGCTACGGCATGCTGCTACGGCATGGTGCTACGGCGTGATGAAATATGACATAAATAAATTTTCTAGTGTTTCATTTTACGCGAGTATTTCTAAAAAGTATCAGGAACTGTAGAACTCAACTGCACGCGATAAGAACTCACATTTTTTTTTGATCTGCTAAAAATGATCTGCTACGCGAAGTTGGCAGATAAATTTTTTCAAATGTCGTTTTTTAAGGTAAAAACGCCAGAACTATTTCTAAAAAGTATCAGGAACTGTAGGACTCAACTGCACGCGATAAGAACTCACATTTTTTTTTGATCTGCTAAAAATGATCTGCTAAGTTCACTAACATACAACATTATAAGTCGACAATGTCATGTGCCATTATACAAACTACGGAAGCGTATCCAATAAAAAACTGTCAACAATATAATACGATTGTAATAGTATGATAGCTCATAAAGTGTTGAGAGCGTTCAGCCAATAAAAACTTGTCCTTTAAGGGTTTAGCTTGGGGGAGAAGCAAGGGTTGCGGGATTAAGAGCTAACTTGAAGGATCTTTTGAAATACATTTGTGAGTAATGAATTGTAATACTGGAGTGTTTTGATGTCCCAAGATTGTAAACAGAGGTTTTAGTTGGGTTTATGATTGTAAGATTCTAAATCGGAGACTTAATTAGAAATTTATTGCGCGTTATAGTGGGTTGTGGAATGAATTATTGTTGTTTAACGATATATTTAGTTACTAGTAATGTACATGTTTTACGTGAATTATTTTGAAATATACATAGGAATTATTTTAAATATATAAATAGGGATACTAACTTATTGTCTGACTGAAAACTAAACAACATTTTTGAAAATTCGTTTCTGAACATTGAAGCTAAAACTTGAAACGAAATGTTGGGCTGTAAGCTAGTTAAGAATTATTTGACACTTATCTCTGTTAGAAAAAATACAGATATTGCTGCACAATTTACTTCTTCGTTATTCCAAACCATTAACTAAAATCTATTATTAATCACATGACCAGTATCGTTGATATCGCTCAACGAAAAAGCACGTTTTAAAAATTTCATAATCAACCTTTCTGTAATACAATAAAGGTTTTATTCGACTGAAATGAAGCAGTATTGTAACATACATATTTAATATCTGCTTTATAGCAGCGATAAAAGAGTCGTGATTGGCCCATTATATGTCCCATGCGATAATAATCTTTATGATGTACGTGTTAGGGACGTTAATGCCTGTATTTTTATTGTCCCGTGATCGGAACATCAGTGGATGACGGTTTTATTGGGATTTAAATGTTTTATTTTTGTAATAAGTAAAGTGACTAAAAGGTACAATGTTGCTAATGTTGTAATGAATATCAAATAATATTTTACGTTAACATAAAAAAATGAAAACAGGCACTAAGGAATTCCAGATTCGTAGTATTGTTGTACTTACTAAGATTATTATTCTACTCATAATATATTTATCACCTATATTTCAAGGCCTTTAAAAGACAACGAAAACAACACTTAGCACTTGTTTAAAAGTTCAGGTTAATGAGCCCTTTCAATACTTCATTTGTATCCGGAGTCACGCAAGGCACTCGTCTTGGGCCCTTATTATATAGGGTCGATGTTATCAACCGCTATAATTATGCAAAGTGCTAATTTCTAAAGTTTATAACTTCTAGAACTTTCTAATGTTTTAGTAACTTTATCGAAAAGTCGTTAACTCGAAAGTTGTACATGTAAAACTTTTGCATATGTGCTACAAATTTTGTTTTTATAGTTTTTGGTAAGTAAGTCAAGTATTATAAAGTTTGGACAATTTTTTGTTAACCCTATTCTTGGTACTGTGTACAATTTGATACATTCAACTTTAAAAAAATCCCGAGAATTTATCTAACGTTTTTTTTTTACTTTTATTATTTAATATGGTACAAAATATATTTATGCTCAAAAAATAAACACTTTTGAAGTGCTTGCATTACTAAAATCGTCAGTAGAGCGCAAGATGGTGGACCGATCGAATGCGTCTACGCATCGCAAAGTAAGATTATAGATTATTTATTATATTTTGTTAAAATTGTTTTCAAAACTAATCTAATTTAAAAAGCTTGTTATATATTCTAACTACTAACGTTATTTTCCAATACCTAAATAAATTATTAGTGCATGTAATCTTCATTATTTTTCAAGTGTAGCAAATATGATACATTGCTAGATAGCGAACATTCTACATATTTTTAGCTGTGTATCAAATATGTGACATTGCCAGATTTGTAGAGATGTACTATTTCGTTTTGTTTTCCAAATCGATTATAGCCAAGGGGCCAAAATGTAGTCATTATGTATGAAAATTATTATTTTTTTACAGGTAATTTCCCACTTAAACACGCAACAACAAAGAAGAGCTCGGCAAGTCGTAGCTCTTGTTCCAAAACCGGGAGCAAAATCAGATTTGGTCGAAATGATACTTCTGAGGACGAAGTTCAATATTTCTCCCGCCTTCCTTACTCTGATAGCAGTTCGCCACCTCCATCATTGCCATCTTCAATAGAAAACCTAAATCTTCTCTCAGATGACGATATTGAGGTCAATGAAATAGTTGCTTCAAAGTCTTTAGTACAAGCATACAGTCAACATTCAATTCAGTCACCATTGATTAATCCTTGTTCGCCATCAATTTTATCGCCTAATCCATTAGTAACTGAGACCAGATCTTCGTGTCCGATACCGTCACCTTCATCGCCATCTGTACTAGCTGCACCCTCACAATTAACTTCACCGCGAGTTAGTAACTTGAAGCGGCATCATCAGTCACCACCAACGTCGCCATTATTTGCAAATTTTCCTTCAACGTCTACTCGTTCAAAGAGACCTAAACTTGTCACAGTAAAACGCAAAGCAATACCACCTAAAAGGTTAACACCTAAATGGGATCGGTTCAAATTTACTGGTTGTGCAGAAGTAGATGAAATCGTGTTTGAGCCAAGTGAAGAGAAAAGTCCAATTGAATATTTCGGCATGTTCTTTTCTGATAAAATAATTTCTCTCATAGTGCAACAAACAAATTTATATAGCACACAATTAAAGGGTCATTCAATAAATGTTACAGAAAATGATATCAAAGATTTTCTGGCAATTCTTGTATAATATATGGGTATTCATAAATTACCAGCTTATACAGATTATTGGGCTAAACATACGCGAAGCAACAAAGTAGCTGATATAATGACCCTGAAGAAGTTCCAATTACTGAGGCGTCACTTGCATTTTAATGACAATTTGAAAGACGATTGTGAGACTGATTTTTTACTTTATTGTATTGATTGATCTCAATTTACTAATCATTAAGATTTACTTTACTTTATTAATAACATAAGTACTAAGGCTGTTAATTATTATTCTAATTTTATATGTCTGTAGAAGAACATAATAATTTTATATTTTACTAGAGGTCCGCCGCGGCTTCGCCCGTGGTACATATTTCGCAATAAAAGGTAGCCTATGTCCTTTCTCGGGTATCAAAATATCACCGTACCAAATTTCATGCAAATTGGTTCAGTAGTTTAGGCGTGATTGAGTAACAGACAGACAGACAGAGTTACTTTCGCATTTATAATATTAGTATGGATTTTTTGTTATTTTACGAAGAATATTGACATTTTAAGTTTTGTTTTGTTACAAGTATTTTATTAAAAAAACTGATTTGTTTGGCACTGAAAAGTTGGCATTGTAGCAAATTAGATACAAAGATTTTATAGTGTTGATTGTTAAGGGCTTGGCAATGTATCTAATATGTTACACTCAATAAATGACAATTTACTGACATTAAAATTTTTTTATTATTTTTTACCCCTTCTATAGCCACATACAAACATATTAAATAAGTTTTTTTTTCAAAAATAAAAATAAAAATTTCTTGCCAAGTATAGGGTTAAAACGTTATTAAAAGTCCTTTTATTTTAATAATAGTATTTTATAAAACAGTATACTGAAGCATACTTATATTTTATATTGTGTTCAACAGAAGAATTCTCAATACACGAGCTGCTATTTCAAGGAAGCTGTCAAATAAAACGCAATATATAAAACATTAAAATTTCTAATGTGAGTTGCGAATAAATTTCAAGAACACATTCTATATACAAGAGAGACTGAAAAGTTTTCTTTGTGAAACTTAAATCTCATCGTTAGACGAGTCGTATAATTTAAATATAGAATTTCTTTCCAAGAACATTCTGAGGCTTTTGCAGAAGCTATATTATGTATGCTTGTGGCTTGGTGATAAGCGAAGCGGAAACGTTAGCAAAAGCGAATTTATGCTGTGTCACTAGAAATCCCGCTTATTTTAGGTGTAAAAATTTCGAAGTTTAGATAGTTACAAGGATGTTTGTTACTCAGCCTCAACAAATCTATTAGGCAAATTTTGATGAATTTCGATCATTTCCGAAATTATGATACAGTTTACTGAAAATAATAGACGATCTTGTAAAAAAATATCATCGATTTTAAAGCATGAATGTATTAAAAATATCATCAACTGTGAGAAGCTTACTTGTCAATGTTGACAATGTCAAAGGTTCAACTCCCTCGTCGCTGGTCTCGTGTATGTGGTTCTGAATGAGAATCTCTACTGAATATGTAATTGAAATGATAATATGGCATATCAGGTAACTATAATACTCGTGATACCTTATGAATAATTTATTTTTCTAACAGGTATGTTTTAGCCCGCCATCCGCCACGGCCTCCTTGGTACAATGGTTAATACGTGACCGTAGAATCAAGGGATCCTGGATTCGATTCCCGGTGGAGACGAAGAAAAAAAATGTCTCGGTCTAACAGGATACAGAATGCACCTACTTGTCTCTAAAGAAAATCGATCAGTGAAACAGATGTATGCATCTGCCCCTTACCCCACTTGGGGACACGGGAATTCACGTTATGGCCATTAAATATTTATAGTAATTTTTGAACAATTAAGAAAATCTCATTTCATATAGCATCTAATTACGCTGTACAAAAATTATTTAAGACCTTTTATTGAAAACTTTTAGATCTACTATTTACAAAAAGATAAATAAGCAGAAACTCATCTCTATCCTAAAACTTTCGGGTCTTAAATTAGATCTCAGACATATTCTATTCATTCGTTCGAAGAAAATATCCAGTTTTGAAAGACTTCTCAACAAGTTCGAGTTCTAATAGTTATTTTTATTTATTATGAAACAAGGCTTCAAATGAATCGTTGTACTGAAATTAATAATAATAAATGGTTTGTTTTGTAAGTTTTGTAGGTAAGAAGTCTCGGGTTCGATCCTTATGAAACGATACGTATCCAATAACATTATTTACCTGTAATTCACAACCTCTAGTGATTGAGATAATATCATAGCCATTTCAACATCCATATATTACACAACATCTTATGCACGTAATATGCAATATAGCTATCGTAAGGCGGAAACAACTCTTAATAAACATAGAACACCTTCGTAACACCGCAGGAAATACAAAAAAATTGTCCCCACAACCAATATGAGTGTACGTGTATAATATATAGGTGTATGTCTATGTTTGTGTGTGTGTTATGAAACGCGGTAAAAATGAAAACGCCAAACGAAAAGTTGGCGGATCCCTCCCTATGATTCGTATGCGCATCGGGCATGAATTTTAATGTATCCTGTGTGAGTAAATATCAAGGGAAGTGTACATGCTGTGGAAATATTCATTGATGGATAGGAATGGGGAATATTGCGGAGCTATACGCGTCTAACTGAAAGTTCGGTGGGTTATTTATGTATGTGCTAAGTGACACGACGAAGTACGTAAGCCCTTAGAATTAAATTATTTATTTTTATGAATACTTTTCATAGAAGCTTTAAAATATATTATGTAGAATGTAGGTAATGATAATGACAGTGACAAAAAAAGAATTAAACCAAGCGCAGATAAAATACTGTTAATGATATAAGTAAGTTATGTAATATTTTTTTTCATTTTACGAACGAAATGACTTGATTATTATATATTATTATATATATTGCTATTCACCTTTCTTTAAATATTTAAGAAAAAAAAATGGCTTTACAAATTTAAATGATCTCCGCTGTTATAAAAAAAAAAAAAAAATCGTCTTTAAATTTATGCTTTATCATAAAAGTTTAAAACAAAAACACGACTGAATATTTTAAAATCAATTCGGACATAATATTATGGGTTATACATGTTAATTAGTTACATTAAAATATGTAAAAATAAAAAAAATGTCTACTTATTGTAGCGTTGCATTAATGGCTACAGAGGGAAAAATTGAAATAATCCGTAATCATAAGGACAAGGAGCTAAGTTGTTTCTCCTAGCATCAGCCATAAAAAATTCTATCGTTCTAAAGGTCAACTAAAATAAAACACATAACACAAGCAGTATATTTAATAAAACGTAACAGTACTTAATTGAGAAAACACAAAACGGCAAGCATTTACCCATACAGAGACGGGCCGCCATTAAACAATTTGAATAAAAAAACATGTACATACATCGCTTACCCTTAAACATGAAAGCAATTTAAGAACCATAAGCGGGCCCGCGTGCACACAGTATACGTAATAAAATAAGAAAAAAGATTTCCCGTGATGATGTCGCGTTTTCGGCAAGGAATCGAAAATTGTTTCGCGAATCCGTTGATGGCTCCAAGATAAGCGCTCGTGGCTGCAGATTTTCGAGGTCATTAACTTGGAATACTGTTTATGTGAACTAGGCTTAAGCCGCGGATTTACTCGCGCGTTATACTTACATTATCATCGTGAGGTATTTACGTGGGTGAAATATTTATATTTGTAATAAATACTGCAGATTTTACATGCTCACACAATTGTTTTTCAATATCCTTCAAATTCAGTTTAAAATACCCGTGTCGACTTATATGAGTTTAAAAAGATATGTAAAGTCAGATTAAGTAAAAATCAAACAACAATCAAATAATTCAAAGTGGAAGATCAACGTAATATACACAAATTTACGACTTTTATAATACAATAACATGCACCTCTATCTTTTGGAGAACACAATATACATGCGTAATGGAACGGTAAGCAACTTTTTTAATTTCCGTAATGCTTTGTTGTTCAAATATTAATCACGTTATAAAGAGGATTCCAAAGTATTTTCGGCATAAAATCCGCAATTTCAACGCCGCTGAAAGTATTTGATACTCTTAGATCTCAAGCAAATATACTTAAAGGATTACCAAATATCATTTTCAATGATTGCTGTTTGTGCGAAGAGATTTGTTACCGCTTAAGTCCCTTTCAGTCAGATCGAAATCAAAACGCCTACATTCTTAATATAGGTATTTATTTTTCTTCATATTTGCGACGCCTTTTTCGTTATCAAATTTATATACCATTATCTCGGAGGGCAAGGAATACATTTTTTCCTCAAAGCGAAGTAATTATGGCGCGAATTTTGCTTTCATGTGTGGGTTTTTCGAATTCGCATTTCTCCAAATTGAAATTGAGCTCGTACGGGTTTTATGAAAGAAATTATTGTGAACGTTTGTAATATTCGCTTTAATATGCTTCTCATGATTGGTGCGCACTCAATTTTTATATTACGTCGCCTCTAATAGCTAATAATTGTACTTAGATAGAAATATATGATAAGGAAGAGAGAAATATTCAGGAGACAATATTTATTTCGTTTTTCTCAAATTTTACTCATCTTTATTCTATTTTACTAATTTAAGTTAAACGTGTAGTCAATTTTTTTCTAACATTAACCCAGATGGTAATTTAATTTATTATAGAATTAATATAATACTTAAACCTCTACTGTACCTTAACCTTCCATTTCCCTGTCCTTGTGTGTACTTTTTTTCATTATGATTTTCCTTACAAACGGGTCACTATAAATTTCCTCTTAAATCGAATTCGTTTAATATTTTTATTTTATACTTGCTTTAGAAATATTACTTATGCATATTTTTTATTGCTCTACCTCCACACTTCAGTTTGTTATATTATTATTTTTTGATTATTGATGTAATTAATAATGTATTTGTTTATTGCTTAAGAAATTAGCTGCAGTATGACCTCAGATCGCATCAAAATTGGTTCAGCCGTTTAGAGACAGCGTAAAATAAAAACATAGCCAGACTTTAATGTTTATAAGATAATTTGCATACTAATGAATTTAAATCGACTATATACATTATTATCAATGTTTTTATGCGTAACAACAGCATTAAAAAATAAGTTTAAAATTAATCAACATAATACAAACTATTTTATTAATAGAACAAATCAACAATAACACACCCTAACATTATCTTTATATCATATCTCCTTTATTCTATAAGTTCTTAAATATGGGAAACTAGCTTTCACCCGCAGCTTCGCCCGCGTTTTCAAAGAAAAACCCGCATAGTTCCCGTTCCCGTGGGGTTTCCCGGATAAAATCTATCCTATGTGTTAATCCAAGTTACCCTCTATATGTGTGCTAAATTTTAATTTCCTTTGCTTCCATTTGCGTGAAAGAGTAACAAACACACACACACATCCTCACAAACTTTCGCATTTATAATATTAGTAGGGTAGCTTCAAATAAAAGGCCATAAGATTTTCATATGTTTATTTTATAATACCTCCGTCTTTCGTTACAATATTTACAAAATACAAAAGAAAATAACCCGAGCAACGTTTGCTTAAAAAACGTATTTACGTATAAACAATTGTTAACTTGCTACTTGTTAAGGAACATAGCTAGGTATAATCATCTACTGTACTATGTTAGATTTATACTACTTTACAAGATTTAGGGGAAGAGATTTTACTGATTTTCAATTTGTGCTTTATGTATTATTGCATGATAATTTTGATACAATTTTAATGAAGCTACAATACATTCAAACCAAAAAACAATATAAGTTATATTATATTCATTCGAACTTATAAAATTAAGAATAATATTACAACTTAATGTACCTATATACATAATAGATACAATCAGAAAAATAAATAACACCGTATTCTGTCATCTTATTTCATTTTGAACGTATGAAATTATTTTTCATGACGACAATGTTATTTTACATCAAAATATGTAACAATGAAAAAATAATGTGCTTGAGAAACATCTTCTAAATATAATTTTTATTACATATAAAGTTATAATAATATATACTCTACAATGAACACATAAATACAACAACATTAATAACTGAATTACAGCTACACGTAGTTATCATTATCGTAGAACATGCTACATCGCGTAGCTGTCCCGTAGCACTGCGTAGCAATACCACGTATCACGTAGCACACGTTACCGCTGAGTTAGAACTGTGTGACACTTATAATCCCATTTCACTTTGACTTTTCTTAAAGTAAATGGGAAATTGTATGAATTTTGCAACAATATTACTTGAGGCAGAAAATCTTGTTAGCGATAAGTCAGCCGTTTTGTAAAAGTTATAAGTAAAATTGTAATGAATTTAATAATTATTTTACAAATATCGTGTGATACATGATTTGATTAGTATATATTTTGTATGTATAATAGATTATTTCTCAATTATATTTATCAATAAAAATTAAGATAATCGCATGATATTAATTTTTCATAACATAAAGCGCAAATTGAAAATATGGAATGTTAAATAAATGATTTAATAATTATGAAAACAGTCGTTAGAATTTTAATAATAATTTAATTTATTTGTCATTAATTCCTAATTATCACGAAGACCTCTTTTCGTTAAACTTAGTTAATATCAAGTATAATCTCTTCATTTAATTTCCCATCTCATTTATCGTTTACATCTTACGATACATTAAACAGCGAACGACATATTTTGTAAACTTTTTCGACTATTACCTTGTTAGTTACGGGAATATCCATCTTACATAAAATGAAACTAAATGAATTTATACAATACTATTTTGGAAACAAAAATTAATATACACATCATAATTGGGTGCAGTTTAACAATCAGTATTTCAAAATTCTACGTCTCAAGTACAATCAATGTAAAAATTAAAATTTGTTTATCTCCAGTGTTGACGAAGCTTTGTTTTAATGAGAAATCTTTGCGAGTTGGTCACATTGTTGCTCTTTTGTCCCCCGGCTTTGTCTGGGTTCAAAACAATGGGTGACATAGTGCAAGAACAGTTTGACTCGCGCTCTGCAATTTTATCCTGCTTTCTTTCTTTGTTAGTACTTTCTATACCTTGGTACATAGTCAATACTTTATACACAAATTGTATTTTTAGATTTTACTGGGTAAGAAATTAAGATTTTAATTATCGGCTTCTATTGTTTAGTAGTTAGTATTATTAATGGCGTAGATTCGATATTGTTGATTTTAAGAGATGTGATTTAGATTTAGATTTTGAACTTATTTCATTTGCTGTTGGAAATTGCACGACTCATGATGCGAAGCATCAGAGAGTGCTTTACGATCGAAAAATTTTTTTCGCCTCATTTTTGCAGCTATTCTTATTATTATAGCCTTGTTAGTTCACGAAATCAAGATATTTTGCATACTATTGTCGAGATAATTTAATGGAGATTAATCCCATACTTTTTAAAAATTGATTTACTTCAATAGAATTGGAAAAAAACACCGAAATAGGTCAAAAAATTTTCCTGTCCATCATGTGTGAAACCTGAAAACACTATAACTTGTGAAAAAATCCATCATTTGAGTTAATTTTTTTTTTAAATATTCTAATCGACGATTGTAGGTCACTGAATGCGAATGATTAATTAATTCAGTGTCGTTTAATTGCAATTAATAAAAAACGAAAACTACAATAAGTTTTTTTTTTTTTATATTTCATAATTAAATGAGCATTATGAGTCGTGCACTTTTGGATTTTCCAAACTTTTTTATATTACAAACAATTTTCAATAATAACTCCACGAAATAACGGTGAATATAACATAGAATCTGTTACAATCGTTGTTTTCATCGAATTAAAATTGGATGCTTTTTAATACAATCGAAGAAAATACGTATAGATAGTGGAAACAAATAAAAAAAAATTATGAACAATTCAATATTATAATAATATGTAGGCAGTTATTTTGTACGTATATAGCATAGTACTTGAAAAGGGGTCTTCTTTAAATTTGACTAGAATGTTCTAAGAACAAATAAACATCTCAAGTCCGATGGATCGGCAACTACTAACTCATAGTAATTATTTACAATAATTCGACTATGTACATCGCGTTATTTCTATGTTTACGTATTACCTTATTTACAAATTGGTAATTTACACTCTTGCAAATTCGTAATGGAAAGTAGATTGTAGGCTTAGCTATTCTGTACGAAATATTATTTATTTAGGTTTTTTAACTCTAGATATTAATTACATAATCTAGGAATAGGTATGAATAGTTTATTTATTCGTAGTATAATATTACGTATAGATTAGCTTTAAATTATTACAGATTGCGTGATAAATGTTTGTTTAAAAATTAATAAACAAATTTTTCAATTAAATCCAATAATGAATTATTCAATATTTCTCTAATAATAAAATAAAATATTTAGATATGGAAGTATCTATACTTTCATTAATTATCATTTATAAAACTGAAATAAACGACAACATTTGTCACTCAATCTGTCCGTTTATTATTATTTGATTATGTAAAATAATATCACATATTTGCAGTACTTAAAGTCGTTACACAAATTAATGTTCATAAGCATATAATTATATAATAGATTTAACAATACCTTCATATCGGTAGACGTAGTTACAAAGAAAATTTAAACCTTTGATAATCCATATTTTTAATTTAATACTGTTGAGACTGGATCTTCAGATAACCTTTTTGTAACTACGTCTTTAACACTTAATCTAGAAACAACATCCAATCCTCTTATAAGTTTTAAATTGATGTTTATATTCTGCTTCAAGTTTTGTGATAGTATTTTTATAAATTATCATTTCATAAATGATATTAACCAAAATAAGCTTGTTTTTTAAACAAGACAATTTAATAAAAACAATCTCGTTATACGCGGCTTTTAAATGTTTAAAATATTGAGAAATTAAATTACTGTTTCGTGAAAATGAAAATAAGAGGATTGGATGTTTAAAGTTTGAGATCTTATTTCTTAATAATTTTACTAACGCTTCAAATATTATACTAGTTAAATCTCTTTGGAGATTGAGATGAAACAATTGTTGGTGGCAAATTATAAAACTTGTTAACTATTCAAATTGAAAATATCCTAACAAAATAACGATAAAAATAACGAAAACATTTTAAATAAAATCTCTAGAATGTGTATTTTTAAGTAGGTAACATACATTTCTGTATGAAATTTACTAAATAATAAAAACGAAATGAACGAACTTACATTAGTCGCTCTATGTATACAATATACATACAACGTGTTTATAACAAGAATTTCAACATTTCGATGGACACAAATACATACTCGTGTTAGTGTAGCACAGATCTTTGCTTGTATTTTAATCAATTTTATAAACAAATCAAATATTTCAATTTACATATTATGTACGTGTAGACCATAGACACATGTACATTTGCCTTGCCAAAGACATCAGAACATGTACACAACACAAAGACAACAACCGTTCCATCTCATCACAGCTGTTCGTGGAGTGATCATCTGCAGGCCATGGAGGAGAGGAGGTAGGTGAGGAGGGCGCAGCTCAGCTGGGAGGTGAGGTAGGATGACGCGCGGTTGCTCGTCTGCATCGCGGCTGGGTGTTCACCTGTGAGAATTAATTGGTTTTATCAATAAAGTCTGATAAAAACAGAGTAGAGGGTCTCGTTATATCTATACTAATATCTATTATGTATAAAGCTGAAGAGTTTGTTTGTTTGAACGCGCTAATCTCGGGAACTCCTGGTCCGATTTTAAATATTATTTCGGTGTTAGATAAGCTAAGACCAACAGGAGCGGAGCACTGCTTAATAAAGACAGTGTGACAAAAATAAGACAAAATAAGGGGATAAGAAATTCGAGAATAAACACTTTTTATTATACATCTAATAATAGTGAAGTATTTATTGTGCAATATTCTATCATATAAGATATCATTATTTGGTAAAGTAGAAGTCTTTTTATTTCTATAAACAATAAAAAATAATGACTCTTGAGACAGACTTTACGAGTTCACTGAGTTTGAAGTGGCCCATTAAATTTTGTTTAATTCCCAATTAAATACTCTCAAATCATATTTACAAATATACTTATTATCATCCGTAATAAAACTTCGCCTACTAACATATTATTATGATCCTGTTATCATGCCAAATCGTATTGTATCAGTTTAACATTATCTCGCCATATTTGCTGCTACATTCTGGCATTAGATTTGCGGACATGCAGTCATTATCCTTATTTGTTAGTTAAATTGTCGCACGAAATGAGTTCGTTCGAACAATGCCAACTATTTGGACGTAGTAATTACTGAAATATATGTATTTTTAGTGGTAGTTGTATATCAGATAAATGATTGGAGTGCGAATTATTTGAACTATTTTTATATGATCTAGTGTAGCATCGGTATAGAGATTATTTATTAATATTCGATACTGTTCGTGTTTTCTAAAGCTTTTAAGATTATAAAGCCTCTATAGCCTCTAAATTATGTCATCTATCGTAAGCTACTACACAAATTAATTATAAATAATTATTATATTATGTATGTTAGTCTGTAAGGTATTTATTATATGGATCTATAAAATTTATTGTCCGTCACCTGAATTAAATTTTATAAATAAATAATGATAAATCGCCTTACGTAGCTATTAAATACTGTCACTTTCTTCCTATTCAGTCAATGTATTTTAAATTACATTTTTCCTATCCTTTCATTGATAAACAAATTATATATACTACACAATATATATTATATATAATACACAATAATATCAATTCGATCGTTTCTCAGATTAACGTGTTCAAACAAATCCAACTTCATAAACCAAGTATACATGATTAGCGCGTTCAACAAAACAAAAGCACATAATTATGAATGCATGTACAATACTAACCATTCAGAACATGTACAGACACAGAGGCTGGGTGCGCGTTATTCGGAACGCAGGTGTAATTCCCCGAGTCCGTCAGCGCAGCCTTAGTGACCAACAGCTTGCTGGTTGTGCCGCCTTCCGTCTTCTCTGTCTCCAGGCTAATGCCGCCGCGGGGGGAGTCGAAGTCCACCACTGCGTTGCCGTGGTACCTGCGAAAGGGATGATTTTAATGTGGTATAATTATATAGTTTGAAGGTTGAGATTGTGGAAGGTTTTGTTTTTTGGAGTAGGAATTTATGGAAATTTTAATACTATTTCTTAACGCGAGAGCTTCTTAAGCGTATGTGAGCTTAAATAATAACTATATACTAGGAAGAGTAATAATACTCAACATTTGTCGTATAATTTTATTTTTTGCACAAAATATATATAAATATATGTATAGCATTTAATTCACAAAATATTGTCTAACCAGCACCTAATTTACTCCTAACCATTAATTTAAATTAATCAAAAAAACAACGTGGCAAAATGGATTTAATAAATTATAATTTAGAGCCCATAGCAATATAGCCTTGTCATAAAGGTTTTCAGAGCGGTTTATAAATACAAATTGGCTTAGGTAATCCATCTCGACCAATCTCCCGGGAAAACATCTTGCTTATCTAATTTAATCTAAATAAATTAATCAGAGAAGTATGAAAAGTTTTCTAGTTTTTATTGTTTTTCATATAACTAGGAAAAGTTCCTAATTTTTATTTGGGTCGATTCTTACATATTATAATGATGTTAGAATCTATCTAAATAAAAATTTTATTTATGTTTTGTTTGAGGAGCCTCTTAAAATATGATCGTAATAATATATTACCTACTGGTTATCAATGACGCCAATATAGGTAGTCATAAAATTTTCTAAAGTATTGTAATGAGAAGGGAATGTGCTTCCGTGTAAATAATAAAACTCTACCATCCTCACAATCGAAGACAATGTATTCAATTAAACAATATTCATTTTCTTTTGGCTCCCATGTATCGGTAGATGATGATAAAAAAATGGCAACGTGCAAGTAATTTTCTATCTTATTGCAGTTATCTATAAGGACCATCTTACCATAGCACAGACGCACTTGAAGGTGGCGAAGAATGCACATTTACAGAACACGTCAATGATATCGTGCTGCCTTTCTTCACGTATACATCTTGAGAGCCCCAGATTGTAGCCGCAGCCGCTGTGGACAAAATTATACTTTATTGTAACGGAATAGGGCATAAATTTATTTTAATGTAAAGCTAAGTGTAAACAGAACTTGCTGTATGATGGGTTCCGTAGCTATTAAGAAGTACATATTTAAATTGGAGTAACATATTTGAAACATTATTTGTTGAGATAGTATTGTTTTGATTTTATGGTTCATCAGTTTAGTGGTATATATTACCACTTAACAGAGTGATATCAAATAAAAGTGTCAGATTTTGATTATGTCGTCCATTTTCTTTGCCTACCAAACCTAGGAGTTTCGATTCATCTCTGACTACACCTAACCGAAGACATATTATATTATGTTTTATAATTAAACTACTATAGATACTACAAAATATTAAAAACATTACAAACTATAAGAATATTTTCTAGTTCAAAACCCATATCGTAGTTATTACGCTGTACCAAGGCAATACAATTTTCAAGGCCTGTTCCAGACGGAAGCTGTCAGTCTGTCAGACCCTTATAACTTCAAGGATGAATGGCATAGTTATTTCAAATTCATACATAAGTCTTTGGTCAAAGTAGGATATTATTTTAGACGATTTATATTGAATACTTATGTACTTTTTACCATAAAATTTCCATGGGTTATGTACCATTCGGTCATAAATTAAATGCAGGCTTGCACATTTATTTATAAACTAGATTTCCGCCCGCGGCTTCGCCCGCGTTTACAAGGAAAACCCACATAGTTCCCGTTCCCGTGGGATTTCCGGGATAAAAACTATCCTATGTGTTAATCCATGTTACCCTCTATATGTGTGCTAAATTTCATTGTAATCGGTTCAGTAGTTTTTACGTGAAAGAGTAACAAACATCCATACATCCATACATCCTTACAAAATTTCGCCTTTATAATATATATAGGGTCAACCGGGGCAAATGCAACTAAAAAATAACAAGTCTCAAGTTTGATCGGTTGCAGTTATCTCCTTTTATATTTGGTCATTTATTTGACCCATTTATTGTTTTTTGTATTTATTCAAGATTATTTTAAACCAATCAAGCAATACAGTAGTCTTATAAATAACTGGTAGTGAGAATATTTCCTAAAATTGGTAGAAAAAGTTACATTAACCCCTAGTCGGGGGTAAATGCAACTAACTGCCATAGCTCTTCTTCTATTTCATATAAAACAACGAATATAGAATATATTTATGAGATTTCATGTTATTCATAGGACTTTGAACTGGATTACCGTGTAGCAAGGACGAGTTTTCAGGAAAAATCTTATTTTTCTAAATGTGGGGCAAATGCAACTATTTGTTAGAGAATTAGTGTGGGGAATGCAAAAAACTTATTCATCGATATATTTTTATTATTCTATATATATATACAATAACGTTATCTATACAATAACGTTGCGATCGTAGATGGCGCCGCATTATTTAGAGGAAAATCTCATGTACCTACTTTGATTTACCACTTTAAATCGCAACAAAAAAAATTACAGTGTACTACCTACTAAGTCAATTTTAGTTTTTGGTCAGAACAAATAATATTCTTTGTGTTAAATATTGTTAAAAACGTAAACCAAACAAAATACGTTTATTAGTTAATCAACCGTTAACTAAAAATTACTTGAACAATCACAGAACTATCCTACCTATCGTTTTTAGTTACTTATAGTCTTTAACCACGCTTTATCTAATTTTAATTTTACTTATGAACCCGTCTCTGGGTATAATATCGAAGAAATAATCGATGGTTCTTCTTTAATTAATCATAAAGAAAGTATATTTTGACTACCAAGAAGGATACATAATAAAAATATCGACACTGTCACATCACTAGTGTTTTTAGTTTCATACAAAAATATAAGGGGCTATTGTAACTAACCTCACAGTTGCAATAACCCCACAGTGAAATTTTCATGAGGCAATTGTAACTGCATCAATAACACAAAATAGAGTCAACTAACGCATTAAAAATATAAATGAAATATGCTTAACGGCTTGTGATAATCGTGTCCAATCAAAAACACCTGCAAAAAATCACTCCTAAACAATTTTTTTGTCTGTAAAACTCGACACCTGTTTTTACGCACACCAACTTCAAAATAGCGGTTTGACACAATGGCCTATCAATCAAATAGTTTTCATCGTAGTGGCACCATCTATTACTTGTAAGATTTATTAGTCGTTGAGTTATTGAATCATAGGTGGCGATATATTACAACAACTCTAATAAATTAGTTATGATAACTAGTTGCCATAGCCCCATAGTTGCATTTGCCCCGGTTGACCCTATTAGAAATATTAGAATATTAGATTTAAAATGATGAAGGTTTTAAATTGTTTCTGACATACAAATAAATGTACCTATTTGAAATCGCACACTCTTATGGGTGCTTCATTATATTTTTATCGTAGGTAGTATGTAAAATTACTAAATTTTTTTAGCTAACCATTCATCCAATAATAGCACATTGTTTTGTGAACGAACCTAATATAAGATGTGTTAAATTTTATCCTATATTATCTATTATCTTCTATATATAATAAATCTGTAGAAGGGTCAATTCTATACATTGAAAATATTGAAAAAATAAATAGCAGGGTGTTACTGGATCGATACCAAACCCAAATATGTGATTAAAAAATTTTTTGTCTGTCTGTCTGTATGTATGTGAAGACATCACGTGAAAACTAACGGAAACTTGGTATAATTATACCTTATTATCCTGGGCGTAAAATAGGATACTTTTTATCCTGGAAAAATACGTAGAAAAAAAATTAAAATTAATTTTTCAGTTTTATCCATAGACGTTGTTCTGTAGAACCGCGAACACACGTTGCGTATTATTATAGGCCTAGCCGTATTTGGGTCCAATAGATATTTATTTGTCATTGTCAGAGTTAATCAAAATGAGACCATCTACGCGAAGACCGACATCCGCGCGGACGGAGTCGCGGGCGGAAACTAGTACATAATAATTCTTCGTACTTGATAATATACCTACAATATAATTCATAACTTATAAGCATGATCTCTACTGAAACAAACATTAACATGCAAACATAAATGACATCCAAGAAGCGATCTAATGGCGCTTGAAGTTCTATTGATTATACTATATTTTAATACTAATTAAAAATATTTTTAATAGAAATGTATTAATTACTAAGGTATCATCGATGCTATATTGAAAATGACAAAATAAAAAAAAAATAATTATTTGGATAACTTGTACAATGTACATTAAATTTATTTGCCCTAGAATTCATCTCAATTGGCATTATAATCTTCAGTCATTGTCACACTTTGATGCTCCTCACCTTTGCTTTTCCATGCTTTTACAGTTCCGCCATATAAGTTTTAAATCTAACACAATTATTACTTAATTAATTTTATTATAATCGGTAATCGTTCACGATAATATCACGTTTAGTTTTTTCGCAATTATTACACACGGAGAAAAATTAATTATCGTCGCTGCTTTCGTCAAATTAATTATGAAAGACGTGAGGATCTATTAAATATTATTCGAGCTACGTTACTAGCCTGAATAAATAATTTAATAAGTAATTATACGTTATTATTGTAATAATATTTTGATAATCAAATTGTAGAGCGCGGCTGTTTTTTTAGCAGTTACAAAAATACAATACAATTAATATGTTATTATATATTATTTTACTTCATTATGGGAAGCAGTCTTTCTAAGCAGTCTTGTTTCATGAACACACTTTTATTTCTTCACCTATACGTTTGTATGTTTGCGATTTCTTTAGACTCGATTTTGACGCCCTTTAAGCGGACCGATTTAATTTAATCATTGAACAGTTATCATTTTCATATTTCATGAGTTGTCTTTAGCGTGTTTTTAAGATGTTATAAACTATATTTTTTTAATATTTTAATCACTCAGATATACAACAAAATAAACCATACGTAGTTTATATCTATACGTCTTTCAAGCGCCATTTTGAAGTCGCTTCTTAAACTAAGGAATGTTGGTACCTGAGCGGGGCGGTGTCTGGGGCGCGGGGGTGTAAGACTCATCTGCAATGCAAGACAACAGCTTAGGAGGGGATCAACTATTAGAGATCATGCATAAATTACGATATTCAAGGGATCTACTTTGTCAAACTAGTAGTTAACTCATATTTACAAGACCAACTTGTCGGAATGCGCTGTTCAACGCAGTTTCAATATAATAAGGGACAGAGTGCACATTACTTTTGATACGGAATTGGTGTTTTTTTTAATATAATTAAAAATGCGCCATCTTGTAAGCGATATTCGTTGTTACCGTTTGTAATAATTACAAAAGTGTTTCTAACACTATATGGGATTCGAATATGAAAAAAAGGATATGAGTCTTTAATAATTATCTAGGTGCGTGTGAATTTAAATTGTTTGCCGCTCACCCTCGCTTGTCTCGTATGGAATAGAGTTTAAAAGTACACTATAATAATATTATGCTAATCCTATAGTTACACGTTATAAGTGTCTATCTTTAAAATTTAATATAAATCGGTTCAGCCGATTTGATTGTTACGATGAATTTCGAGTTACACGTAAGCTTCACAAAAAATACACTCCTTATATTGTTGCATACTACCATGTTGGTTAGTCAATATATTATGTAGTAGGTACCTAGTTGATAGAAATATACGTTAATTTCCGACACAATATTTTTAATTAATATCAATGTTACCAAAAAAACAATGAGCCTCATGGACGATTTATATGTATTAGTTAAATTGGTAAAATAATACCGGGCGACCTGCATGCTCATTTGCTTGCTCGAGGAGAAAAAATTAGAAACATAATATATCTGCTTGAAGTCTCATAATTTAAAAACACTTTACGTCACGGTAGCAATTTTAAATGTAAAAAGCTTCCAAACCTTTACCAATATGAACGTATTTTTCAACCTCGCGAAATAACGAAACGATAACTTTTGTTTCAGCATGAAAAATGTAAGGAAAATAACACTGTTTCTTAAGTAAGAGGGGCGCAACCCGAAACGCGATAAAGAGCGAAATGACGTCATATAATGTAACTCATAACTTATATATCGTATGATATATATGCGCATTTAGCTGAGGTCGTCCCATTTTTCAGCGTAACAAGCGCTGTAATTGGCAAAGAGCAGAATTTGAGAAGCGCTGATGTATCGCTGGCTGGTTATAAATTATTCGCGCACAAATTACGGATAAAAACTAGAATGTTACGCAGATATGGGAAAAGCCTTTCAATTTCATATTTCCGTCGAGTCATGTTACTAACTGATTGTGAATAATAACTTATTTTTCGTTAGTTCGTTGATACATTTTACTGGGTTATTGATATTTTTAGTTCTGTATTATATTGCATGTATGAATTTGATATTTAGATGTTCTTCGTTTTTTTTAAAGCGTGTTATTACTCAACTTATAAAATAAGGTTTAATAGATTAGAATTTTCAAAAATTCATCTACCTAATATAAAAAAATGCATCTCGAATTTTATGAGTATTTTTTACGTACAACACAACGTATGCAATAGACCCCCTCAGCTATAGTACAGCGTTGTACAGCGATGGATATTTTTAAATGTTAACCTAATCAAGACACAGTATTCACCTTCTAATGAAAAAAATCGTAAAATTTCAACCGAAAAATAATATCGCATTCTAATTACATTAAATAAGTAACTATTCATTAACACCATAATGGCTTCCAGCGGCGTGTAATTTTAAAGGCTTGTTAATTTTTACTCTGTGAACAACTAAAATATTCAAGTCCCTTTTGACGCCAGCTCTACTTAATTTTAAACTGTTCAGAACAAGGATATAGTGTCCTAGATAGAATCAGAATCTATTTTGTATTTCCTAATGTAATTTAGCTATCTGCTATTTGCTATGAGGCTATATTATTTATTTTACATTAAAGCTGTTATTTTTATTTAAAAGTACGATCACAGCGTTTATAGGCAACGGTTTACTTAGCATTTCATTTCGATTTTTCGAAATTTAAAAATATTCAATATCTCTACAACTAGAGTCCTAACTATTTAATCAAATCACCAACATTAGAACACGGATTTAAAGCTTCAGGATTTGCGGCATCCACCTCCAATACTTAGATCTATCATCTATGTTCCGGCCCTTTGATCGTTACCTCATTTAATAGTAATCCCTGATTTCAAAGATGCTTATGAATGCGAGATGAATGGAATATATATTGGTTATATAACATATCCACGTGGTACGGATTAATGAGGTTTTGACAGCGATGAACATATATTTTCAATATTATGAGAACGACTTTTCGTTATCTGTTTGAAATAATATTTGCGTGTATTCCATAAAGGTAAAGGAGATATTTTTTGTCTCGAATGAAATGAAAAATACATACCTGCTGGTTGATTTTTGAAAAATAATGATAACTTATTTCTGGTTCTGGTTCTTGAATTATTTTAATTACAATCCAAATCGTAACTGTGGTTTAGTCGTGCCAACGCAACAGGCAGGGAGAGATATATTTGCATTCTTAATATTAACACAATTTATATTTTAGTGTATTTAATACCTTATTTTCATAAAAAGTTCAATTTTTACCTATCTGCATATAAACACATAATTTAACACATATTAGCATATAACTTGTTCAATATATTACCAAAGCCTGAACAAATTGCTATGCTAATACGCTATGCATTGCACGTAAATTATTTTATCTCAGCACTAAATCACAACAGAATATACCAGATATAAGATTTAAAAAATTACTCTCAAGATATTTGGCGATCCTTCACGTTGTTGGCGTCTTCCCAGACATAAGGGCAGACGTATAGCTCGTAGTTTGTATTGTAGCATTAGCTTCTCCCTAATATGACGAGAGACGAATGTAAGATTACATCTTGCCCACTTTTCACGAGTGAGGCCAAATAAATAGCTCCTTGAGAGTTTCGAGTCACGTCTCGGATTCCGGTTAATGAATGTTCCGATTTTATACCTGCAGTGGATGTTAACCGAAAGGTTTATGCAATGAAGATGTATTTTTATAGTCTTATTTATTAATAGTATTAGAATTTGTTATCCTACTTTTTATATGTAAAGGACTTGAATGGAAGAAATTACTTGGAAATGATTGACGTTGGCATGTGCTTAGAATAAATCGAAATACAGATTCTAAATAACTATGTTATTTACGTAGATTTATCTTTCTTGTTACCAATTATTGTTGTTGCGTTGTATTTTTATTTGGGGGTTACCTATCTTAATCTCGAATTTTAATATTCCGAATATCATAATCCAGAAAACGTTTGGACATTTTTTCATAACCCCGAATTTTAAAATTTCGAAGTTTTGTTTGCCATATAATCGCAACTCCGAATTTCATTTGCCCATTTCTTTATTTGTACGACGTTTAACAATCCAGACGAATGAGTTCCAGACATACGAAATCTAAATGCACAAAATCCAGATGACCGTAATCCATATGCACGAAAGCCAGATTTTTAAAACGCAAATTTTTGAAATACAGTTAATTGATATCCAGACAAACAATGTCCAGATTTTTTAAATTCAAATAAACGATATCCAGCAAAACATAATCCTTCCAGGGGGACGCAGCACGAACCTAACCTAACCTTCTGAATAGATTTTAACACTTTAACCTTTCTGTAATGGGCAAGTAAAACAATAGCGAGTCGGTTCTGGCACTCGCCGGCCGCTGCCGCGGCACGCTCGCTTCGCTCGCTCGGCTCGTGCATGGGGGGTCACAGTTCAAACCTAACCTAACCTACTGAGTCGAATTTGACACTTAAACCTTTCTGTAATGGGCAAGTAAAACAATAACGAGTCGGTTCTGGCACTCGCCGGCCGCTGCCGCGGCACGCTCGCTTCGCTCGCTCGGCTCGTGCATGGGGGGTCACAGTTCAAACCTAACCTAACCTACTGAGTCGAATTTGATACTTAAACCTTTCTGTTAATAGCGAGTCAGTTCTAGCGTGGGGGTCGTAGTTCAAACCTAACCTACTGAGTCGATTTTGACACTAAAACCGGTCTGTAATGGACAAGTAAAACAATAAATTTACTTACTGACAATGTTTATTTTCAGTCGATAGTAAAGGTATAATCACGATTGTATGGAAATCAAATAAAAAGATTATGAAAATCTGGCAATAGTTTATCTGTTATACGATTATATGGGAACCAAATAAAAAGATTATGAAAATTTGGCAATAGTTTATTTGGAAAATGGTACGATGGAAAACAAAAAAAAGTATTTAGAGAATCTGGTATAATGAGATCTGTATTATGAGAATACGGGAAACAGTAAAATACTTTTTAAAAATCTGGTTTTGGTGCATCTGGAAATTGATTCATCTGGGAAATTAAAAAAGGAATTTTAAAAATTTGTCATTCATTACATCTGTCTTTTAAAAGTTCTAACAACCGTTTTCGGGGTTTTAAGATTCGGGTAATAGAAATTCGAGTTTTTAATAGGTTACCTTATTTGGGATATCGTTCAGTATGATGAATTAAATGTTTTTCTAATATTAACTATAACTTGCTTTTTCAGGAAATTTAGATACATTAATACTGAATACTTACTGAAATAATTTGCCTTGCAGTATTGTTTTAATATTATCCTGTCAACAATCCTTACACACGTGCAGTTCAACCAAACAACATAAAACAAATATTTCATAAGAGATATCCGCCATTAATTCCGCAGTGTCACGTATTGGTTACGTGTTCAATATTGGACCAAGTTCGACTCGTGTTAACGCGGAAAGCATTAGTTCAAATTAGTTCTTATTAATGTTTTAGATATTGCCGATTTTCAGTCAGGTATTTGAATTATTTTCATGTGTAGCATATTATATCCTTTTTTAATGATGTTTTTATTATGTTATGTTTTTATTTTATTACTACATACTATAGAAAACAAAGTCAGTTCCCGTATGTATGCTTAGATCTTTAAAACTACGCAACGAATTTTGATATGATTTTTTTAATAGATAGAGTGCTTCAAGAGAATTAATGTTGAAGTACCTATTATTTGTTGACTTTTAGATCAAGTGGGTGAAGCCCCGGGTGGAAAACTAGTGCTTAATAAGCTTTTATTGTTTATAAGATAGAAATGACTGGATTTGGTGAAAAATAATGTTCATATGTAAAATAGATAATCTCTAGCTTAATCTAAACGTTTTCATTTCAAAGAAAATCCTTGACTTAACTATCTACGTAAAAATCTATTCAAAATTGGCGCCAAAATACGGAATAAACGAAATAAATGGTTGAATTTTGAAATGTGTTGCGACTACTTGTGTCTACTTTAAACAATACTTACTACCATTAGGTAATAATTAATTACCTTCAACATTCAACACAACGGCCATGTTAATCTTCGGTTCTGTGTTTATCTGGCACTCGTACACACCAGCGTCTCTAGGCTGAACGTAGTCTATCTTCAGATCCCAGTCGTCAGAGGGCTCTGGGTGTAGCACGCTGAACCTCGCGTCTCCTGTGTACGTGAAGATGTGGGAGGTCAGGATGTGGAGGTCCCGCTTCCTCATCCAGGAAACCTAGGAGAGTATGAGGAATTTATAATATGGAGACAGCTTACAATTTGAATCTGTGGTGTAATTTTTATAGAATTCTAAAGCATGTAAAATAGAGGTTTAATTTTTTATGAATAAGTGTGTTTATTAACAATACAATAATAAAACAGTATTTATAAAGTAAATCATTGTTAAGGGGGCGCATAAAGCAAAATAACCAATCTTCTATTAGATGATACGTGTAATATGCAAGACCAAATCTAAAAAATAAAATATATATCAAACTAGATGATATGTTCAATGATTCTGTTTAATCAAAAACATAAAATATTAAAATTTACTCGATAAAAAAAAAATCACCAAGTTAGCTCTAATTTTCACACTTTTACGTTTTCTACTTGACATGGTAATACTTATTATGATTTTTTTTTCATAAACAATTATATTAAAACATTTGCAAGATATTTGTCAGAGCATTTTGTGTAATTACTTTTAGTTTTGGTTTTATCTGCGATAAACCACTTTTGGCGCTCTTTTTTTCTCGTGATAATGTCACGATAAAAGTGGTTTATCGCAGATAAAACCAAAACTAAAAGTAATTAAACAAAATGCTCTGACAAATATCTTGCAAATGTTTTTATATAATTGTTTATGAAAAAAAAATCATAATAAGTATTACCATGTCAAGTAGAAAACGTAAAAGTGTGAAAATTAGAGCTAACTTGGTGATTTTTTTTTATCGAAAAAATTTTAATATTTTATGTTTTTGATTAAACAGAATCGTTGAACATATCATCTAGTTTGATATATATTTTATTTTTTAGATTTGGTCTTGCATATTACACGTATCATCTAATAGAAGATTGGTTATTTTGCTTTATGCGCCCCCTTAAGTGTATTATCATATTATAGTAATTTTAAAAGTAGGTAATTGCACGCCTCATAAGCGAAGCGTTGAGGTGGGTACTACTGTCACTTCGCGCAAAACATCTGATTTTTCAAACTTAAAATGTCTTTATGTATCATACATTGCACTTGTAAGATAATACATACACACACATATTAAGAAAAAACACTATTTTTAACATTCATGATATTTTTGATGTCATTTTTGTTATTTAAACTAGTTAAAAAACAGTTTAAAAAAGTTCTGTCTTGGACGTCCGTGTGTCTGTATGTGCGGATCCTTTTTCTTGTTAACACGATAGCGACCGAAATACTTTACTAATCGAGTCTTTTTTTTTCTCTTACGCTTGAGTATGCTCAGGAATAGAACCCTTTCATTTTTCAGGGTCTGATTCGATGTGGTTTAATTGTTATTAAATAAACAAAAATAATAATTAATAAATAATTATTTAAAAAAAATTAGAGGCGTGCACTTTTGGATTTTCCAAATTATTTAAAATTATTACTGAGCAAATTGTAAATTGTATAAAATTAACGATGTAATTAATTGTTGAACAATAATGAAAGCATTAACACAATTAAGCGATATTTCATTTAACTGTTTAAATTATATTTCTTTTAAACTATAGAACTTTAAAGAATGGTATTATTTCCTGCAATCTCTAACCGATCATCATCTGTTATTCAATTTCAAAATATCAATATAGTCGATATAGTTATTAATATTTATTTACGAAATAAAAACGTTCCCGATTGGCAGCTAGTTTATGAGCTATTCATTTCCTATGCAATGGAAGCCATTTCCTTTCGATGACATAGAGTTATAAATGAGTTATTACTCACATCGTAGTATATTATTATTAGTCTGTGCTCACATTAATGATCACAAAATAACAGAAAAGTTTACTGGTATATTGTCTACAATATTTGTATTAAAATATTATTAAAGAAAAACAATTGAAGTAACCAAAATACACATTAACATATTAACCGTCTATAAAACAATTATCATCCACTTGTTCAAAAGCCACACCAAGCCTCTTGATTAAAATTACATTAAAAATAAACGCCAAATGATATTTTTTAATTCGGCGGTTCAGAGAAATTCAAGAATAAATTCATTCCTTTGTCCACTTTTTGTTTTGTATGTAATTAGAGTAAGCTTGGAGTCGTAATTAAGAAAATGGGGGAACTTTACAGCCTTTAAAATAATAAAGCTAAGCGACTTTTTAAGGCTGCATTTAAAGATTGAGTGCGACTCGAGAAATTCTTTGAGATAAGGCTTCAGGATTGTCGGTTTATGAGATTACGTAATTACATACAAAATCACTCGAAATGTATTATTTTTTGATACAAGCAAGAACATTTCTCGCCTAATGAGAAGCGACACACGTCATACATAGGCATTTGCGACAATTAGTTGTATACGTGATGTAATTTGCTAAAGGGAGTTGGTAAGATGGGGGTTATAACCCCCCTTACATTTAGGTTAACGCACCACGCCCATTATTGTAATGATTACGATTTTTCACATTTCCCTAAAAAAGTGACGAATTCGTCTCCACATTTGTACTGACATAATCTTGAGTAATAAATGCAGAAAACTTAAGCCTTTGAATATTATATAAAGCTTGTACTATTCTGCATGTTTAAACATATAACAGATAATAAGATATTGAAAAACTGGAAAAAAGGGTACTAAGCATATTTTATTCGAAAGATTTTTTCAGTTTTTATTTTAAAGTACGTATCCATTTATTATAGATTAGAACAACAGAAGTTCAATCATATTGGAGCTTGAACCAAAGCTCTTTTCTTCAACTCTATCGGGATTTCTTATCGCCGATCAAGTCATCAATAATGTACTAAAATATTATTTAAAACTCATCATTCATCTCATTTGAAATTGAACACTTTTTACAAAATATAAGGTACATTATGTATTTTGGGTTGCCTGGTAGAGATCGCTGCCAGCGATAAGGCCGCCTACTGTACATTGATTAATTTATTGTTAAGTTTATAAAATGTATCATATCTGGTGTACAATAAAGTATTTTTCATTCATTTTCATTCATTTCATTCATTCATTCATAATATAAAGTGTATCTGCTTTTTGTATTCAAAACCTTGACCGTTTATTATTTTCTTAGCCATCAGTGAAAGTTTTTGGCTCCAACTTAAATTGAAATATAGGGCCCGGAGCGGGACGGAGCTAAATTAATTTTAATGTAATTTATGTATTATCTTACTTTGTTTACTTTGTGAAGTGCGGCCTATTGCGTATTCTTATCTTGTGAAAATTACTTTTATATACCAAAACTTAAATCACTAAAGATCGTTTATTAATGAGAATACTTTGTAACTAGCTTTTTTGTGATATAATTTATAAGATAATAAATTGTACCTCCCTAGGTATTAGTATTGTTATAGGGATAACTGAATACATATTGTTTTATTTGTTACATAGCATACAATATTTAAATAGTTACCTACCACAATAATTACAATCATTCTGACATACATTAGCAGCTATAAACAAACTCTTAACATCTTGAACTTCAATAACATTTTCATACAATACTAAGAAAACTAACCAAATCTCACAATTCTTTCATCACACTTTCTTACATGCAAACGCCTGCGAGCTTATCACCACCTGCAGACCACGGCATCATTTTTCACTGTCGAACCGCCCTCAGAGCCGCTTCAGTGGCCAGCATATTAATGGATAAGGGATCAACACCCGTATAATATCAACTGACACTCAAAATGTCCTTGCAAAATTGTTCCTTGATGACAACGTGTATCGGAGTCAAGAAGTATTCGTATGTGACAATTTTCGTTGACCCTTTGTGTGGGTGTTATTGTTATGCATAGTTTGCATATTTACACAACGAATATTGTAAATAGTAACGGTTGTATTGTTCGTTTGCTCGTGACCAATAAGTTCAAAAATTTACTATTAGAATTCTCCTATCGTAATGCACTGTTTAGTGCTATGTTCCTTGGGCAAAGAATTCTCATTAAAATATACAACAACTCAATAATCTTCGACTATAAATAATAACGAACCATCCATTATTAATTCTCTTCTCTCCAGGTTTAAATCCAATGTTCCAATACATCACAAAACTAATCAAATCTACACAATTAAGTTTAGATATCTGTAGGCATTGATGGCACAATGGCCACAATTTATAGGTCAGCTTAAATTGATTAAAGGCTCCATAAAATCGGCAAGACGACCGCAGCCGGCTTGATAAACTGGGGCCATCTATCTGCATGTCTCGCTGCAGTGGCGAAACAGATGACACGAGCGGGAGACGAGATTTGCACCGTGATAAGATCATTTCCAAGTGTTTGGGAGAATTATGCCATTTGTTACATTTAAATAATAACATTAATTTGTGTTAGCCGTAAAGTTAGTTGACTAATTGTTTTTAGTAGTTTAGGAAACGCTATGAAAAGTATATAATATGTACCTACGTAAAATGTAAATGGAAATCGAATTGAAGCGACTTCGACTTTTTTATGTGTGTTCTCTTTCTCGTCTTTAATTATGCATGTTTTCATGTTTACTTATCTAAAAGTTTCATTCCTAATACATAATTCATAATAGTATAATTTAAGATACCATTGTTTTCGATTAACATTGCGTAAAAATTTATGTTTCATAGGAATACGTGATCAATTAAGTTCTGTGACGATCTCACCAATTAGATCTTTTTATATTTTCTAGATAATAGCTTAAAAAAACATGTAATTAACTTACAGTTCTATTCCCTATATGTTTCGCGCGGCACCGGAGCACAGCAGACTGCCCCACGACAGCAGACACATTTCTGGGAGACACGTCGTCGAAGTATGGCCGCTCCACCCGGTCCCCCCCACCGTTCACACCCGAGAGGACGCCGACGCCTGAAAAATAAAGGGGAATTAAATATTATAATGTATTTTGCAAAATGGTGTGTTTTATTTATGACCTTTTTATAATAATTTATTTAAGTTATGTTATTTTGAAGTATATTTCAACTACCAAAATAAACTATTTAATAGCAATTTGTAATACCAGACTCTAAACATAGAGCCATTGTTACAATAAATACATATTGTAAATCATTTTAATTTTCATTTCAAAGATAAAGACTATAATACATATAATATAAACACTAAGAGAGTTTTATTTATGTTATCTATTGGTAAAAAAATTAAACCCAAAAAATTCTTAAATAATTTATCAATACAGATGGTAATTATAGACCTATATAATAATAATTATTCAACGTTTTATGTAAATCTTACGATACCAGGTGTATTCTTAAAACTCGGTGTAAATTCATTAACAAATAAATAATAAAAAAATATTTATTTTGCAAAACAAAAGCCAGCTTAGGACATTTTCAAAAACAACAAACTGAATCTATTCGATATAAAAATTATATTTCAATCACGTATTTGATAGCCAATAAACTTTGAAGTTAGAGGACTTGCGGTCGGCCACTGACACTCCATGCATAAATAAATAAAACCTAACAAGATCGAAAATAAACGAAATTATATAAAAGAGAAAACACGATTAAAATTCTGAACGAGGCTTACCGAAACTAAAGTACTAGAAATCACTTGAAACATCTCGCCGAATTGAATACATATTTGTTTGTTATAAGAAAATTAAAGATTGAAAGTTTAGGCTCGAAATACTTTTGTTTTGTCTGGGAGAGGCATTAAAAATAAGAAAATACTAAAAGGCTAAAAAAAAGAAAAGGCTAAAATGTATATTTATAATTCTAAAATACATGTTTTGTATCTAATTGCACTCCACGTCTTATAAAATTAACATTTGTTGATAAATCAGGTAGCTATAAGCTATAATACAATAATGTGTAAACCTACAGATGAAAACCATAATCAATCCCGAACTATAAATTACTAAGTAATATTATCTACAGTCCAACGTTCGTTATTTGTTAAATATTACATTACAATCTTTATAATAATTGACTTTGACGACATCGTCATCTAACTCGTGTCTTACTCCAATTTTACAAAGCTATTGAAAACAAATTAAAAATTCATTCTCTTCAACATGACCTTTAAAACTAGAACATATCTAAGCAAAAAGCCCACATTAATTCCACCGTCATGTCAACAGCAAAAACGCCGAAAGTCCCACAAACGCCCAGTGCTGTCGCTAAGCCCGACGTCATGTCTCGGTTATCAGCGGCGGAAACGTGTCGTGACGTCACGCCTCAGAGCGGAAATAAGAAACCGTACTCTTATGACAGCGAACCGCGTGGAGCCCCGATACAAGGATAATAAATTAACGCGCCAGCGGGTTGTCTTTAATTCTCTTTAGATCTTTTGTCCTATCGACTTCTTAATTAAAAAGTTGCACGTGTTTCTGAGTTTTGCACGTGTGCTGGTATTATAGTTTCTTTGAAATGCTGGTACCTGTTTATCCCTTTGTATCTAGATTATTTTAATTGATTTAATCTATTTTAGTGCAATTAATGAGCTTTTGAATTGGAATTGTGCCTTTCAAGCTTCTTATGGACTTTTTATGCATTTTTAATTATTTTTAGTCACCTGCATAAGCGCAAGAAATTTCAACGTAATTGTCCGTATGACTTTCAGTCACAAAACACTATGAGTAGAAAATTATTATTATGAGATATTCAATTACACCAGGCCATCCCTGTACCCATTCCCTACATACTGCAGTGTACATGTACATAAGAGATGCATCAGAATTGGGCAGATAATTCAAAAAAGACTATGACGATGAGACAACCCCAAAATTTACAAAAGATATCTATTCAGTTTCCTATAAACCTAGATCACGTATGCCTGAAAGCATACGTGATCATCGTGAGGTTAGGCGGAAAATGAAGACTACTACTATCAATTCAGCTTCCTATACAACTCTACACCATATGAAGTAACTTATACACCTACATATTATATTGGGCGCAAATTTAATATCGCTCTATTCATGGCCCCACAGTGCCACGGAATGGCCCGCTTTGTGAGGTCGCTATTGTCTCTCGTGCATCTCACACGGCACAAAGCTTCTCTCTAATATGACGACGTGAATGTGTCTTAACTTACCTTTCAGTTATATGTAATTGTTACTATACCTTTGTAACTCTATATGGAAATGAGTACATTTTAAACATGTACTCATATAGAATGCATCATATACTCATATAGGCTTTCCGCCCGCGGCTTCGCCCGCTTTGTTCAAAACCTAATAAATTATATACTAAAATCTTCCTCGAGAATGACTCTAAACCAAACTGCATCAAAATCCGTTGTGTAGTTTTAAAGATTTAAGCATATATAGGGACAGAGAAAGCGATTTTGTTATATACTATGTAGTGATGTTCAACTAGGTATGATGAACTGTATCAATGTTTCGCGCCATTAAGCATTTAATGTAGAGTAGAAAAACACAATATACCTACCTACTTTTAAGCATAATGTGATACACATAAAGTGAGTAGTAGTAAAACGAAAAAGTCAGTCATCATTCATATTGCACCCACGTATTATTATTAGTCAGAGATGTAAAGATCATTCCTACACATAGTCAAATTTAACCTTTTACTTAAAAAAATAGACTATCAATAAAACCTCTCCATACGCTGCCAAATAAACCTGGGTTATTTCATAAACTATAAAAAAAGGTATTTGTTTTTTCAGGTATTGGCACATAAATCGCTTTTCGATACAGCTGTCTAGAATGTCACCAATACTGAATAGTTTCATAGTGTTCATAGCCTGCATTTTACGTCACATACTTTCGAAAACAATAATATGTGCTAGTAATGTTATAGACATTGTGTGATATGCCTGGTTTTATTACTGTACTGTAACATATTTTTAATATGTTAAGATGTTTTAATAGATTATTTGCAAATTATGTAATTAGACTAAGGTTTTATAAACATACCTAATAATATGTAAATGGTATGGAGCAAATCCAGATAAAACAAATCTTGTAAAAATATAATGTTTCTTGTATAAATACATATAATGTTCACATTCAAATTAATTCAAGAATTCAATACGATTCTTAACAGTTCTTAAAACGAGAAGACATAACAAAAACATATTATACAATTACCAAAATCCAAACACGAAGTATAAATGCGACATTCTGAAATAAATATATAAATAAATATGCAATGTTGTCCGTGGCTCAGCACGTGACCCGAATGTCGCCAAATATGCCAAGCGTGAGCCGCATACCCGAGATTTTTTCCCACCCCCAAAAGTTTCTCAACGCTTTGTTATGGCTACAGAAATGAATATATTCCGAGCTCACTTTCATGTTTTATTGAATGAAATCTTTTGATGTTATTTTGCATACACTCCACTACAATAACCTAAACAGGAAACAACATATTCTTTTATATTAATAGAAATGTGGAGTACATATTTTAATATTAAACAGTTTTCATTGGTTTAGTTCGATGCATTCTATCTGTATTATAAAAACGATACCATTTTTTTATTTATTTTGATAATAAACAGTAGAACAGTGGTTATTTACATTTATAGATAGATATATTGTCATTCAATAACTTCCATTTTAAATGCTGAAATATCGTACTTTTCTTTTATAAACCGTGATTTAATGTTAGTGTTCATATTCCCGACCCTTTGTCCCTTCTTGAAGTCACAGTTGCCATTCTATAAAATGCTGATCACACCTGACCACTGCATTTTTCATTTCGCCCTCTGTATTCTCCAGAAGTGAATACTTGAAGCAATAAAGACAGCTCCATGCAGGAATCTAGAAAAATCTCGAATATTCCAGGAAAAAAGCAATTTCAGTCAATAGCCTTATGTTTGCTTTGACACCAGACTCATTGAAAACTGAATAAAGGTTAATATGGGTGGAATTCTTGATTTCTATAAAGTTAAGAATAATAATATATATTTTTAAGTTTAGAATAATTCCAGAAACATTAATGTTTTGGTTGACATAATTGTGATCCAAATTGTTCTATTCTTTTTAGTAAGAGAATGCAAAGCATGCGACATATTTTACTGGAGTGACTGGTAAAATAAATCACAAAAACGAATACACATAAATAAACTAACGATAAAATAAGCACTGTTGCTATATTGTTTGAAATAAAACATTTATTATTTAAGTTTGTTTTCGCTCACACTTACGACTTACGAGGTATAAAATATATTATAGTTTAATAAGTATTAATATAGTTAAGCTTTTCCAGGTATTTCAATAAAAACGTGTCCGTTTAAATCAAGTTTAAACATTGCTTTACAAACATCATAATTATGAAGTAAATCTTCTCCGAAACGAAATTGAATTAGGATTGAAATAATATTATTATGAAGGGCTCGGAAAATCCAACTCTGAAACATGGTCGTAGTGTCTAGTCTTGATTTCGCTAGTTTGACTTAGTAACATTGTGTTACAAGTTTGTATTTAATATAGGTAATTAGTATATATATAAATATTATATTTATATTATGAAGTAGTATCATTATTTTAATACTGAGACTTTATAACAATAACATTTAATTTAGAACTCCATATTAATTAATAACCTCATGTAATGCATACGTATTTTTCTTACACATATTTCGATAAAATATTTTCTGTATTTTATGGCAATACAAATAGATTATAACAATGCTACACGACTTCTTTAATCGTTATATTGTGTGAAATAATTCTGTACTGTCTAAGTATGTATCCTTTATAGGCAATATTGAAAAATAACAGAAATGTCACATAATTTTCTTAAACATTTATATTCGAATCCACTACCACAAACGTATATCAAATCTCGCTCTGATTCCTTCATATTAGCTAAAATATAATCTGTACGAGGTTATGACGTCATGTCACTAAACAGCGGTTATTGCACGAAGCAGTCGTAAAGCAGTAATAACTCCAGATTGCGTCACTGTACCGTTATGCGAGGCGAACATAAATTTGATAAGTTACAAGTTTAAGGTAACAGATTTTCTTGTTTATATGTGTTCTATTAAATGTAGGATCCATGTTATTTTTATGTGGAAGCTGTTTATGTGAAGATTTTGATACGATATGTCTATTTGGTTACATCAAGTTTTAGGTATGCTGTGTATTTGTGGCAATGTATTGAAGAGCATAAAGCCCTTTATTCATCAATTGATGAGGCCTCTACTATAAATATAAATACAGAAGAAGAAAAAAAACTGATGGTATAAATAAATAGAAGGTATAAACTTTCTCTAGAACGAACTCTACATAAATTATAAAAAATTGCTTTGTCACTAAATCTTTAAAAAATAATTCTATACATTTTTAAATCTTATCTGATTTACATTCACAATAACCAACTACTTACAGCTACACAGTCACTCAAATAAAAATACAAAATGGCCATCACTTACCCAAAGCAATATTCATTGAACTATAATTTACGGCCATCACGCAGGGAAGTGCTCACAAAAGTGTCTTAGTGGACAATAGCTTTGCCCAGCTTCAAACTACTATAAATTTAGCGTAATGGCTCCGAACATTGGCTGAGTGATTTCATATCTGCTAATCTGTTTGAGTGCCTGCAATTTATTTATGCTCGAATGATTCGTGGAGAATAAATATTCTCAATCAAATGATTGAGATGTGAGATTTTTATTGTACGCGACGCACGCTTATTATATTAACTTTATCAGGACATTTTGTAAATAATAAAGCTAATCATATATCTGCCCATAGCAAGTAGCAGTATTTATTTAACAATCTGCATGACGTGTATTGTGTAGTCGCAAAAAAAACCAATCACATAATATTAATCATAGTTTGAAACTTAAAAGACAATATCTACAAGTGAAAATAGAAGGTATAAACTTTCTCTAGAACAAACTCTACATAAATTTACAACCTATTTATAATTAAAGAATAAGAAACCAGATAGTTTTGCCCAAATCCATACAAACTTGACCCTCCCACCGCAGTTCGGTCGGAACTCCGCATTGGGTAATATTTCCCAACTTCAAATTAACTTCTCTCAAACAGAGTTAATCACAGCGGACCCTCGGAAACTATAAACAAGGGGCATCTTTATAGCCAATAAAGGTCCTAAATAGTTTTTTATCCCGTTATTTTATCTGTATTCCTTGTCATTTGTCACGCGGTTCGTCGCCTGCGTTGGATATACGGCGATATGCTTGTTGCCTCTCCGAATTGGGGGAATGTTTATAAATGACGTTTGGTGACAAATAACTGACGCAATTTTAACTATTTACACAATAAAAATATAGCCAATAGGATGTTTAACAAGTGTTGAATCAGTTTTGGTGTTGATTTATTTGCATTGAGTAATCCATCTATTCTTACTTAAAGTACTAATAGTATAAAAACGAAAGTTTGGATGTTTGTTACTCAATCACGCTTGATACTGAATAGATTTTATGAAACATGATAGTGTAATTATAGCTGTGGTACCAAAGTGTAGTTATGGAAATACTCGCGTGCGTGTAACGAACAACTTAAAAAGTCGGTTAAATATTCTCATTGGAAAAATAACATGTTTATTAATTCGTGAAAAAGAGGAATTTATCCTATATATGTATTTATTTACAAAAGTGGCCCTCAGTTTTCTTAGTATCATGATAAAACATACGATAACCCTGACCGATGAAAGCACGGGTAGTTTTTCTCGTTATTGAGCCTTATGAACTAGTTCTGTGATAAAAATAGCCCATAATTCTGAGCAAGTTTTATAAAAATCAAAGAATTCTGAAAAAATGTTCCGGAGATAGATCCAAGGCCGGGAAATTTAATAAAATTTTCCATTGATAACATTGCTTTAAAAGTTTCCTATCCAACTCTAAATAAATCACAGTAGGTACTTTAATTCCTAAAAAAATCCATTTATCGCTCATTTAATATGAAAACAGACTTGTGTTTTACATGGCAGTTGTAATACATTACATTATGTGCTTTACAAACGACAAAACATAACGCGACGTTTTGTAATAATATATTCTAAGTGATTTAAATATAATAATATATTCTGCTCTATTAACATAATTTTGTCTATTAATCGCGTTTAATTATTCCAATATCTACTTATTGTATACAAAGCAACTTTTATTACTTAAATTCTTATGATGAATATCGTGCACGTATAATACACAAGAAAATCAACTAAAAGATACCCTCCAAGACACTTAGTTCTACGTCAAAAATTCAATCACATCAGCAACATGCAAGAAAAAAGCTGTAATCAATTCTTCAAATAATTTCAAAGCAAAACAACCCTCTTCAAATTGTGTATAACTTAATTTAGGGCCATTAACAACTAATGGGCCGGCACTTATAGCATCTGACACGATTAGCTCCTGATTTTATAAATAACTTATAATGTACTCGAAATTTCTACAACATTTTTATCGCATGCCATCATGTTTTGAAGCTAGAATTTTTATTTATTCACGCCATGTTGAATTTCTTGTCGTTCGTTTAATGGAAACGGTGATTTATTAAAGCTTTAGTAAATGTAATAGTATCTCCTATTTATTACTGTAAAAATGTTTTACACAGCTAAGAAAATCGAATGATACATCCAATAGCGAAGCTACATATTTTATAACTATATATTTAAAATACAAATAAAATAAATAAATACTACACCAAAAAGACTGAAACAAATTAGTACACCGCAATATAACTTGACAATTATTAATTCCTTGTATTTCGCGTATTATAATGAAAAACAGAATTCATGTAGCGGTCGTTAGACATAATCGTCTTAATTAATAACGCCTAGGCTTAACGTAAACATAATACCAAGTGGGATCTCATGAGCCGAAATTAAGCCAGATAAACTTGCCGTAATCGATTAAGCCTGGCTTTGCCCTGAATCTATTACTTGTAACTCAATTTATATTATTCTCCGAGAGCTTGCCCTTTGCTTCAGTTTCGTTTGACCTCAATAGTCATATCCTTATTGTATTTGTTATTATAATACACGAGGTTCTCGTATATTTTCTAAGATAAACCTATACATTATTTACTTAATAAATAGTTTCTTCGGGATTACATAGAATTACAAGCAATTATTTGATTGAAACAATAATAATGTTTTAAGAATGTAAAAATAAATTAATTTGAACAACAGATTTACCACAGTTATTACGTAATGTTCATTTAGATACTCGTATATTGTTTAACGGTCGTATTTTTAAACGTGCGGATACTGAAAATATAAAAAAATGAATTAATGTGTTTTCAACCGCAGCACCCAGTTTGCATAATAAATAGCCCAGTAGGACCCAGTAACTTGGCAAAGTTAACCTTATTAACAATAAACTTGTATAATGCAACAATCATTAGTCAAGTTCACCCGTCGAGAGCTTGCAAGTTTTTTCGCAACTCCGGGCGTTTCGATGGAATCCTTGTTTTGCACTTTAACGGCAGCTCGTTAGCACTTGTTATACAATGATTTGTTTTATGTTCTGAAGCAATTATTGCTCGAGTATCGTTAAGGAAAACTGGAGTACTTGAAACTTTAAATTTTTAAATTTCAGCTCAAATCATGGCGAGCGCTTTTTAACAGCCATTTATTTTGAATGTGTCTGCATTCGATAATTTCGGGATGATTAAAACTTTTTTTAACTAGGTACCAACTAATAAAGAGGGGTCTAACTTGTAAGATTGACGTATCTGTCGATTTACCTGTAACGTTTTTTGCAGCGTCATTATATTTGGGATGTTATTTTCTATGTGATGCGATGGAGATTAATTACTGAATTATGTTTCAAATATTTTCCAGGTAATGAATTTATTCAGAAGTAAAATCTACCAAAATTTTAATTGTCACACAAACATACCAAACCTCATTAACATATAAACCGCAATGGCCGATAAACATAGAGCACGTAACTACAGTTTCAAAGAGTATAAAAATGTCGCCATTCCGGTATCTAGTGGCATAATTTGCCATCCCTTCCCATGTCCACTACTTTTGTTCTCTGACCCGCGCAGTTATCACCGAAACTTTCTGAATAAACATTTTATATCTACTTTATGGCGTATTTAGTTGACATTATTGTGTTGTTTTACGATTATGAATTTAATATTCTATGCTTTTTTGGCGTCGGTTTGTCTGCCGATATTATTGCAACTTTTTGCAAATAATCTGATGAAATTAAATTAAATTAACCATCTAAACGCGACTATCAATTCGTAGAACGATAAGGACCCAAAGGATAAAAACCTAATAAACATATTTAACATAATTCAAGAAGACCCCAACTAGCCATGCCTGAATAAATACATCCTCCGCAAACATCGGTCGAAAATTAACCTTTAAAAAGGTTCTCAAGTTACAAGTAAATAAATTCAAAGAAAAAACTCATTTCAAATATTAAAAAGCGGGATCTCGAGTTCGGGGCTGCTTGAGGAAATAAGGATGGAGCCTTTGTTTTTGGTTCCGTACACTATTAATTTTAAATTGCATGTTTTTAGACTTGTTTTAGCAAGAAAATAATTATGTTCTTATATTCTCTTCGTGTTGGTTGAAAAATTCGAATCAAATATTATGTAATTAAAGAAATTCCTGAGAATATTGTTTTCTGTATTTTTATTATAATCAAGTTAAGAATAGTCTCAAAATATTTTCTATTATAACTAAATTTCTGTAACAGAAATAAGTGAAAACCTTTCTATTATAAATACATGAAGCGTAAATAATATATTTTCTCACCGATAACGTTTTCCCGTATCAATAATTAATTAACAGTTCTAAGAATATTGATTCCATACCAATCCTCCTTCTCTTAACGATGCTTGTTCCACGAATTTCAACCAAATTTTACTAAAATCCAACAGTATTACACTACAAATATAATACAAAGATCACAGGTCAGTCAGATAGTTATTCCCCGATACATAGTCTCCAAATGCCACCTCAATCATATCCTATAACTAGTTGCGCTCCGCGGTTTCTCTCGCGTGGTTCTGCTCCTGTTGGTCTTAGCGTGATGATATATAGCCTATAGCTTTCCTCGATGAATGGGCTATCTATCACCGAAATAATATTGCAAATTGGACCAGTAGTTCCGCGCGTTAAAACAAACAAACTCTTTAGCTTTATAATATTATTATCTAGTATATTAGTAGATATAGATGTTTCGCTCACATGATCACGTATATAAGCTAAATTACCACGAACCAGATAATTCAGTGGTTCAATATCAATTCAATTTAGTATTATCCCATTTATAGATTCAACACCAAAAGTTTCATAATTAGGTTCTGTGGGAGAGCTAATTTGTTGTGAAACACATGATTTCATGCTTCGTTTGTTATGAAAATAACTAATTTTATGTTATAGAAATATCGCTAAGATAATAGTGATAATAAGTAGATACCTAACGTTGAATATTATGTCTGAATTTAAACTAAAAGAAGTTATTGTATTCTCAAATATTGTGTTATTATTTCGTGTTAGCTCGTCTAAATGTTATAAATTCTTTAAATATATGGCATAAACGTGACTGTGCTGCTACTATGATACATTTCAATGTAGTTCTCTTTAAATTAAAATTAAATATTTCGCTGGTATTACTTTAGTACTGTAGACAAGATAACATATTATTTTAAAAGAATTGTAAACTTTTGTATACATTTCTATTAAATATCCAACTCTAATAAGGGCCCGTAGACAAAGTAACAATTAAAAAACGATAACGAAGTTAGAAAAGGAAAAATGTATGGGATTGACATTAGATAGACCACGTGATCTAACGCGGCGTATGTCAATCCCATACATTTTTGCCTTTTCTAACTTCGTTATCGTTTTTTAATTGTTACTTTGTCTAAGGCCCCAGGTCTAACATTGATAACAAATTCCTGAAATTCACAAACAAGGTGACTATACAAACAAGATCCACCCAAAAATATAGTGACAAAAATAAAGCGAGAATATCACAAAAGAAACTCAATGAACCCTTACGATGAATGGATGAAAAAAGAATATTCGGCGTATTATGGAAAAGTTAAATTTCTCCCCTGAAGCTAATACCCATAATCTTCGTAACTTTTAATAGGACAGACCCAAATTTGACGGCCATTATTCAGAAATACTGGCCGAGCCCAACATCTGCGAATCTTTATTACCATCGAATCGCCCTGTCTGAGTTTTATTCCAAGATGAAGGATCTTACGTAATAAGCAGTGCAATTATTGTTTCATAGAAAATGGTAAGAATATTTCATCTTCCTTTGTTTCGGAGAATTTTAATAAAACTGAAGTGTCTTATTGTAAGGCAGCTTTTTATTTTGTACTAGTTACTATAGACTATCTCCAATTTACATGATATTATGTCCTATAATACATTATGCACGCCTATAAAATAACAATTATTATTACTTTGTTATCTGTTTGTGCATTCCGTCTCATCTCCTTAATTATATAGATGTCCTAGTCCTTATTTATAGTCCGTATTTCCACTAGAATACCCCGGTAATATATAATATAATAATAACGGTAATACCCCTCCATCAAAACCATGTTTAACACAATCCAACCAGAATACTCACTCTAAACTTATCTCATAGAAGACTCGTAAAACGTTCCCTTACACGGGTCTACAATCAGTTAACTATCACGTCTAGAGATGAGCTTACATTATAACATACGAACTCGTGACATGCGGGACAGTGCCCGTAATAACACTAGGAGCAAATAAAATGGGATTGCCCGCAGTGTAGACTTAGGTTGCTGGATGTGTCTTTAATACATACATAAGAAATGGCGTGCGATCTGCGATGTTCAGGTTTTTTTTTTCTGTTTTGACTATAATATTATTTACCTGAACAGATTGGGATAAGTTATATGAGTTAGAATAAAAGAAATTTTGTTACAGTAATTTTTTTTCGATAGTTTTTAAGCATCATGTTGTAGGTAATTCAAATTGAAATGTATTTCAGATGTGCACAATAGGGTGGAGTGAAAAATGTTTTTTTTCATTTTCGTTTCGGTATACCTGTAAAAAGATGTCATTATTGCTCATAAATACACATGCAAAATCATACTTTGCAGATGATACATTTAGAGGTGCCCCCAACATCATGAACTTTCAGAAATTCAAAAAATTTAGTCGAAAATCATTAAAGTTTAATTTTGACAAATTAACGCTAAATCAGATTCTGTGTTATCTCGTTGGTTGCCAACGGGAAGACAGAATACATAATATTTCAATATATAAAAAAGTGGCTATCGCTGGCTACCAGTGGCTCTGGTCGTTGGCCCGTTTGCGCCGACTCTTATTGTAGGAAACGTTGATTTTAAACAGTGCCGTTAAGGAAATAACACTAATGTTAGTAATATTTCTTAATTACATTTTACACGTACCTAAATACAATTAAAATCATAATTTAATATTTTTGATGTGAGTTCTATCTATAATTTCGCTTTGTTACAGTAAAGTGTTGCAAGTCAAAATACGACAAACGACATGTTGTCCTGTATTTTGTTTGCCAGAGAAGTACCCAGTGTCTCAATTACCAACTTGTACTGATGCTAAGAAACTATTACTTATTTATTAGATATGAATTTAAACCTGATAAAATAAAAAAATTCATGATTTATCCGAAAGATTAGCTACGGAAATGTTTGATGTGTGGCGAAAAGCATCGCTTCCCACTATTAGCTTGAATAGAGTTCTACAACTTATTCGACACACCGTATTCGATGAATATAGACGCTTATTAAAACCTTATCAAGACCGACAAACTAACAAAAAAGAACAAGAAAAGATAACTGAAGTATTTTGTCACTCAGTACCAAAGGTTATTTGATATTTGAAGTTGCAAATGCATTTTTTTATAACTCTCTTGTACTTGCTCAAAAGATTATACCGACTTAACTATGTGGCAAGAATGTAAGAAAACTGAGCCTCTGACTTCTAATTTATCTGAAGAAACCTTAAAAGACATCGTGAAAAGCGGTTTGACTAAAAAATCATATTTTTCTAATTTTCAATTGGGTTGGGGCACCTCAAAACATCAAGACAGGTAAACAATATTTTGTATATGCTGAATTCACTCATTAAAAGGCACCTTTCTGTCGCTATGCCGTTTGAAAAAAACAAAAAAAAATTTCTTCCATACATTATCACTCCACCCTAGTGCACAACCTATATTCAAAATAATATTTTGCTATCATATTCTAAACTTCATATTAAACATAGTTACCTTATCTAGTGCGATATAAATCTGTGGTATGTTCTTTATTAGAATTTAGCCAGAGCTTAAACGTATCTTGTACTTGCACTGTAATGAATTTAACTGTTTGATGTATAACTAAGTGCTTTACATTTTAATATTATTTTATCTTCTTGCTTCTTGCTACTGAAAATATGAATTCACACAGGGAGTACTGAAAATCGATGAAAAATAAATAGCATTTTAAAGATACACTTAAAACCAAACAAATGGAAACACACTAGTCCGATAATTTGATCGATACTACAACCGACAGGCGATATATTATCATCCAGAAACCCTCATCATACAATTGTACGGAACCTATTTGAAACCAGACCCGATGTCCGCTTGACGGAGGTCACTGAAATATGAACTCTTTTATCTTAACTGTGGCTTCACTTGCTTGCACTTTACGTTATCACGTGTTTTTGAACAAATATCATATACATAATATAAAGGTCAACACATTTTATACATTTGTAGGAGAAAATGTGTTGACCTTAAGCACATTTTAGGATTAGTTTTCACTCTGAGATATACCTACTTACAGCTTATTTCGAATATTATTTTGTACTGCGTTTCGCGGTTTCACCCACGTGGCTTCGCCCCTGTTCATCTAAGCGTTAGGTATGATATTATATAGCCTATAGTCTTCCTCAATAAATGGGCTATCTAACACCGAAATAATTTTTCAAATCAGACCAATAGTTCCTGAGATTGGGGCGTTCAAACATACAAACAAACTCTTCAGATTTATAATATTAGTATACTTTAATATGTATTTATTGCTTTCAGCGGAATTTTCAAATTTCTTCTAATATTTATAAAAATAATTTGGAAAATCCAAAAGTGCACGCCTCATAATTTTTTTTTAATTAATATTTATTAATTATTATTTTTGTTTATTTAATAACAATTAAACCACATCGAATCAGACCCTGAAAAATGAAAGGGTTCTATTCCTGAGCATACTCAAGCGTAAGAGAAAAAAAAAGACTCGATTAATAAAGTATTTCGGTCGCTATCGTGTTAACAAGAAAAAGGATCCGCACATACAGACACACGGACGTCCAAGACAGAACTTTTTTAAACTGTTTTTTAACTAGTTTAAATAACAAAAATGACATCAAAAATATCATGAACGTTAAAAATATTGTTTTTTCTTAATATGTGTGTGTATGTATTATCTTACAAGTGCAATGTATGATACATAAAGACATTTTAAGTTTGAAAAATCAGATGTTTTGCGCGAAGTGACAGTAGTACCCACCTCAACGCTTCGCTTATGAGGCGTGCAAAAAAAGCTTCGAGAATACTATTCGGTAGGAATATTATGGTAATAAATAAAATGGTAAAATAAGCATTTTTATACATCTGTCCTATACCCCACAAGGGTACGGGACTTCACAATGTTATATTCTCTTATTGAAATAAAGCCTTACATGTACATTAAACCGTCCCCGCTTTAAAATGAGGAGACTAAAATAAATCGCCTTGAAGTTAAGTTAATTCTCAGCGCATTACGAGCCGTAAATATAATTTCTAATGCAATAAACAAAGCGGCCGTAACATTTAATTTGTAGGAAATGCTTTGAATTAACTACTTCATACATCGTGTGTATAACAACGATTCAGTACCGACTAGACTTCATTGCAAGTCCGTATAGGTAACAAATTATATTCTATTACTACTAAGGAAATAGTTTGTGAAGATAGATAGATTGTTTATTATACGTATACAGGGTGTCCCGCAATCGGTATACTAAGCGCGAAGGGGCTTATAGTTTTGCATACACTGATCACGTAAAAAATACTTAAACAACAAAATTACGTCAAAAATTTTTTGCTAAATTTTTTCTTAAAATCCATAATTTCTTCTCTAGCATCGCGCAGTCGGCATATACCGCTTCGCTTATGTGAGCATTTTGTCTATAAAAACATAATCTTAAACGATAGGTCAATTAGTGCTGGTATCAAAGTTGGGCGGGTAGCTTGTTAGGGGTGTACACATAGAGTTTTAAGAATTCATCTATTTGAAAAAAAAACTGCGTCTGGAATTTTATAACTATTTTTTACGTACTCAGCGTATGCAAAACTATAACCTCCTTTGAGCTTAGTATACCAACAGTGGGACACCCTGTATAGTGAAGTGAAGTCCCGTGTCCCTTAGTGGGGTAAGGGGCAGATGCATTATACATCTGTTTCACTGATCGATTTTCTTTAGGGACTAGTAGGTGATCAGCCTTCTGTGTCCTACCAGACCAAGACATTTTTTTTCTTCGTCTCCACCGGGAATCGAAACCAGGACCCCTCGGTGTTACGCTCACGCGTCAACCACTGTACCGAGGAGGCGGTCGTTCCGTAAAATTATACGTATAACATACACAAAATAAAAGCGGAAGGGATTGGTTGAAATTTGGCACTGAATATAATAAGAAAAACTACAATTAGCTAGACACTTTCGCTTAGAATTAAGATATTTTATTTAAATATATTATCAACGGGAATGAATTTTATATCTCCTGAATTTACTCTACATAACATTTCGGTTTTTATTGCATAATATAATATATGTGATTGCTTTGAACGTTATCTATTCTGTATTATTTACTTTTTGTACTATTCAGCGTAAATAAACATTGCTAAGTCTACAATTGTACCGTCTCTTTTTTTTAATTGAAACTCTACATTATAAACAGCTTATTAATATGCATATTATATTACTAAGTTAATAAACAGCTTCGTAAAGTATATTTATATAATAATATTTTCGTAAAAAACACAGTCCATAACAGACTTAACAATTACAATTCCCGCGTCCATCGCACACGACACATCGTGGACGCGTCGACTTTTTTACTTCGCCACTTTATTTATATTTCGTTTTGTTAAAACGCTTTGTGGTTTCTCTCTTTTCGAAACACACGTGTTTTGAAATTTTAATTCGGGACCGAATACTTTTTGTATGTATTTTTTATGTATGATTGTTATAGAAGTTAGTTTTGACTATTTTTTCTATCTGATTTTCATAAGTTATTCACATAAATGATGATAAATGTATAACCCGGCCGCACGCACGAAAAAATATGACTCATGCGGCGTTACCTCGCTCTGAGGCGTTCCATGTAAGGCTTGAAGTGCAAGCGAGAGCGCGGAACGAGCGACAAAGAAGCACAATCGGCCGTTGTCACGTTCAACTATCGTCAGTAAACCGACTTTACAGACAACCAATTTTTTAGTCTTAATCAAGTTATTCCTCACATACAATCATAGTCTAAACTGTATTTATAACTTTTAAAACCCTCAAGTCAGGAAGCACACGAACAACATAGCAATATGAAAATTAAACCGAGCGGACGACGCGGACGCAAACACGCAAAAACTATCAAACTACACGACCATAAAATCCTTGCCCAAGTAAATTATCGAATCACTGAGTAAATGGAGATAAAAGTTAACGTTGGTTGTGCGTGTGAAATGAGCAAATATCTTGTTTGTGAATACTCCGCGTGTATGATGACTCATCAGCCAATTTAAAGTTTATCTAGGCTGCCAAGTTTTACGCCTTTATGTTGAGATTTGTAAATCTCTGTTTATAGGAATTCTGTTAGGATAGGTTTTAAAGTTCAAAGTCCAGTTGGCCATGATGTTGATGATGGATTGTAATTTCGTTCGACAGTGTGATAGTGTTTAGAATTATTTCAAGGAAGCAGTAAAATATATGCAAAATAATATGATCTTACATCTAAAGTTGTGCCATCTATTCTATACATATAATAAAATCGTAGGAAAGTCAAAACTGTACATTGAATATTTTTTTAAAAGAATACATATTCCATGATCTATAATCGATATAGAAGCCAAAAATATAGTTTTTAGAATTTTTGTCTGTTTGTCTGTTTGTCTGTTTGTCTGTTTGTCTGTATGTTTGTCCGAGCTAATCTCGAAAAGTACTGCATAGATTGACTTCAAATTTTGCATGAATATTACTAACAGGTCGAGTGAGGTTTTTTTAAACATATAATCATGCTATCACCTCCGGGGGAGGAGCTGTGAGCCTTTACTTTTCTTACGTATTCCGTGTACTACGACAGCGTACAATCTAAAGACTCATGTTTAAATGTTGTTTTTGAGTAAGCCATGCTATTATCTAGCTTTACACTATAAAAACTACGTCATTTACGTAATTTGGGCAGAGAAACTGTTTAATGAATCTTAGTACTATAAAGACAAATTTGATTCAGCGCCATCTATGAGATTTCGTAAAAATCAAATCAATTTACATGTTAACACTACTGAACACAATGTTAAAAATTAATAATTTAAATATAATTATGTTAGTTATTTATTTAACTCTTTAACCCATAATAAATCTTCCCTTCCCTATAAGGTGCGCTTATAATTCGTGTGAATATACTACATTTTTAAAAGTGAGGGTAGATGTATATTATTTAAAGTCAAACTAGACACCATTGTCCATTACAGTTAATCTAATATTGATTGTGTTCATTGGTTACATTTTTAAAAATCTTCGTGTTTTAATAATTCGATCACGAGGCGGGACTCTAATACAAAAAGGTTAGTTCGTTGATAATTATTATTCCTTCATCATTTACATGTTGTTAGTAAAAAATAATATACTTTGACTGTTAATACTTTTGTTCAGTATTTATCTATATGATTATTGCTTGGTAATTAACACGTTCGCGGACAGTACTGGTTTACAGCTTGCAGCTACTGAGACACTACTTTTTTTCATACATTGCCCAGGGGCGTAGTGTTACAACACATGGTTAAAAAACCATATGATATGACAGAACGGATATAGGCGTAAACGTCGTAAGTACTCAGCGTCAGATTCATAGTCACCATCATCAGCAAATGGGTATGGACTCGATTCAGGGGTAGACGCTGCATCAAACAGGTCTTGAAGACGTTTTTGTTCTTTTACGAACGAGTCTCGAGACGCCATTTGCAAAAATATTCGTTACAAATTTAGTTCTTCAAAATCGTGTTCACAACAAACAATAGCAACATAAATATGTTGTTTACATAAGCAACTAGACTTGAATTAGTACATCCAGTATGAGTAAAACAATTAAATTACGTTGGAAACAAAATACTCACTTTCTAAACAACAATTCATACGCGGCATGCGGGATCACCGCAGCGGCGCAGTACTCGACTAACCGTATGCAAACATGACGCCCACGGGCGTAGTGTGCGCGGGGAGAGGGGTAAAAAAATATGAATGTATGCGTGGAAGTACCTTCCTTTGACGAATTTTTGTAAATAATGCAGTGACAGTACAAAAGTCGTAATTATACCTGTGATGACAGTACAACATGCCGTTCTTTATGATAGTATGAAAAATCGCTCGTCGTTTGGCGTACTGATTTTATGCAAGTAAAAACTGATACGTCGACAGACGTACTGTCGTATCACTTTTAGCTGTCTAGACGCCGATGGTCGTTACTGTCCGCGAACGTGTTAATATATTTTCATGTCGTATACCTAATTATAAACATAAGTGTGATGTGAAACTAGCTGGATTTATTTTTACACACTCACAGTCTTATATTTTGTGTTAATGTTAAAATAGTATTAATAATAGTGTAAATCATAATATTTTTTCAAAGTTAAAAATATTTCCTTTTTTCTGATGGTGTTGCCATCGAATTAAACCGCGCTGTCGTTTCGTTCACAAAAAGTCATGTTATTAGGACCGAATATGTAGCCGCCTCAACTTACGGAAACGAGAGTAACCTGCGTTGTCTGTTAGTTATTGTATAGTCGAATTTAACGTTACATGGAAATTGGAATCTAAATATATGTATACCTACTTATATTAAATCTGTAGAGGTCAATTCTGCACATGAAATATATTTCCTAAATAACTATTATTTTTCATATTCGTGAGCAGAGCAGCAACTCCATTTTTAAGCTTTCGTCGCGTGTGCGTTCTTAATGCGTGTATCTTAATGGTTAAAGCTACACAGAAATCAAGTATGAAAGAAATGTTCTCCATATTATATAAAAAATATCTCCCGACATCATAAATGTCTATCTTTTATGGTTGAGCTTAGGAGTTCAAAGCTTTCTGATTATATTTGTCTACTAGCTGTCCCCGCGACTTCTTTCGCGTGGAATAGTGACTATGGGACCTATGACCATGGGCTCAGGGTGGGGCAACAATAAAAAATCATTTTTATTTTCATGCTCCCACTCCCGCGCCCACTCGCACTCCCACGCCATATGCCAGGTTCAGTCCCAATCCCACGCCCACGCCCACTCCCCTTCACAATTAGTACCTACCAGATCAAAGCCCGGGTAAGCGCCCCACCCAGCCCCACCGTGGCTACGCCCATGCTGAATTACTACTTAAGATACAATTATTGAGTAAATACGTACTAAAGTCCGGTCGCGAAGCAGAAAGAATTTCGTACAATGACCTCTTTACCTACTGACAGTGGTCACAAACATTTTTGAATGAAGTGCATGAAATATTTGGAGGAGAAAATGTTTTTTACTAATTTATTAAATAAATGTCCTCTATTCATTTACAATACTTATTAGTTAGTTACATTTTAACTTTTTCAATAACAACGATATATTATATAAAAAAAAGTGTGCGTGTACACACATAAGAAGTGAAATTTCTTTATGACCTTATTTTTCAAAAAATAATTTACTATGTAGGTACAATATTACAGAAATACGTTATTCTAACACGCGATTTCGACTTAGGCGGATTTTGATTGGACATAAAGAGTTTGAGGTTTATTCTTATAAATTTTGAATTCACAAAATCATAATTGAACACCTGACACCAATCAAGCAAACACAAACCTTACGCTCTCAGGTTAAAGGTTTACAATCCCTAAGGACGGCGGTCATTGCACCTGTGCGAGCAAGACACATTATTTTTACAAGGGATTGACAGTGACAGGTTAATGTACGAAATTCTTCCTGCTCCGCGACCGGACTTTACCATAAATAATTAAAAGAATTGTTATTAAAATTTCTTACTAAACTGAGCTAAAAAACTTACGTACCAAATTATTAAAGAAAATCAAGAAATGAAATGCCTAACCTATACCAAATAGTTACTACATAATGTAATTAAAAATTATGATTAGTATATAATATCGAAAATCAAAAAAGAAACGCCTAACTAATTCTACGTACGTGTACGTCTACGTAAAATTTCTTTTAAATTATGTCATATTATTTTTTAGGAACCAGGGGGGGGGAGAGGAGCAAATTCTATTTCCTTCCTTTCTTAAACGGATGTTTTTAATAATCTATGGTGTAGCCACTGATCAGCTTAATCGATACTCAGTTTTTATCAAATCCAGCAACAAATCCAAATTAGATCTTTCCTGTCTCACGCACGTAACTAAAGGCTGAAGAGAGAGAGAGCACGTAACTAAACCGTTTAGACGAAGAAAAGTGTATAGAAAAAGGAATAAATAATTTCATAAACTTCCCGACGATCTTTAAAAATAAATTATAACTTTCATTTTTTTCATTCCCACTTTTACCCCTATGTAGGTATAATAAGTGGATGAACCAATTTTGATACACTTTATCTAAGAACCAGCGTCGGAAAATATTCTGCCTAACAAAAAAAACCGCATCTAATTCGGTTTACCTGTTAGCCAGCTACGGTGCCATAGACAGACACACACACACACACACAGAAATACATAGCGGTCAAACACATAACACCAGTCTTTTTGCGTCGGGGGTTAAAAATATAATACGACATAATTTAAAGGACATTTTATGTGGAAAATTTACCTATACACCAGGGTAGATAATTTTTGAAACAAAAAAAAATCGCAGTAGGATGAAACCCATTAGAAAAGGATATGATAAAAATGTAAGGAAAAATAAATTACGGTCAATCGGAGTTCGGGAAGTGGGAGGGGGGGGAGCTTTTAAGAGAAAAAAATGGTTTCTCTCGATTTCTCGATAATAATAACACCTGCTAATTTTTTTCTACATATTTTAATTGTACAGACATCACTTTTCCACAATTTTATTATATGTATTGCTTCACAAGCATTGGCAGACGACAAGCGCTTGTCGCCATCCGTCGCGATTTGAACTGAGCGTTCCCACGGCATGTGTGCGTATGGCAAGCACTGGCGAGCGACAAGCGCGCCGATTCCCATGGCATGTGGTGTGGTGTGGCGCGGTCGGATTTGTGAAGCAAACATGTCGTGGGAATCAGGCTTTAACTTAATTTTTATTCACCCGCATCAGTGCCACCTAAAAAATCTTTATATCGAAATTCGAGCAAAGTTAAGAAAATGAGAAATAAGAGTTCTCAAGGATCGTTAGAGATAAGAGGCTTACTATTGACCGAAAACAACATGTGTTATGCCGAACCTGAAACCGCTTCACAACGAGAATTGCGGCTCACAGCTGACCGCGAACGGCATGTACTATCCTGTGAGACCGAAACCTTCACTGAGAGGGTATAACGTCTCACAGCTGATCGCAAATGGCATATTGTACTATCCCGTGAGACCGAAACCCTCACTGAAAGGGAATTACGTCTCACAGCTGATCACGATCGTCATATTTTATCTCGAGAATCTGAAACTTTTACTCAATATGAAGACCGTTTGACCAATAATAGGGTGCACCATAATATTATTCGATCTCTCGAAGATGAACATGAGCATAAGCAATGACTAGAGTAGGGACGCGAATATTACCATTATTTGAGACAAGAACGATTAATAAGTTTGTTTAATGAAAGATTAAGAATTGAAACTATTGGTCTCTTGAAACGGACGAATAGCGAGAGGCCCGTCTTACTGCAGACAGATTTCGACATAGTCTTAATGACTTAGAGGTAAACATAGAAGATCAATCTACAAATTCGGTGGTGTGGTCCGACAAATATAAAAGTGGGTTTGCTTATAACCTCACAATTGATTACCTACAGATCATCTTCTGTATAGGCGATATTAACGTAGTATGTTTTTTTTGTAATGCTTTAAAGTGGAGTAAGGAGTCGGCTTTCGTTTGAAGATACGCCGGAACCTTTGAAATCACTACTTTTAAGTTTTAGAGGAACATGTGCAATCTAAACAGTTCTTAGACAATATTAGCTCTTATAGTATTGCGTTTTAAATGATCCTTTGGTGCTCAACAATTATCAGATGCTCCTTTCATTCTTACTTTTAAGATACAAGGTCAAGTTTATCATTTGATAGGATCCCTTTTGCCTGAAGGCCAACCTAAGTTTCTTTAAATATATTTTGTATTCGACTACGGCGAATAATCGAATACAAGAAATCAATATTTCTCGAATTTAAAACTGAACTCATTTCACAATTTTAGAACATGTTAATTCATCAGGTTAATCCGTGTATATATGCGTTTTAAATCGACATTAGAAGCTTTTCCTCAAGATGGTGATATTAATATAAAATTGGTATAAATGCCGATAGACGGAAGTCTATCAGCACTCAGGAATTCCCTGAGCGTGTTATAACGCCCAGGCCACAGTATTACAATTTTTCCTACAGTAGGGCGACGAATGTATTTTCGCATAGCAACGGAGGGGAACTCGTGGGGGGTAAAGTGACGCGGGCCACGTACCACAAACATGTTTAGTTTGTGGTACCGAGCGCGAAAGAAAGTCATCGTGTTTTTAGTAAAGTTACTATGTACACTAACGTAATTGACGTTACTTAGGTACATATTCTATAATGGTGCGCTCAAACTGTTAATCTACATTTAATTTAGATTATTATTTTAATTACTAAGAAATGTAGAATTTAAATCACATTCATTCATGTTTTCCTCAGATATTCGATGTCTATGATTTTCGATGATTTTAAGATTTTCTTATCAGAGTATTCAATTTTAATGTAGTTAAATTTTATAAGAGACAATTAAGAACATTCAAATATAAAGTGTCACGTATTTTTTTTAAACGACGAATGATGAAAAACGACCGAATCGCGGACGAAGTCGCGGGCAACAGCTAGTAAGTAAATAAATTTGTATACAATAAAATTATATTTGTAATGGAAATGAATAAGATCTACTGCATAATACAATCATTCCATTATCTATATATATATATATATATATATATATATATATATATATATATATATCTATATAAAACCCAAAGTTGACTGATATAGTGATCTATCAACGCACAGCCCAAACCACTGGACGTATCGGGCTGAAATTTGGCATGCAGGTAGATGTCAGGACGTAGGCATCCACTGAGAAAGGATTTCCCGAAATTCTTGCGGGAACGGGGAAAAACGGGGATGCACGTACAAAGTCGTGGGCGGAAGTAGTCTTTGTATAAGTTTCATCGCACGATAAAGAAAAGTCTTCTTAAAATGTATGTGTTAGGTATATTGATATCGTCCAGTCGTCGTCGTCGTGTCGTCCGTCTTAGATTATAATAACTCTAGAGAATAATAGAAATTGTTACCTTTTCTATCCTATGCAATATGATACGGATGGCTTAATTCGAACCCCACCCTATTAGTCCATATCCTCATCGACAGTATCATCTTACCAACGTAATGAAGGATTAGAAATAATACCAAGTCCTCACTATCAGTTACTTACTATCAGTTATCAGTATTTTATCTATACTAATATTATAAAGCTGAAGAGTTTGTTTGTTTGTTTGAACGCGCTAATCTCAGGAATTACTAGTCCGATTTGAAAAATTA